>NW_006282434.1:703315-742456 GCF_000327345.1 Myotis davidii
GCCAAGAAGACAGAGACACCAATCTGAAAGGATATATGCACCTCTATGTTCATAGCAGCACAATTCACCATAGCTAAGATTTGAAAACAGCCTAAGTGCCCATCAGCAGATGAGTCAATTAAAAACCTGTGGTACATCTACACAATGGAATACTACGCTGCTATAAAAAGGAAGGAACTCCTACCATTTGCACCTGGAGAGCATTATGCTAAGCAAAATAAGTCAGTCAGAGAAAGATAAATATCAAGGTTCAATTATTCTTATTATCTTTTTATTGCCTCTCACTCTGTACCCCTGATTCTTTTACTAATGGTAAATGTTTTTGTTTCCTAGGATTCTCCTAGCTCGATTTGTGTTTTTCTTAGTTGATCTGATCAATTAGGTTAGGCTTCAATCACCAAAAAGAGTGTATGAGCCATTCTTTAGCCTGTACTCTCTCCTGAGATTTGGACCTCTGTTTCCTTTGCCTACTGGACACTTACTATAGCTGGTTCCATAGCTATACAATCTGGCTTTGCCCCATCTCAGCCTCAATATTCTCAAACTGAGTAGGTATGTACACAGTGTCCCCACCTCCGGGCTAAATTTTGCTTCACTACTTTTATATCTTATGGAAGGATTTGTCTTGTAGTTAACCTGGACTTTTTATCTTGATATCATTTTCATGAACTCATTTGCTTTCTGCAAATATGCATTCAGTGCCTACTGAGGGTAGGCAGAAGACTAGGGCCTGGGGATACAACAGTGTACCAGGCAGGCGGTCCCTTTCCCCTGGGAGCTGTCAGCAGTCAACAAATGTGATCAATTCTGTATTTTCATACATCATCTCATTTAATCCTCATAGTAAAACTAAGCAGTGGGTAGGTACTATTATTATCGCCATTTTAGAAACAAGGAAACCAAGGACTAGATAACTTGCCCGAGTTCACACAGCTATCAAGTGACTTGTTTGTTGACTGATGTTTCTCGGTGGCTGTTAACTTCGTATCTCTAGTAAAATGATTCTACAGCCAGGTTTAAAAAAATATGTGTGCAGTGTTTCATGAGCGCATTGAGGAATATAAAAAAGATGTGTACGTTTTAGGATATTATGAAAACAGCGTTGATGTGGACTTCTGAAACGTCTTGAGGACACTTTTGACCATTGCTGAGATTGCACCATGTGTCTGGAGCTGTTTTTTGTGTGGAGAGAGAGCCGTGGGGTATCTGCAAGATGAGTGGAGCAAGCAGAGGGAAAAGCAAATGTAAAGGCCCTGAGGTGAAAACACACCTGACAGTCCAAAAGTGTTAGGATGCAAGAGTGGGTGGAGCAAAGTCAGGGAGATAAGTAGAAGAAAAAAGGTCAGAGAGGCCAGGGAGATAGCAGGTAGGTTGTTGCGCTGATTTCTGTGAGATAATACATTTGTAGCTCAGTAGCTGGCACATAATTAGCATTTAATAGGTGCTAGTTATAGTAATATTAAAGGGAATATTGTTGTAACAGCTAGTTTGATCTTTAAACTAAAATCAGCATCTAAAACAAACTCTTGGTGAGAAATGGAGCAATAGCTAGAAAAGGGCCTGGGGGTCAAATGAGGACATTTTTTATGTGAAATGATTTTTTTCTTTTAGTAGAAAGAAGGTTATGCTTATGGTATGAGGACAATAGTCCAATTGAGAAGGAAGACTAAATAATGCAGAAAATAAAGGAGAATTACTGGAACGATGTTCTTAAATATCTGAGGCAGGATGACCTTTGGAGGAGCTGGTCTTTCCGGGGCACAGGACAGTTTAGTCAGTGCCATAGAGGCAGGTTAGGTAGGTTCTTTTGCAGTTCTCTGGTTTTCAGGTCCCTTGGTGGAACGAGAAGCTAGGTCATCAGCCGAGAATCAGCGTAGAATATAGTAGAAATTTGAGGAGAAAAGGAAAGGTGTGAAATACTTGAATAGGAGAATGGAAAGCTGAATACAGTAGAGAAATACAGTGTGGATTTAGATAGAGCACATGAGGTGAGTGACCATGAATTTAAGATAAGCACTGTCAACCTGGCTATGGGGCCATGTTCACGTGCGTGGGTGAAGGCACAGGGTAAGTGGAGAACTGGGGTAAACCAGGGTTTTGGGATTTGTAATTAAGAATGGCAGAGCCAGAATGGGCAGGGAGATTGAAGGTGGGTACAAAAGAAAGATTAAAATAACAAGTTCTGGAGTTTATTTTGGGTAGAGAATGAGCTCTTGAGATGGACTGGAGGAAGTGAGCAGCTGAGGAAGGGTGGAAGAGAAAATCATTGCATGGAAGTAAACTGTAGTCATTCAAGTGAAAAAAAGAAGAAATAAAAGAGATTACTAAAAGAAGCTGTATAGTTTTAATTACTTTAAATATGCTTTACATACAGATACATGAATAATAGGTTTTGCTGGGGAAATCTCTAGATCATGTATGCATAGCTGGTGTCCCTCCATCATTGAAATACAAAGACTATTTTACTAAGAACATGAAAAAGAAAGTTCCTCAGAGAAATAAATAGATCTGGTTTGGAATTTAAGAAAAACATACAACTGAAACCCTAATGTGCATACATAACTCACAAGTCCCAGTTCCAGTTCTTATTGGTTAAATCACAGAACCTGTTTAAGCCTTAGTTTCCTTATAGGTACCCGTTTTAAGGCTCTTGTGAGGATTGAAGAGATAAAATCCTTACCTCAATGCTGGACAGTAAATGCTAGTAATTGTTAGCAATATATTCCAGAATCTTGAGGTAAAGGGCACTTTTCCTAGAAGGTTCCCCTCTACGTACAAGTATGCAAGTGGGTGAGGTGCTATTGAAGTCTTTGGCCACAATGAATACATCCCCATGCTTATTCTGCCTTTGGCAGGCCAGAAATCAGGTTTGATTGTAAACATTTTGGTAGGTAAGAAAGTTGAAGGAGATCCAACTTTCTCCTTATACCTTATCACCCATACATGTCACAATTCTCAATTATTGCCATTTGAGTGTTCATGGTTTTTCATCTCTTCTTTTTTAAAATTTTTTTTTATTGATTTGAATGAGGAAGGGAGAGGGAGAGATAGAAACATCAATGATAAGAGAGAATCATTGATCGGCTGCCTTCTGCAGGTCCCACACTGGGGATCCAGCCCCCAACCCGGGCATGTGCCCTGACTAGGATTCAAACCATGACCTCCTGGTTCATAGGTCAAGGCTCAACTACTGAGCCACGCTGGCCAGGCTCATCTCCTCTTCTTAAAGAAGAAGCACTCTAACATATTGGGTCAGCGCCTTCATTTGTATTGAACAGGAGAGTGGACATAATGAAGGGACACGAAAAAATCATTCTACAACATTATTACCTTAAGGGCCTTAGTGTAGCGGGGTAATTGAGAGGCTGGAATGAACAGGGGAAGTTACATGGGCTAGACTTCCATATCAAGGCAAACTGTGAGCATACTACCTGAGAGATTCCCTGGGAAATAGGTGGAGGAGGAGGACTGGGTTCTATGTGAACAAGTAGGAGAAACAGTAAATTATGGCTTATTGTTGTCATTGTGACCTCAGGTATACCTCAGATTGATGAAGCCTGGGAAATGATGTACACTTTAAATAACCATTGAAAGTACAGCAAGAGCACATAATATATAAAATATTTAAATTATAAAGCAGTTGTATACTCATGTTCATAGAAGCATTATTCATAAGAGTCAAAAAGAAGAAACAACTGTAGTGTTCCTTGACAGATAAATAGATAAACAAAATGTGTGTACACACACATACACAGTGGGATATTATTCAGCTTTAAAGAGAACAGGAATTCTGACACATGCTACAACATGCATGAGCCCAGAAAACTTTATGCTAAGTGACATAGTCCGTCACAAAAGGACAAATACTGTATGATTCCACTTATATGAGGTACCTAGAGTAGTTAAATTTCAAAGACACAAAAAGTAGAATAGTGGCTTCCAGGGACGGGGGAAGGGGGGGAGGATGGAAAGTTAGTGTTTAGTGGGTATAGACTTTTCAGTTTTGTGGTTGGATGGTGGTGATGGCTGCACAGCAATGTAAATGTACTTAATACCACTGAACTGTACATTTAAGCATGGTTAAAATGGTTAATTTTATGTTATGTGTATTTTACCACAATTAAAACAAAGTATTAATATTAAGCAAGCTTCAAAGGAATGGCCCAATATACACTCAAATCCTCTATAATAAAAGGCTAATATGCAAATTGTCCCCTTGACCCGGGAGTTCAACTGGGAGTTTGACCACGGGGCGGGGCTGGCCAGTCAACTTCCCACAGCCCCTCCCCCTGGCTGGCCTCACCCCCAATTGCCCCCCCTCCCTGATCACGGGTGGGACCAGCTGGCCAACCTCCTGCATCCCCTCCCCTCGGCCACCCAGGCTCGATCAGCCCCGATCGGGGTGAGCTGGCCAGACCCCACCTATACATGAATTCATGCACCAGGCCTCTAGTAATATTATAAGATTTCTTTAGTGAGATAAAAGTAAAAAACTTAAGAAATGTGCAAAACATCAAGACAACTATGAAAACATTAAGAAAACTATGAAACTTTGCTGAGGGACAAAAAGTATTTGAATGAAGGCTAAAAGTTTTACCTAATTTATCTGTACATTGCTCACAATTATAAATACATTTGCTATTGTAATTTTGGTTAACTTACTAAAATGATCTGAAAGTCATGAAGTAATATCTAGTTACATTTTGAAAAGGAGAATAAGAAACAGTGTCTTAACCAATAAGACATAATTAAACTTTGCACAAAACCACAAAAAAAATGGACGTGGCTTTGAATTAGGAATAAACTGAAAGATCATTGGAACAGAGTACAAATTCCAGAAATTTGCCCATTAATACATAAAAATATATCTTTTAATACAGATAATGTTTCAAATCAGTGGCGTAAAGAGGGATTACTCAATAATCCTCTTGAGGCAACTGGCTCACCATTTAGTTTTAAAAAATTGGAAAATCAATCCCTACCTCACACTATGCACTACATAGTTCCCAGATGGATTGAAGATAAAAATTTATAGTAAGTGAATCATAAAAATACTAGAGTAACTATAGGTAAGTAATTGCATAGTTTCAGGGTTGGAGGGAATTCTAAAATGTGACACTAAAGAAGAGGCCAGAACGAACAAGCTTATTGAATCCTGACAGTTGAAATTCATCATGAACCAATTTACAAAGCAAACAATTTCCCCAACTACTCGAATGTTTAGCTAGAAAGATTATTTCTCCTTCCTTGTTTATGATACAATGTTTGACTATAAAGCATTGCTTAAATTCATATTCTATATCTATATGAAAAAATCACTATTCCATCAGGTACTCAGTGCCTGGCAAGCAAAAGGTGTTCAGTGTGTACTGAGTAGGTAAGTGAAAAAAATAAATAAATGTTGACATGGAAAATACACTGTATTGGGCAGAAAAAAGAAATTATAATACCATGTATAGACTTTGAGCCTCTTGGAAGGAGATAACAGAGCTATATTGATTCTCACTGTATTACGGAATTATGGGTGTTTTCTTCTTATTTCTATTTTTATTTATTTTTTTTATAGGTTGCATGTTTGTGTTATAATAAAACCTTTAAATTTGGTTTTTAAATTTGGTATAACTCACTACAGAAAAAAGCTAATAAAAATTTTGAATTCTCATATACTAAGGGAGTTCAAATACCACTCAGTTTGTATCTGATAAATAGATGGCATCATACTTCATATTTCTGAAGGTGGATTAAACATTTCTGTAGGAATAATCAAAGGTGGATGGAATTATCCTCCTGGAAGCATGCATTAATTGCTGTTTCTATGTAAAGTGATACTTTAATAATTTACCATTTCTGTAAAAGAAAAAAAGAAAAATCCCTACAGGTCTCATCCATACTTCCAAACATGATTACTACCAGTATAAAAAGATGTTATTGAGATGTTAGAAGCTGAAAGTCTGCATAGCCTAATATTTATTATAAGCAAAGGGTTAAGTATTGATAATAAAATTAATAGTCCCTAAGAAAGGTTGTTAAAATTTACCAGATTTTTAAATAAAATAATATGGGTGGTAAGCTGAATTTATCTTAAACTGACCTAAGTTTTTAATTAGTTTCTTAAAGAAATTAAACATTAACTCTTAAACATTTGGATAATAAAAGGCCTTAGCTATTGGTTGCATTACTAATACTTATTTGACCAAAAAATACTTAACATATTATAACATACTAGAGGCCCAGTGCACGAAATTCATGCACAAAATTTGTGCACGGGTAGGGTCCCTAGCGGCTGGAGGCCAGGGCCTCCGTTCCCCCGGCTGCCTGTTTCCACTGCTGGCCAGCAGGGCCTTCCTTCCCTGGCTGCCGGCCGGGGCCTCCCTTCCCACCAGCCTTAGCTTGGCACTGCCCGCTCACCTACTCCACTATCTTGCCACGGTCCAGCTCTCATCAGGGCTGGCAGTGCCTCTATTGCTGCCTGTTGCCAGTGCTGTGTTGCTGATGTCTGCCATGTTCCGCACCACCCCCTGGTGGTCAGCGTACGTATAACTCCTGGTTGGTCGAACTCCCGCCGTTAGGAACAATTTGCATATTAGCCTTTTATTATGTAGGATTGACAGAACACCAATAGGAACTTGTTTGATAAAATGTATCCCTTTTATGAAAAATTCCCTTCTTTTAGCTCCTGAAAAGAGTATAAACATGTCTACTAGAAATGCTTCTGATGCAGAAACCATTGAAATTTATTTTGATATTATAAAACAAAGTACATGGCCCAGCAGTGGTGACACACATCAAATGACAAATGTCAGTGAATGCCACCTTTGCATCACTTGAGGTCAGAAGTCAGACACTCAGGTGTCCAGCAACCTTTAAGTTCAACTTGCTGACATTGTGTAACAGAGCACTAAAGTATAGTTTTTCACAAACTAATACTACATGCAGGTACTTAACATTTTATATAGTGGATCCTCATTATTTGTGGATCCTAATTTGCTAATTTGCCTACTTGCTTACGTGGTAATTCCAAAATCAATACACGAGGTGCTTTTGTGGTCATTGGCAGGCACTCATAGAGTGGCTGGAAATTTGAGTTGCAGCATGTGCATGTTCCCAGCTGAGGTTGAACCAGGTGACAACCTGCCTTCCCATATAGTAAACAAGTGCCCTTTTTGTGATCTATATAGTGAGATATTTTTCAAGCTGTTGTGCTTCCTGTTGGTGGTCTCAATGTTTGAAATTGGCCCCAAGCTTAAATGCTGTCTAGAGTTCCTAAAAGCAAGGAGGCTAAGGGTGTGCCTTATAGAAAAATTGTGTTAGCTAAGCTGCCTTCAGGTGTGAGTTATAGTGTTAATTGGCCATAAGTCCAATGTTAATGGACTAACAATATATATTAAACAGAAACACACATAAAGCAAGGTTGTGTATTGACTGGTTGATGGAAAGGCACACAGGAACTTAATCCTGCATTTCCCCTAGCAACTATGGCTCACTATTTTCCAATTCAGTGCTCACAGTGACTTTTTTGTGTGTTTTTTTGTTGTTGTTTTGAGATATCTTTTGTTGTTATTGTATTCAGTTTTTAGTTTAAAATTTTTTTATTGTTTTACAGAGTGGCTGCACCAATTTAGATTCCCACCAATAGTGCACAGATAAGGGTGCCCTGTATTCCACATCCTTGCAAACAATTGTTTTTTCTTGTCTTTTTTATACTCACCACTGGAGGCCCGGTGTGGGATCGGGCCTAAACCGGCAGTCGGACATTCTCTCACAATCTGGGACTGCTGGCTCCTAACTGCTCACCTGCCTGCCTGCCTGATTGCCCCTAACTGCTTCTGCCTGCCTGCCTGATTGCCCCCTAACCACTCCCCTGCCAGCTTGATTGATGCCTAACTGCTCTTCTGCCGGCCTGATCACCCCCAACTGCCCTCCCCTGCTGGCCTTATGGCCCCCAACTGCCCTCCCCTGCTGGCCAGATCACCCACAACTGCTCTCCCCTGCTGACCATCTTGTGAAGGCCATCTTGTGGTGGTCATCTTGTGGCAGCGTCATGTATGGTGCTATCTAGGCTTTTATTATATAGGATTCTAACAGGTGTGAGGTGATAGCTCATTGTGGTTTTGATTTGCATTTCCCTGATGATTAGTGGTGTTGAGAACCTTTTCATGTACCTGTTGGCCATTTTTTTTTTTAAATTCTCACCCAAGAGTTGAGAGAGAGACACAGACACATTGATATGAGAGAGAAACATCATCAGTTGCCTTCTGTATGTGCACTGACCAGGGATGGAACCAGCAACCTAGGTATGTGTCCTGATCAGGAATGAACAGCCAACTTTTTGCTGCATGGAATGATGCTCAACCAGCTGAGTTACTCTAGTCAGGCATCTGTTGGCCATCTTTATGTCTTCTTTGGGAAATGTCTATTTAGATCTTCTGTCTATTTTGAAATCACCTTATGATTTCTTACATTTAATGGCTACTGAGTTATATATGAATTCTTTAAATATTTTGGATAGTCACCCCTTATCAGATGTTTGATTTATAAATATTTTCTCCACTCAGTAGGTCACCTTTTCATTTTGTTGATGGTTTCCTTTGCTGTGCAGAATCTTTTTAGTTTGATGTAGTCCCACTTGTTTATTTTTGCTTCTGTTGCCTTTGCTTTTGGTGTCAGATTCAAAAAATTCATCGCCAAGACAGATGTTAAGGAACTTACCAACTATGTTTTCTTCTAGAATTTTTATGGTTTCAGGTCTTGAGTTCAAGGCTTAAATCCACTTTGAGTTAACTTTTATGTATGGTGTAAGATAGTAGTAAAGTTTCATTCTTTTGCATGAGGCTGTTTAGTTTTCCCAACAGTATTTATGGACAAGACTGTCCTTTCCTCATTGTATATTAATGGTTCCTTTGGTATAAACTAATTGAAGATATATATGTGGGTTTATCTCTGGGCTCTCTATTCTGTTTCATTGATCTTTGTGTCTGTTTTCATGTCCATACAATACCGGCTTGATTGCTTTGTAATATAGTTTGAAATCAGGAAGTATAATGCTTTGTTCTTCTTTCTCAAGGTTACTTTGGCTATTCATTTAATTATGCAAATAAGGAGAATCAACTGTATATTAAACTGTCTTATGGGAAAATATCATCAATATCTGTGCTTTCAAGGAAAACTAAAACATTCTATGGAACCCAGTTTAGAAAATGATTGGACAAGAAAACATTTATTAAAAATCTTAACTCTGTTTGAGTTCCTTATATTAGCTTGAGGAGAAAAAAATTATCAGAGACTTTTAAGTCATTTTCATAAATATATACACACACACACACACACATACACACATACACACATACATACATACACACACACACACACACATACACACACATCCTCACCCGAAGGTATGTTTTTATTGACTTTTAGAGAGAGAGAAACATCGATGTGAGAGAGAAACATTGATTGGTTTTTTCCTGTTCACGCTGTGACCAGGGATTGAACCTGCAACCTGGGTATGTGCCTTGACCAGGAATTGAACCTGCCATCTTTTGGTGTATGAAACGATGCTCCACCCAACTGAGCCACCCAGCCAGGGCAAAGTAGAGATAATATTTGAGTTGAAACTCCTAACTTCAGAACCCATCACATCAGAACATACTGTAAAAAATCTGTTTTATTAGAATAGAAATTAGTATGTTTTAATTTTTAACACCCCCAAAAATAGAATTTTGAAGATAGAACACAGAATTACTTATTTCATTAAGTTGACTAATTTTTCCCTATACTAAACACATATTTGACATAATCTTTTCATTCATATAAAATGGCTTTTATCCCAGAAATATCATAAAAGCTTGAAATGACAAATACATATCATTGCATGTGCTAACACCAACATTTTACATTAGTTCTTAATCTTTGGGTTTAATTATTAATTGTTGCTATTAGCTAGGTATTGCTACAATGATCTAGCAATCAGTAATATATTTCTCACTTCTGTATTGGTTTAATTTAAAAGGAACAACTATGAGACTAGAGATGTTCTTAGATACAGAAGGATGCAGTTAACTTCAGTTACATTTTACATTTTTTTCCTTAGCATCATGACCCTTCTGGGATCACTATTCACTGTGTTTATGTAATAGATTCCTCGAGTGGTCTTTAAAAGTTGGTGCTTTATTTTGTTTCTGGGAGTTTTATTGCTTAATGTCTGAATTGAACAAAAACTTTTGATATGAGGTCTCCTTCCCTAATAAGTTTGTATCTGAACAGCTAATAAGCAGGTATATTGAAATGTTATGTAACATAACTGCTCTTACATTTGAGGCAGTAGAGTGTTGTGGTTAAGATTCTGGGCTTTATTTTTTTGAGAAAAGGGTTGTCTTAGTTGGCCTATTTACTGTCTTTAAGTGACTTTTGGGAAATTACTTAATCTCTCTAAGCCAGTCTCATCTATAAACTTGGGATAATAATAGTACCTACTTCAGAGAGTTGTTATGAGGATATAAATGAGATAATACAAGTATTTAGAATAGTGCCTAGAACATAATTCGTATTTAATAGAGGTCAGTTATTAGATTAATATTAAAGGGATATAAATAATGTACTGTAGAAAGTTTGAATTTTAAAATAAAGCATGTAAAACAAGCATGTAGCCGAAACCGGTTTGGATCAGTGGATAGAGCGTCGGCCTGCGGACTGAAAGGTCCCAGGTTCGATCCCGGTCAAGGGCATGTACCTTGGCTCCCGGCACATCCCCGGTGAGGAGTGTGCAGGAGGCAGCTGGTCGATGTTTCTCTCTCATCGATGTTTCTAACTCTCTATTTCTCTCCTTTCCTCTCTGTAAAAACTCAATAAAATATATTTTAAAAAAAATAAAAATAAATAAATAAAACAAGCATGTAATAATCAAGAAAAAAAAAGTTTACCTCGCAAACAATATATAGATAGATCTGCCCATTGTCATCAGGCAATGACATCCCATTAGTTCTGTTTTAAATGTTTTCTAAATTTACTAGATTGTGAAATCTCCTTAAGAAAGCCTAGACAGGGCATTGTCTTTTGGAGTTTTGTTTATAATCAACAACTTACAGAATATAATGTTTTTAACCAATGAGTTTTTAAACAAAGGAAAATGTATCTTCAACTAATAAAACTCCTCCCCCCTTCCCTCAGATTTCACCCTCTCAGTGAGACCTGCCCTGGCAGGGCTATGTAGAATTGCACCCCCAATCCTGAGCCGGGCATGCTCCATCTCCCTTTCCTTCTTAACCTTTCCCCTGATCACTGATCACTGTCTAATACTATATAGTCTGCTTATTTATTTTCTCTTTTGTCCATCTTCTTACACTAGAATAGAAACTCCATGGGGCACGGATATTTGTCTGTTTTGTTCCCTGCTCTACCTCCAGTGCCTAGGACACTGCCTGTCCCATAGCACTTGCCTAAAAAGTATTTGTTGATTGAATAAGGGATCAGTTTTTTAATAAATTTTAGTTGTTTGGTGATATTCATCCTTCTCTTTGATATCGGTGTAATAAGAGTAACTCAGTTTTAGACCAGTATCCTGCCTGGTAGATACTCAATATTTTGTAGCTGGGTATGCAGCATACTGGGTGGGGCAAAGTAGGTTTACAGTTGTGAGTATGCAAGACAGTTTATTCCTGTATTATTATTTATTAATTACCTATTATTTTCTATATGAATAACAAACTAACTTTTGCTCTACCCTATAGTAATACCTTTTTTCTTTGCTATTTATTAAGGGTTTATTCTGTGCTGGGATATAAAATTAGTAGAATGCAGTCCATTTTTGTAGCAGGGAGCCAGCCATGTATACAAATATATATGGTAATGGATGCCAGCTCTCACAGAGGCAAACACAGAGGGCTTTCAGAGGAGGTCGTGTTGAACTGAGTCTTGAAGAGTGAATGATAGAAGTTGGGCACAGGGAGATTGGTGTTCCAGCAAGCTTGAACTGCACAGTGGCTTTTCTCCTAGTACTCTGCTTTGAGTGCTTTGTTACCCTGACGTTAAAACACTTTTTTAGCCCACTGAATTTGTGGAACTTTTTAGGGGCTCTCATAGAAGAAGTTACCATGGTGTTTTTGTTAGACTGCCTACAACAGGAAATGCTAATTAGAAAATTTAGTAAGTTCTTTTTATATCCTTATTATGATCTAAAATATGTTTTTGAATTAAAGTCATTATGGTTTTAAAGTACATGCTAGAAAACTAACAGTTTAAGAATGCTGATTTTTTTTTTTTTGCATCTATGTGTTTTGGACATAAAGATTTATCACTGAGGCTATGTGTATTTTTTAAAGAGTATTTTAGGCATATTAAGTAGTTCTTTAGAACATGATCTTTGCCATTTTAAATCCTGTTATTTTGTAGTTTCATGTCTTCTGTAAGGTCACCATATTTATGAAATCTGTATCCCGAGGATGGTAAAAGTTTAAATATCTTACTCAAAAATAAGTTGTGAAAAGCACTAAATTTCATCTTCCCTTCTTCCTTTTTTTTTTATTCTCACTGGAAGATATGTTTTTTATTTATTTTAGAGAGAGAGGAAGGGAGAGAGAGAGAGAAACAGTGATGTGAAAGAAACTTCGATTGGCTGCCTCCCGTACTAGCCCTGACCAGGGACCCAACCTGCAACCTGTGTAAGTGCCCTGACCAGGAATTGAACCCATAACCTTTCAGTATATGGATGATGCTCCAAACAGTGGAGCCACATTTGGCCAGGGCTTCCCTTCCTCCTTTTAATAAGTTAATTCAGAATTTGATTTTTGCCATTTTTAAACCCTGTTATTCTTACATGTCTTGTGGAAGGTCACCACATTTACAAAAATCTCTGTCCTGAGGATGGTAAAAGTTACCAAAAATAAGTTATGAAAAGCACTAGATTTCATCTTCCTTCCTCCTTTGAATAAATTAACCACAGTAAATATTTGTCAACTTTTTATTCATCATTGATATTTTGTCCTTCCTTGGCATGTGGGCTACAATATAGAGGTATATCTCGTAACTCAGATAATGTTTCCAAACAGGTTACTGTGAAGTATCCATCCATGCACTTATCCCCTAACAGAACATAGGTACTATCTTTGCACTGGAATTGCAAAGATTAATAGACTACATCTCCAATATTTTAGCTGTTCACTGTCTGGTGTGGCTTTCTAGTGTTGAATAATACCTCAGAACTTCTAATAAATGCATAGTTGGATTTAACGGAACAATTTTTGGAAAAATAGAATTGAATATTTGAAAGTATATGCCACTCTTGAAATTAGTACATGGTAGTGCTTTGTTTCACATTAAGCATTAAAGCGGTGATGTATGGTAATGGATCAAGTTAAGTTTTTAAGGCATATTGGACCCTTCTGCCTCTTATACTTAGTGGCTGTATGATAGTAGATGAATTAGTTAAAATCATCAAGCCTCAGATTCCTATTTTTTTTAAAAATTTTTTCAGATTCCTAATTTTTAAATTGAGATAATTATATTCACCTTCTTGGTTTTGTTATGAGGATTAACTGAGATGAGAAATGAAAACATGAGCTTTAATCTTGCTTTCTGTTTTTTCTACTTTTTTCTGCTTTAGGTCATATTCCTATAATTTAAGTCACCTTTAAATTTACCAGCAGTATTTCAAGGCATAGTAATGCCTCCAATTTGACAGTACGTTTAGAATATTAATTTTCAGGCTGACAGATTTGTGGCGGTAGTGTTGCTGCATTGCTTCTCACTGTTCTAAAGCGAAAGAACTTTATAACTAAAATATTTACTTAATCGTGAAAGTGTGTCTCTTGGGACTAAGGACATCAATGAATATGAGATCTAAGTGTAAAAGTGCAGTAAGGACTTGGCTCAACTTCCACTATCATTAATTTTGCACCATTGTTAATTTATAAATAAAATTTTATCGTTCTGTTTCCTTAATTTGCAAATCTTTAGAACTCCCTTTGAAGTTTAGCCCCTGAAAGACGTTAGTTCGTCTCCATTGCTTCTGCCCATTTTTTAGACTGCTTAAATGTTACTTACTAATGTCTATGAGTTGCTAGAGCCAGCAACTGAAATTTAAGGAGGGTGAAGGTGGGGACTCTCTTAGGCCTCATGCAGTGAAATGATGGATGCTCATCCTTTTATCGCGGTTACCAACTAAGCACTTGCTGTTACCTGTCTCAGCAGCTTCCTCCTACTCTTTTCTATTTTCAGACTGATATTTACAATTTGCAAACTCATTGTTACCTCATTTCTATCAGCTTTAGCTATTTCCATCCTTGATGTCTATGCTCCTAATTGAACCTTTCTATTTTTATATTTAAAGCTCTAAATCTCCTGAACAATTTTAAACAACATGTAATATAGTAAGCTTTCAATCTCATACAGTAATAGCTTTTTCCTTTTAATATGAGGCCCCTTTGAATGTGGTCCCACTTTCTATTTTGGATCATTGCATATAATCCTCTTATAACCTTCTTCTGGAAATTGCAGATGGTGTTTATAAATATTGGACAATACTTGTACAAATGGTTTTTATAAATAAATTTCTCAACATGTAGTCTATCACTTTTAAAAAACAACAACAACAACCCAGATCTCTAGCCTCCAAGACACTAACTTAAAATAAGTTTAAAAATTACTTGACTGATAAAAATTGCTATTCCTGTTGTTTATAGCCTGTGTCACCGACTTCTGTGTTGGAGAGGAAGCAGTTCAATTCTTCATTGTACTACAGAATAAAATAGTTACTGCTATAGACTGAGTGTTTGTGTTCCTTCCAGAATTCTTACATTGAAACTAGCCCCCAGTATGATGGTATTAGGAGGTGAGGTCTTTGGAAGGTGACTCGGTTGTGAGGGTAAAGCCCTTCTGGATGGGATTAGTACAAATTATAAGAGGGTCACCAGAGAGCTCCCTTGTCCCACCAGGAGAGGACACAGTGAAAGGATAGTCATCTCTGGACCAGGAAGCTGGTCCTCACCAGACACCGAAGCGCTGGCACCCTGATCTCAGACTTCCCAGCCTCTGGGACTGTGAGGAATGAATTTCTGTTGTTTATAAGCCACCCAGTCTATAGTATTTTGTTTCAGGAGCCTGGACACACTAAGACAATTATTACATATGAAAAAGAATTTAATGTGTGGTATATTTGGACATATAATCTGTGTTAACGTAGTAATTTATTTTATATTGTCTGCCATGGGAACTTTCTGCACTGGCCTTTTGATCAATAACCAACTAAAGAAAGAAGAGAAAAATCAACCTTCAACATATTTATATCAGTAAAGTGTTTTGTGAGAAAACATAACCTTCCTTTTTCTTTTTAAAAATAATCCTCAACTGAGGATATGTTTACTGATTTTAAAGAAAGGGGAAGAAAGAGAGAGATTGAGAGACACAAACAGACGGACAGGCAGACATAGGTGTGAGAAAGAAACATTGATTGGTTGCCTCCTATACTTGCTCTCTCGGGGGAATCAAACCTACGACATTTTTGGAGCACGGGACGATGCTCCAAGCAACTGAGCCATCTGGCTGGGCCTGTACCCTTACTTACTAGCCATTTTCTATAAATGTTACTGCTATTCACATTCAGGTTAACCGTGTTTTCTCTACAGATGACTCTATTTTAACTTTGCTTCTATTTTCTGTGACCATAGAATTTTAACATATAATGTTGAGAGTTTATTTCATCATAAGTAGTTTATGGCTCTTTTCCAAGAATACGTAAGCAATAGAATATGGGTTTAAAAAATGTGCCATTCAGATGTGACAGTAAATTCATTCAAGTGTCTGCTAATTAAAATAATTTGGTATTGCTCCAGTTTCTATAGCATTGAGAAAGAAGTTATAGGTTATTAGAATTTTCTGTGTTTTAAAATGTATGTATATGTAGTTGGTTTTTTTTAAATCCTTACTTGAGGATATTTTTTTCCTTTGGTTTTTAGAGAGAGTGGAAGGGAGAGAGGAAAAGAGAGAAAGAGAGAGAGAGAGAGAGAGAGAGAGAGAGACATTAATGTGAGAGAGACACATTGGTTGCTTACTGCATATGCCCCAACCGGGATTAGGGAAATCTGCAACCCATGTATGTGTCCTTGACCAGGAATCAAACCCATGAATGACCATTTGGTCTGCAGGCTAATGCTGTAACCACTGAGCAAAACTGGACAGGGTGCATATAGGTTTTGGTTTTGGTGGTTTGTAGCTGAGACTTTTATCCATAAAGAAAAAGAAAAGCCCCTAAAGTTTTATTCTTTATTATAAAATATATTTTCCTCTTTTTCCACAGTGTTGTTCACTCTTTTTGGGCAGTTTATTCAGTTCAGACGTAATAATCCCTCCACTTGATCATTTAATAAATACTGTAGCATGGCCCTTGAGAATCTGGAAAGTGGGAAAGTGTATAGAAAGACTAGAAGGTGCGTCATTATTCCGTCCATATTATGAATTTAACACTTCTAAAAATAACAGACTGCTTTTTTTTTTCTGATGTGGTTTAGATCACCACTTCATTAATACTTAAGAGGATGGTGTTGCAAACTTTGCAGAAGAAATACATCATTAGGGAAAGTCTTTGGTCAGGGCCTTTGAAAGCTTGTGTGAAACATTACTATCCATTATCACAGATAGCACTTGGCTTACTGTTGCAGTACTAAAAGAACAAAATCATTGACTCAAGAAATAAATGTATTAATATATTCATATAAGGAATGACAGCCCTAACCAGTTTGGCTCAGTGGATAGAGCATCAGCCTGCGGACTGAAAGGTCCCAGGTTCGATTCCGGCCAAGGGCATGTACCTTGGTTGCAGGCACATCCCCATTAGGAGGTGTGCAAGAGGCAGCTGATCGATGTTTCTCTCTCATTGATGTTTCTAAATCTCTATCCCTCTCTCTTCCTCTCTGTAAGAAATCAATAAAATACATTACAAAAAAAAAAAAGGAATGACAAGTATAAATTTCTGAATATTGTTCCTCTGAAATTGAATTAAAATTGGAAACTTGTACTGTTTTTGGCCCTGTCTTTGAACTTTTGTTTAATGGAAATGTTAGGGCAGTTTAGGTCAGTGTGTTTAGAAACATCATAGACTAGTTTGACTCTGGGTTTAAGGCATTCATCTGTTCTTCAGGCTTAAGAAAGAGAAGGAACTGTTGACCGTACACAGATTTAAATGTTATCTACTTCTATTTCAACCAAATAGAATTAGGATAAAAATATCGATTTAGAATGTGGGCTGCACAGTAGTTTAGGATTATTCCATCACCATTTTAAGTGGTTTTCCTGATTCCAGCCTTGCTTCCCTCTAATCCTCTCTCCACAGCTAAAGTGAACTATTTATTTCTTTAACAGAGAAATATTTTGGGGAATGCGAATTAAAAAAGTAAAAGATAATAATAGCCCTTCATATTCCCATCATGTGGAGTTAGACGCATGAACACCTTGTCATGCTTGCTTTCCTTTTTTATTTGCTTGCACTGAAATCACTGTATCGCTTTTGCAAAAATAAATATGATACCAGCAATTGTAAAGAGTCAAAAAGTACTGTGTCGATAGGTTTCAATGCAGGAAATAAAACATTCTAGGCATTTTAGGCAGAAAGGGTTTTAATTCAGGAAATTGGGTCCTTAAAAAATCCCTGAGAGGTTGGGGGAGTAAAGACCAAAGGCAACACCACTGGACTGTAAGTGTTAAGGTGCCACCCAGGGTCAGGAGGTGCTGCTGTTACTGAAAGCGCCTCAGCTGCTGCTGCTGCTGCCGCCACCACAGTTGTCTCACACCTACAAATACATTCACAAAGGGCTCATGGATATTTTTTTTAGTTCTTTTAGGTTTGAGAATATCTGACTGTTGTCCTTTTAGGTGAATGATTTGACTGAATATAATCTCGAGTCCCATTGTCCTTCCGTCCAAATTTTGTTCTATCATCGTCTTCTTACTTTTTTATTTGGGAAAAACCTGAGAATGGCTTGATTTCCCCACACTGCTTTTTCTGTCTGGATGCCTGAATAATTGTTTCTTTATACTTGAAGTTAAATAATGGCTTAATTTTCACTATACCCAAATAGGAAATTTAAACTTCTATTTAACAGTGTTACTTAGATTTTTTAATCCTCACCTATTGGTGCTCTTTTTCTTTATGCTTTTTGACATAGTGCATTCCATACAGTAACTAGTGTTTCTCAGACAAAATGTGAGACTATTGGAAAAGCTTTTCAGTCCAAGTTTACAGTGTATCTTATGAGACGCCCAGTCTCCTAACATACAGGCAGATGGGCACTCGAAAGAGATGAGCTTCTGTCCTCCAGGACAGAAGGCTGGAGTATGTGACCTCTGAGTTCCTGTGCAGCTCAGATGTTTCTTTATTAATATCTTTGTGACTTCCAGTATCAGCCCATCTAATTAGGCAGTATTTTGGTGAAATTCTTTGGTAATTATGTTTGATGTAATAAAAATGAATGAACTAGTTCAGTTTTTGATAATCTTTTGAAAACTTATTTCTGAATCAACTTATCTTTCAGAAACCTTCCTCTAAGAGTTTTAGATTCTGGGGAGACTACTAAATAGAGTCATTTATGACTTCTTTTTCCATGCCCTGCATTTTATTTTAAGTCTGAAAGCTCCAGATTTCTGAGCATTTTCCATTGTCTACCCATATTTTTAAAAAATTCTCACCTGAGGATATGTTTATTGATGAGAGAGAGAGAGAGAGAAAGAGAGAGAGAGAGAGAGAGATATCAGTTGCCTCCCGTATGTGCCCTGACCAGGGATTGAACCAACAACCTAGGTATGTGCCTGGACCAGGAATTGGATCTGCAGCCTTTTGGTGTATGGGATGACACTCCAACTAACTGAGCTACCCAGCCAGGGCATTAAGCCTACCTGTTTTAAATATTTAAGATTTTTTCCCTTAGAAAATTTTATTCACAAGTTATTTGTCTGAATTTTATATATGTGGCTTCATGTAAGATTTTTTTCGGGGAAACAAAGGGGCTTTCTTGAATTTAACAGTTTAGAACCATGAATTTAGTTCATATCCCTTTACAGGTGAGGAAAGTAAGAATCAGAGAAGTAGCTAAGAATTAGGTATAGCCTGTATTTCAAAGAGTTTAACTCCTAATATCTACACTTCTACAGCCACACAGTGGGGAACTAAAGCTCAGATCACTCTTCAAAATTTACCATGTATATATGCGTATTTAAAAATGCTAGGGATAAATTTTTCTTTGAATAGTGACTATGGTATTTGCCAAATGGATTTTCTAATTTCATCATTCTTCCTCTACAGGGTGGGGCAAACATAGGTTTACATTGGTTTATATGGAAAAATAATACAATAATTAATAAGTAAGACTACACGAATAAATTCTTTGTTTCACATACTCCCAACTGTAAGCTTACTTTTGTCCCACCCTGTATTTATTAGTTGCCATTCTACTAAGGAAATGCTTGTTTCCCTCTCCATTTATTTGTGTATATTTTTATTGATTTTAGAGAGAGGAAGGTGTTGGGGAGAGGAGAGAAATAGAAACATCAATTGGTTGCCTTCTGCACATGCCCCAACCTGGGATCGAACCCACAACCTGGGTATGTGCTCTGACAGGGAATTGAACCCTCCACCTTTTGATGTATGGGATGATCCTCCAACCAGTTGAGCCACACAGTTTAGGGCTTCCATTTATTTTTAAGTTTATTTTTGTGTGTATCAGTGTAGACTCATGACTTCCTGTTTTACACAATGGGTTGTATGCCATACTGTTATTTATGTCCATACCTAAATTATCTTAGATCACCCAGAAGGTGCCTTTTTAAGCTAGTTTCTGTGTTCTTCTGATATGTCCCCATCATTCTTAAGCACTATACTTTCTGGCATAATGAAATATCCCAGGTTCATTTCTTTCTTCATTTTTTAAAGTATATTTTTATTGATTTCAGAGAGGAAGGGAGAGGGAGAGATAGAAACATCAGTGATAAGAGAGTATCATTGATTGGTGGCCTCCTGTACTCCCCACACTGGGATCAAGCCCCCAACCTGGGCATATGCCCTGACCTGGAATCAAACTGTGACCTCCTGGTTCATAGGTTGATGCTCAACCACTGAGCCATGCCAGCCTGGCTCCCAGGTTCATTTCATCTTGTTCTTTCCTTTCTCATGCCTTGAAATAAGCCCTTTCTCCAAGGCGTCCTAGTTCCTTCAAATGGAGAAGAAACCAAGATCTGAAACTTATGTGTGCTCATTGCTACTGCAGTGACACTGTTCCCAGCCTCCCTCAGTGGCCAGAACTACATATACATTTACATCTATATTTCTGTTTTTATTCATATTGAAAACAGTGATTTCACATGGATACCCTTGACTTCAATCCAATACTACAGGTTTGTTTAACTTTTCTCCCTTCTCAGGCAGTGAGAAATCTGGTTCCTATTATTCTCCATCTATTTACTTATCAAGTCAGATCCCTTTGTAGGTAACTGGTCTTTAGATGCCTCTATCCCGTCTTCCCCAATGGTTGTTGTCCTCACCTCATTCAGGCTCCAACACCTCATGCTGGCTGGGCTTCACACATCCTTCTCCTTGCTCTGCTTACACTCTGATGCTCCGCACAAGGCTGGGTGGAGACAGACTTTCACTACCCTGCCTGATCACCTGCTTCATTACCCTGCACTTGTCTGCCTTGCTCAGCCCCACCTAATCAGCTTTTGGACTGAGTTATTAAAGAAGGAACGAAAAGCATTTAGATTTTTACTAGCGGCCCGGTGCATGAAATTCGTGCACTCAGGGTACCTCAGCCTGGCCTGCACCCTCTCGCAGTCCGGGAGCCCTCAGGGGATGTTCGACTGATGTCAGTTGAAAGGAGCGGGCCTAAGCTGGCAGTCAGACATCCTTAACGCTGCTGTGGAGGTGGGAGAGGCTCCCGCCACCGCTGCTGCGCTCACCAGCCATGATCCCGGCTTCCAGATGGGCGGCGCTCCCCCTGTGGGGTCACACTGACCACTAGGGGGCAGCTCCTGTGTTGAGTGTCTGCCCCCTGGTGGTCAGTGCACATCATAGAGACCAGTCGTTCTGCCATTTGGTCTATTTGCATATTAGCCTTCTATTATGTAGAATTAGTAGCAATAATAGCACAAGTTAAGCTACTTTTAAAAATATCTTTCTAGACTTTCCAACTATATTTTTAATGACCTGCCCTATGTTCTTAGGATTTTCATATTCCTTAATATTTTTTTGTTTTGTTTGCTTTACTATCTCAAATTATGCCCAGCCATCAATTTCTATTTTATTACTATACATCCCCCCCCCCCAATGTTAATACATTTCCAAGGCAGAGAACCAGTTTTTCAAACTTTATGGTGCAGTGCTTTTATCTGATGACATGAAATATTGTATCTCAGTGTTTGTCCTGTAGTAGAATTAATGAATGTAAAATAATGCTAGGGTGTTCCAAGGAGTCACATTTCAAATCATTTCACCAGGTTCTAGAATGCTGTCTGTTTAATTTGTTAAGAGAAGGACACTCCATGTTGCTATTTCTCAGACAGGGTTAGGTGTCCCTGCTATGGAATCAATGGAACTCTGTAGTCCTCTTCTCTTTACACTTACAAATTGTATTTTCTGTTGATTTATATTTGTTTTCCTACTAGAGCCCCCAGACATCGCTTAAATTTCCCTGGGGACCAGCATAGAGCTTTGTTTAAATAAGTGTGTTTAAAGATGGCACTCTTAGTAAATATGCTGTCAATTGTCAGTATTTAAAAATGCGAAGCTTATAAAAGGAAAAAAAGAGATTTGGTTTTTTGCTTCAAGGAACTTGCATCTTAAATGGGTTGGGGGGGTGGAATCTTGGAAGGAGTGGTGAAACCTAGCAGTATATGAAATTGGGGGGGTGGTCACTGAAACTGTTCCATTTGTGAAATATGTCAGGCCATTCTCTTTCTATTTTTTTTAAAAATATTGTTGAACATCCTCTTTCTATTTTATTCAGCTGTGAGATTCAAATGGTGGAGAAAGAGTTATACAAATGCAAGGTTGGGTTGTTTTACCATGGGGAGCGCGGGCAGTTCCAGGTGCATCCCAAGTCACAGCATCATCCCACCGGGTGCTGTCTGGCAGGGGTGCCCTGTGGGAGAGGCATGGAAGTGGGTGCGGCCAGGCCCGGGGACTCCCCCAAGGTTGAGAAGTGTGTTAATCCATCCCAGCTAGAGCCACCAGAGGTAGGGATGAGCCCTGGCCCTCTCCCTTATAGGCTCCTGTGGGGTGTCTATGGCTCTCTGAGCAACCAGTTGTGAATCCATGGCTGGCCCACAAACCCACCTCCTTCGTATGACAGCAGATTAAGGTGAAACCAATATAGAAACTGGTAACCGAATTTTAGTAACATTTTTTTTCATAGTGATAGAAGTTACCCATATTTATATAAATATTTAATATAAAGCACAACATAGACACTTATACATATGTGTACTTTATATGTTTATAAATGTTGGCACCATAAAATGGTTTAACAAAAAAATTTTAATTGTTTATTCACGGGTAGCTCTTAGAAGTTCTTTGCTGTTCATCTTGTTGCTGTCCAAACAGAAATAGTACAATCTGTTCTTTTTTTCTTTGCTACCACATCCTAGGAAATGATCCCATCTGCTATTCAGTGTTGTATATAAGAGTGCTTGTGTGTTTTTAGCTTAGGTGTAAATATTTAAAACTACCAGGATTTTTTCAGGAAGTTATTCACAATAGCCTCATTCATCTAAAAGAATTTTACTATTTTAAAAAATTGACACCAAGGTTAACTTTATATAAACATAATAAGTTACAGTTACCTTAAAATGTATGTTAAGCTTTAGGAAAGTACAGCATTGCCTATGTTCTTTTCATTCTGAACAAACATTAATCTAGTTATATTTGATACAACCAGTATATTCTTAGAATATAATTTTATACTTAACAATATCCTGTGTAGGCTGCAGAGGGATAGTTAATGGTTAGATGTTTCCCCTCCCAAGCTGGTAGTTTAAACATGCAGATTTCTGTTTCCTGCAATATAACTATAATAATTTGGGTTGACAGAGTTCTGACAAAATGACAAGGACTTTTTAAGTATCTGAGTTCTGAATGTAATGAAGGAGTATAGCAAGTGTGGGAAACAGATATTGGGGGTCATATTCTGCTTTATTAACCCAATGAGTGTTTTCATAATGCTTGTTTTTTGTTAGTGTAAAGTAATGCTTAATCCCATTAATAGATATTGTGTATCCACCGTAGATTTCTGTTTTTGCTCATGGTGCTTTATGTTGCTATTTTTAATCCCTACTTTTAAACCTAGCATTCATCCATTTGACTGGTCCATTTTATGGATCGGACATATGATGCAAAATTAGAAAAATGCAGATTTCGATTATATTAATATAAAATGATATGATAAAAATTTTAGATGAGTCATGCTGGATCAGTAACTGAATAAAAGCTGTGGAATACTGACCAACACTACATTTATAGGGCATATGGAACTTCTGAGAATACAGTAACTTTATAAATCACAATATCATATTTCATATTTGTAAAATGTATTTGAACAAAATAGTTTCAAGGATCCCCTTTCCATCACCCCGTCCCCAAATAATGGCCATTCTGCTTCCATAAATTGCCAGGGATAGCCATGGCTCCATGGAATACACTTTGAGATACATTGATAAATGGGGAAAAGTACGGAAATTGTGATTTGGAGTCTGTGGCAATCAGTAGTTTGAAAGCTCTGACAGTTCTCAAAATAGAAGTAATGAGCTGCTATGAAGCAGCAGATATACATCTTGATATGTTAAAAGAAATGGTTTAAGATGGAAGTTTGGTAGCAGGGACAGTCCTTTATGAGGATGGAATGGATTGTTTTTGGGGAAAAGTGTAAAGTAGAATCAACATTTTCAAAGAAAACAAAACAATGCTAGGATTTAAGACTCTGAAATATAGTCCTATGTTTTTTTTCTTTTTTTAGACTTCTGTAGGCAACAGAGTTTTAAAGTTGAAACTGGCTTTCTAATTTGAAGGATCACAGGTTAGCTTTCTGATCAAGAGTATGTATCTGGGTTGCAGGTTGGATCCCCAGCCTTGATCAGGGCTCATGCGGAGGCAACCAATTGATGTGTTTCTCTCACATTGATGTCTATAACATCAATGTTTCTCTCTCCTCGGGTGAGGATTAACAAAAAGTAATGGCTTTTTAAAAATTATTTCAATTCTTATTTCAATTATTTTATAATTTCAGGTATATTTAAAGTTTGTAGTCTGATTTATGTCTTTCCTCTGTGAATTGTAACACTTAAGAAGTACCTTCCCAAATGTATTTACTGCATAGTGATGTGTATGTGTGATGTCTATATTTTTAGCTCACATCTTAGACTTTAAGTTTCTTGTAAGAGGAGTAAGGACAGGCACCTTTCATATACCTTTTTATCAACATTAGTGCCTAAAACATTGTCTTAGATATAATCAGATATTCAGTGTGCTTATTAATGAATGAATAAGTGGGCAAATCTCCCTTGCCTTTTCTCTTTCTTTGTAGTTTCCACAATATTTAAATATAAGGATAGGCCTGACAACTACAATAATTTTATTGTTATACAATCAGAAAATTGTTGTTTTACTTTTTTATGTTTTTAGCCACTGAGGAAAATGTTACTCTAATATGTATTCTTCCAACTATATTTTCCTCAAGGGAACCTTAGTTATAGTATGTTCCTTTAAAATTGATTTGATGCAAATAGATGTTTGAAGAAATGAAAAAAAAATCAATAGCAAGTGTTAATGTAAAAAAACCATTGAAACCTGTAAAGAATTTTTGTGAGTATATTTGAGCCAAACTGTCGACATATGCTGGGAAGCAGAACCTTAACGAATTGAGATAATGCTCCGGAGAATGGCGGATTACATCTATATTTATAGATTGCAATCAAAGGAAGGGACCTAGATGTGTTACATGGAATTCATTGGTGATAGATTAAGGAGGTGGGATTTAAAAAAAAACGGGGGAAACCCCTGGGATTGGATAAAAAGTAAAATGATGGACACATACTTAGGTGGGTGCAGGAACAATTAACATGATGAATTTGTGGTATCGGTCCTGGCACCCAGCACATTAGGTTGTGCCCCAGCGGGTCCAGAAAAAGGGAAGTTACATGTTACCCAAACACTTCAAGGGTATGTTATCATAGATGCAAAAAGACACATAGGCTTAGTTAAGGTAAAGGTTGACCTTGTCAGTGAAGATACCAGCCTAGGAGGTGACTACCCACCATAACTGCTTTTAGTTCAGGTTCAATTTTAGACCATCCTTTGTGGTTACTTTAGGTCTCTGAATTTGCAAGACCACCATGCAGGCCTTCCCTGAGCTTATCAGGTCAGCAATGTGGCCCCTTTCATCCTCACAAGAAAACAGCTCACTTTTGGCCATGATGAAGTAACAGAGTCTTCCTGACTTAAACAACTATACTAAGCAATGGGTTTCAAACAATTGACAGCACATGACAGGATCATTTAGAGAAGGGGCGGGGATGTTTGGAAACAATGGTGTGAGCACTATGATTGCACCAACTTACTGCCTAAAAGTTTTTAGGTCATATGCTAGCTTAGTTGAAGAAGCAAGGTTCAGAGTTTGAGGGAGTATTAGGATTTGTGGGAGGGTGAATATTAGAGAGGTGGGAACTGTATAGATAGCTGTAGAGATATGTTGGGTCCCCTTGAGTCTTTAACCAAGAACTAATTTGTACATGCATAAGATAAAATTATCTGAAGAAAAAAACATCAGAAAGGAGTAGGCAGAACAATTCTCATAGCTCATACATAGCTGGAAGTGGCCATTTTCTCACTGTAGAGTGGGGAAAGACCTTATAATACACAGTTCACCAGGTAGAATCCCCAGAAGGGAATTACCTCAGTAGTGAGGACTAATTAGCCCTAGACTAACGGCTGCTCTGGACATGCTATAATAAAGATTATATGTAAGCATCAAATTAATTTAATTGTATGTCACTACAAAGCTGAATAATATTTAAATGAATACAAAAATTCTAGACCCCAGAAACATAAAATTCATAATGTCCAACATCTAATAAAAAATTACCAGATACATAAAAGCAGGAAAATTCCACCTATAAACAGGAGAAAAGTAGGATAAAAACTGAATTACAAATGAAAGGGATAATAAAATTGGCCATAAGGGTCATTTAAAACAACTACAGTAGGACAGTGTATACAGCTTATACAGTGCCCAGCTCAGGTTACTGGGAGGCTGAGCCATTAGACCCTACTAGACACCTATTACACAAGGCCACTCTACTAATTCCAGGAAACATAGCAGCTCTACCCAATACATAGAAACAAACACAGGGAAGCAGCCAAAATGCGGAGACAAAGAAACATGTCACAAATGAAACAACAGGAGAAATCTCCAGAAAAAAAACCCACTGAATGAAATGGAAGCAAGCAAACTATCAGATACAGAGTTTAAAACACTGGTTATAAGGATGCTTAAGAAACTTAATGAGCATAACCAATGGACACAGACACTAGGCGGGGGGGCAAGGGCATGTGCTGAGGGTGGGGGTGGCTTGGGAGAAGTCAATGAGGGAAAAAGGACACATGTAATACTATAAGTAATACTTTAAACAATAAAGAATTTTTAAAAAACTTAATGAGAACTTCAAGGAACTTAGTGAAAACTTCAAGGATCTTAGTGAGATCATCAACAATATAAAAAGGACCAGTCAGAAATGAAGGATACATTACAGAAATGAAGAATAATTTACAGTAGAATCAATAGTAGAGTAGAGGATGCCGAGAATCAATGCAGTGATTTGGATATGAGGAAGCAAAAAACACCCAATCAGAATAGCAAAAAGAAAAAAGAACCCCAAAATGTGAAGATAGTATAAGGAGTCTTTGGGACAACTTTAAGCATACCAACATTTCCATCATGGGGGTGCCAGAAGGAGAAAAGAGGAGGCAAGAAATTGAAAAACTATTTGAAAAAATAATGACAGAACACTTCCCTTACCTGGTGAAAGAAATAGATATACAAGTCCAGGAAGTGCAGAGAATCCCAAACAAGTTGGATCCAAAGAAGTCTACAGCAAGACACATCATCATTAAAATTCCAAAGGTTAATGATAAAGAGAGAATCTTAAAAGCATAAAGAGAAAAGCAATTAGCTATGTACAAAGGAGCACCCATAAGACTGTCAGCTGATTTCTTAATGGAAAAATGGAAACTGCAGGTAGAAGGAAGTGGCAAAAAATATTCAAAGTGATGAAAAGCAAGGACCTACAACCAAGATTACCCAGAAAAGCTATCATTTAGAATTGACGGTCAGATATAGAGCTTCCCAGACAAGAAAAAGCAAAAAGAGTTCATCACCACCAAACCAATACTACATGAAATATTAAAGGGTCCTCTTTAAGAAGAAGAAAAAAAAGGACAAAAAATATGAACAATAAAATGGCAATAAATACAAATCTATCAACAATTGAATCTAAAAATGAAAACGAACAAGCAGAACAGAAATAGACTCATAGATACAGAGAATGTTTTGACAATTGCCAGATGGGAGGAGGTTGGAAGGATGGGTGAAAAAGGTAGAGGCATTTAGAAGTACAAATTAGCAGTTATAGTGTAGTCATGGGGTTTAAAGTACAGCATAGGGAATATAGTCAATCTAATCTAATATTATATTTCAACTGTAATTGAAAAATAAAAAGCGATTAAAAACAAAATATGTATAGATGCTATGTTTTTGTAAAATAGTTTTTAAACTAAATATTAACATAACTTAAAAACTATATTCTTATACTTAATCAAAATTATCTTCAACTTTTGGAACAAATAAAAATCCAGTTTGAATTTATTTTTTAGCCATTTTAAATAAGTGAAAATACTTTATACTTGATTTATCCTGAGGTCTTTTTTACAGTTTTTTCTTCATGAAAAACAAATTCAAAAGTGTATTCCAGCACTTAGGAATATACTTGTATTCCTGAAACACAGCTGGTACTCAATGTGTCTTTGTTAAATGAATGAACATTAAGTATTTAGTAGAATAATAAACTTTTTCTGAACACAATAAGTTACACAATATCTTTGTGTGCTTTAGAAAAAGCTTTTTGAAATCATATGACTAACTTAAAGGAAATGGAAAAAATGTTATCTCTAAATATAAAAGTATTTAAAAAAATTCAGAGCAGTCATTAAAGATTTCATAAACATACATACACTTTATTTGCAAATATAGTATGGAAAAAGATGAACATTTTTCAGAAGGAAGTTCCATGTATATTGCTGAATTAACATAGAGGGTGGGGCAAAAGTAGGTTTATAAGTTGTATGAGAAATAACATAATCTACATTAATAAAAGAGAAACATGCAAATTGGTGTTCCTCTGCTAAGCCCACCAGCCAATCAGAGCGACTATGCAAATTAACCTGACAAAGATGGTGGTTAATTTGCATACGTAGGCACAGAGCGAAGACTGGAGACGCCAAGCCTTGCTGCGGCCGGAGGGGAGAAGCCTAGCCCTTGACCTTGGCTTCTCCACTGCAGCCGGACCAAAGGCCTGGGTCCTGGGTGCCGGAGGAAAATCGGTGCCAGCAGGCAGGGGAAGGAAGGCCTATTGTGCGAATTGCGAATTTTCATGCAACGGGCTTCTAGTAATTAATAAATAATAATACAAGAAAAAACTGGGTACTCACAACTGTAAACCTGCTTTTGCCCCACCCTGTATATCCATAAAGCAAAACACCCATTTTAAGTGCTTAATATCCATTTAATAGAGTTTTATAGGAAAAATCTGAGCAATACAGGTTCAGTAAATTAGGATCACCTTGCTCAATTGTTTTTCTTGTATTGAGCAAAAACTTGAGGAGTATTACATTCTTTTATAATCTCTATCTTCCCATATTTCCATTTGTGGTTCATGATGTTGCAAAATGTTATAAAATTGCATATATGTGTGTGTGTGTGATCTTTGTTTGCTCTTTGCCTTAGTGGGAAGATAGTGGGAAGATAGTGGGCTTGTTTTGAATTCTGTCATTTATTATTGGGCAAGTCCCTTAAGTTTTCAGAGCTTCATTTTTCTCGTTTATAAAATAGGCTAATAATGTCTAGTCCATATTGTGACCAATAAAGTAAGGGATAAGAGCATAGGCAAGTACCTAAGACACATAGTAGGACATCAGTCCATTTCTTCCATCATAATTTACAAACTAATGATTTATGGCAAAAAAGCACTAGAGTTGAAATTTTGGTTCCTCCAGTTATCAATTATTTGACCTTCAACAATTCACTCCTCTGAACTGAGAGATAATCCTGCCTCATAAAAAATAATGACTACCTCATAAAGTTTAGGAATTAAAGGTAAATGCTGAAAGCATTCAGTGAACTTCAATTATTATAAATTATTTAATAGTAGTTATATACACAAAAATCAACTCAAAATGGATTTAAAAATGTGAATGTGAAACCTGAAGCCATAAAACTCCTAGAAGAAAACATATGCAATAAGCTCCTTGACATTGGCCTTGGCTATAATTTTTTTGGATTTGAAACCAAAAGCAAAGGCAATGAAAGCAAAAATAAACAAGTAGGACTATATCAAACCAATCAGCTTCTGCTCAGCAAAGGAAACCATCTACAAAATGAAAAGGCAGTCTACTAAATGGGGGAAAATACTTGCAAGTTATATATCTGTTAAAGGGTTAATATCTAAAATATATAAAGAACTCATACAAATCAAATCTAATAATTCCATTTTTTGGTATATACTCAAAAGAATTGAAAGCAGGGTCTAAAAAAGATATTTGTACACCCATGTTTGTAGCAGTATTATTCACAATAGCCAAATGGTGGGACCATTTTAATTGTCAGTCAATGGATGAATGGATAAACAAAATGTGGTATATATATGAATATTATTTAGCCATAATAAGGAAGGAAATTCTGACACATGTTAGAACATGGCTAAACCTTGATGACATTATGTTAATTGAAATAAGCCAGTCACAAAAGCAAAAATTGTATGATTCTACTTATGTGAGGTATCTAAACTAAAGTCATAGAGACAGAAAGTGGACTGACTGGTGGTTACTGGGATTTGGGGGTAGAAGAGAATGAGGACTTTTGTTCAATGGATATAGTTTGTTTTGCAAGAAGAAAGTTCTGGAGATTAGTTGCACAACACTGTGAGTGTAATTAACATTACTGAACTACACACTTAAAAACGATTAAGCCCTAGCCGGTTTGGCTCAGTGGATAGAGCGTTGGCCTGCGGACTGAAGGGTCCCAGATGCGATTCCGGCCAAGGGCATATGCCCGGGTTGTGTGCAGGAGGCAGCCGATCAATGATTCTCTCTCATCATTGATGTTTCTATCTCTCCCTTCCTCTCTGAAATCAATAAAGAAATATATTTAAAAACAACAACAACAACAAAAAAAACGATTAAGATGGTAAATTTTGTGTTATGTGTATTTTACCACATTTTTTTTTTAAAAAAAAAGCTTACAGAAACTATATAAAGGTGATTGTTAAAATAGTGCTCAGAAAAAAAATTTATCTGATTTAGTTATACTTCTAGATATCAAGCAGCTTTAAGAAGCAGAGTTTGACTCAAAATTTATAGTACAATATTTATCTTTAAATATGTATTTTTTCCAGTCATAAATTGAGTTGAGTTTGGGGAAATAAAATTTAGTATGAGTTTGTGAAAGTGCCACAAAGTTCACAGAGATTTGTCCTAGTATTATTGTAATAATGCTGTGTTCAAATTTTCTTCTTCATAAAGGGTTTATATTTTTCCTTCCTGTTTTTCACAGACTGAGTTCTGTGTAATGAACTGAGCGCTACCAGTTGGATAGAGTTAAGAGGCAAATGTACAACAGTGTGCCATTTATAAATTTTATTTCAATATATATATATTTCTAAATAGGTATAGCTGTATATATCTCATATTTTCCTTCCAGGTTTTTAGTAATTGTGATTTAAAAGAGAACTCTTGGAAAGGTAGCAGAAAACAGGTTGATGTGTGAAGTGTATCAGCTGGTGTGCAGACTAGAAAAGCCCTTGAAATGGGCAATAAACTTGATAAAGTAGGGAGAGGAAGGGAGGCTGAGAAGTAAAAGACCATTGAAAGGTAGGAAGGAACATGGAAGGGCAAGTGCTCTGTCCTACGACATTGTACCTACTTCACAATTTTGATCTATTTTGACGGAAGAAAATATTGCTACAGTATTCTCTTACATGTAGCAGTTGCTCAATAAATGTCAACTACTTTTAATTAGTGTGTAATATCTGTAGGAAGAACTAATTAAGTGTTGGAGTTAGGAATTATGTTTTTAGTAGTGTTTACCAGCTGTTTAACTTGAATTGTTAGACATTGATGATTAGTAATTTTTATACTCTCCAGTTTTCTTCTGTATTCTTTTATCTTCAGAGAAAAACTGAAGAAGCTTATTCTTTATATTTTTATTAGACTAAATTTAAAATTTTACTATGTCTCTGAGTATCTACATATGAATATATATTTATTATACATCTAGCTTCTTTAAAACAGCATTTTCTTTGATACCTATGGATAACAATCAGCTTAATCTATATAATAAACAACCAGGGTCGTAATGACCGAAGGCTGGACCAGACTGGAGGTCAGTGCTGGGTTGCCCTGGTGACCCAGCAGTTATTGGGGCCGATGCAGGCACCCTGACCGAGCACTGACTGCCTAGGGAGCTGCGGATCAGGCCTAGAGGGAGGCCTGCAGAGCGACCTCTCTCCTGATCTGTAGTCTCTGTGGCAGCCATTGATCAGAACTTGCCTCTCTCTCCAGGCCTGGCCAACAGCTGTACCTCCATTTCTCTCCAGGCCTCCAAGGAGGCTGCTGATCATCCCCACCTTTCTGATCAGGCTTCGTTGATAGGCCCAGAGACGCTGACTGGCATAGAAACTGACCAATCAGAACCAAATTGGCTGGCAGAGAAGGGCACTTGAGGGGTGAGATCAGGCTGGCAGGGGAGGGCAGTTAGGGGCAATCAGGCCAGCAGGGGAGAGCAGTTAGGGGCGAGATCAGGCCAGCAGGGGAAGGCTTTTGGGGGCGAGATCGGGCGGCAGGAGAGGGCAGTTGGGGGCAACTAGACTGGCAGGGGAGGGCAGTTGGGGGCGAGATCAGGGCGGCAGGGGAGGGCAGTTAGGGGTGATCAGGCAGGCAGAGGCAGTTGGGGGTGAGATCAGGCTGGCAGGGGAGAGCAGTGGGGGGCTTGATCAGGCCAGCAGGGGAGGGCAGTGTGTGGCGATCAGACAGACAGAAGCAGTTAGGGGTGATCAGGCAGGCAGGCAGAGAGGTTAGGGGTGATCAGGCAGGCAGGCAGAGGCAGTTAGGGGTGATCAGGCAGGCAGGCAGAGGGGTTAGGGGTAATCAGGCAGGTAGGCAGGTGAGTGGTTAGGAGCCAGTGGTCCCAGATCGTGAGAGGGTTCCCCATTGGAGTGGGTGCAGGCTGGGCTGAGGGCCCCCATGCATGAATTTTGTGCACCGGGCCTCTAGTATTGTCATAATTAACAGAGTTTAAATAAGGTTATGACCTGATTTCTTTCACTAATTGACAGGTAACTATGCATTGTTGGTATTCTGGTTTGAAAACATTGATTTGCCCAAATGTCTAAGTTTAGAGAGCAGTGTACTTGTAAATGTTTTTTTTTATTTCTATGTTGTTATTTTTTTATAGAGTTTAACATTTTAAAAATTTTATGAATAATTCTGTTTTGACTTGTATAAATTCATTAGTTTTAGGTCATGGAAAGTAGTTTTTGAGTCTTCAAATTCAGTTCAGATACCATTTATGTGGTAAGCACTTTGCAATCATTATTAGTCTTGCTTATTCTATCCCATCGATGAATTTCAACAATGTTCAGTAATGTAATGCATTGCACATTCTGCTATGCTTAGTGGGATTTGCAAGGATGAATAAAATTGCTGCCTACTGGGAGAGAATGTTCCTGTTACCTGACTGAGAATTGTTTCAAGGGGCAGGTGCCACTTGAGGTGGAGTGGAGGAAGTCACATGACAAAGGAGAACATGCGAAGGTCATTCAGGGTCTGATGATAAGTCTGAGCACAGGTGGGTTTCATGTTTGAAGATGATTCTGTTTTTCTACCACACAAGATTAATGGTTTGGCGGGTTTAGATTTATAGTTTGGAAACCATTTTTCCTTCAGAATATTGGACACATTGCTTTACTGTCTTTGAATTCAAGAAATGAGAAATCATTTATAATCTGGTCCTTTGATACTTTTTATACCTTTCCCCCTTTTCTTGGGAAGCTTGCAGGATGTTCTGTTTTCTTTGGTAATTTGAAACTTCACAGTGATATACACATAGGTTTATTTTCTTCTATGTGTGGGCTTTTTGTATGTCTTTTCAGTCTTCAGTTCTGGATAATTGGCTTGAATTATCTCTTCCCTTCTGTTTTTTCTGTTCTTTTTGGAATCATTATTATGTAGATGTTGGACCTTCTCCACTCATCATTTCATTTTCCTATTCCCTTCACTCACCCCATTGTACATCTTCTTGTCTTTTCGTTCTGCTTTCTTGGAGATTTTCTCAACTTTATTTTCCAACTCTTCTGTTTTATTTTTATTTCAGAAGGAAGGAGGGAGGGAGGAAGAAAGGTGGAAGGAAGGAAGGAAGGAAGGAAGGAAGGAAGGAAGGAAGGAAGGAAGGAAGGAAGGATACAAGGAAGGAAGGAAGGAAACCCAGGAAACTGGACTCTGTGTGTATAGAAGAGGCTGGTCAACTGTGGACTTCACTATATAACAGGCTGGCCATTTTGTTGGTAGCCCTTGATATCACTGTCTTTGTTTTTTCCCTGCACTTTGTCAGATGCCCCAGAGAAGACTCTGCCAATGGACAGTGGTAGTCCTGGCTGCAGCATATGGGAGCCCAGTTGGGAAGAGAGTCTGGGGAGCTCTCAGTGTTCAGCATGTAAAGTTTTGTAATTCTCCTGTTTTTAATATTACAGCCCCACCTTCAATTATGCCTGGGTCTTATGTTCCAGACGTCCTCTGTGACTTTCCAGAAGAAACTTCCCATCTTATTCCAAGGTGTGGGAGGGAAGTTGCTAGGCTATACAAAGTTGAAGAAATTGAGAGTGGAGGTGGCAGGGGAATGAAAAGAAGGGGCGCTTAGTTATTAAAAAAATATATTTTAACTACTTCCTTTCAGCTTTACCTTTATCCTGACATCCAGAGGTCCCTGATGCTGCCACTTCTTAGGCCACTTTGGGGTTGTTTGTTCAAGTATGTTGGTTTTTAACTTTTCCCCATTGCTGTCTTATGATTGTGCTAAGTCCGTTCACACTCATCAATCTACTGTATAACATAACATTTTCAGCTCTTGTGTTCTCCCCCATTTTGTTTATGCAGTTTTCTGCCTTTATAGAAATCTTTTTACTGGAATTTTGAAGTATTGGGAATGAGTAGAGCTAAAAGCACACGATCAGCCCTGCTGGTGTGGCTCCGTTGGTTAAGCATCATCCTATGCCCCAAGTCCCCGGTTCTGTTCCTGGTCAGGGCACATGCACAGGCTACAGGCTTGGTCCCTGGTGAGGGGCATGTAGGAGGCAGCTGATCAATGATTCTCTGTCATCATTCTTTCTACCTTACTCTCCCTCTCCCTCTCTCTGTAAAATCAATAAAAACATAGTTTTAGCCGAAACCGGTTTGGCTCAGTGGATAGAGCGTCGGCCTGCGGACTGGGGGGTCCCGGGTTCGATTCCGGTCGGGGGCATGTGCCTGGGTTGCGGGCACTTCCCCGGTGGGGGATGTGCAGGGGGCGGCTGATCGATGTTTCTCTCTCATCGATATTTCTGGCTCTCTATCTCTCTCCTCTCTACCTCTCTGTAAAAAATCAATGGAATATATTAAACAAAAAAAACATATTTTTATAAAATCACATTTTTAAAAAGCACATGATCAGTTAACCATTTTTAATTGGGAATTTTGGAAATTAAAACTTTATACAGGTGGTAAATGAATTAACATCATAAGTTAAAATATTACTTAAAGGCTTGAACTATAGTGGCATTTGAACTATATTTTAAGACCCACCCCTTTTGACAATAATCCCAAAGAAATCAGGAGACTCTCCAGGGTATGATTTCTCAAGTCTTCATCTTCTCTACATTTTTAGTGTAATGTTATTCTCTTTGTGATTTAATGATGCAGTGAATACTTCAGAAGTATAAATATTTCACTCTTAAATTTTTTAGTAATATTTGCCCAGTGAATTATATTTTAAAAATCCAGTAATTCAACAAATATTTGAGTGTTTATATGTGTTAGTGCTACATGATATATTCTTAAGGTAAAGTCAATGCTTCATAGCTACTGTTATTTGAGAAAAATACTTTTTTATATGAAAGGACACTTTCCAGGAGTATATCAAAGTACATAAGGAGTCAGCAAAAAGTGTTCTCGTTGGAGAAGTTACTGATTCATAGGAAACATGATTAAATGCCAAATTTTATATTAGACTTAGGTGTTAGAGAAGGTCGCAATGGAGAGAAATCAGAATGTGCCAGAGTAGTAAAAGGATGCTTCATCTCTGCTTGGATACCCTTTTGTCACATCTGCATGTTTAAAATCCAGCTCCTCATCCACATTGACTCATAGAGTTACAGAGGTTTGTGAGTAACCGTACAGGCACCCAGCTCACTGGCCCTTTCCTGGGCCTGTGGGGTTACACCTCACAGCCTCACCACTGAGTGCTTTTCCTGCCTCTGCTTGTACATGGCAGTGCTCGGGCCACCCACTCAGGTCTCCTTTTGGGTCGTGGCAGTACCAATTTTTCTATTCCCATCTCTCCTTTACCCTATCTATACACATTATCAAGTCTTGTTGATTCTTTCTTTGCAATATGTCTCTAGTTTGTAATTCAGTTATACCATCTTAACATGTTTATCTAAGCACCTAGTACAGGGGTGGGCAAACTTTTTGACTCGAGGGCCACAATGGGTTCTTAAACTGGACCGGAGGGCCGGGACAAAAGCATGGATGGAGTGTTTGTGTGAACTAATATAAATTCAAAGTAAACATCATTACATAAAAGAGTACAGTCTTTTTTTTCAATAGTTTTATTCATTTCAAATGGGCCGGATCCGGCCCGCGGGCCGTAGTTTGCCCACGGCTGACCTAGCATGTGCCAGGAAGTGTGTACAGTGTTGAGGCTGAATAAGGGCCCTAAAGGAGCCTGTACCCCTTCATGGATGAAGCAGACATGGACATTGACAATTTGCGAAAAACATGGGCGAGTTAGGAAGTATATTGCATAGGACCCTACTGGCAACCTGGAGGGTTGATGCTAAACCCACTGGGGGAGAAGGCCTGACACAGCACGGAATGCTAGGGCATAGTTGAGTGCTGCAGAGTAGAAGGTGCTAAGGCTGGTCTCACTGCAGGGGCAGCAGCACTGTAAGCAAGGGTGAAGGCCTGAAAGATACTTTATTCATCATTAACTAAATATTTATTGTGTCAGCTATGTGCCAGGCAATTGTTTTGCCATCGAATGCAGCAGTGAACAGAACATGCAATGTCAGATATAAAAGTAAATCACATAGAATCATATGAAAAGCGTAAGTGTAGCAAGTAAGTAGACTGTGTAGGATGTTTTAAGAATGCTAACTGAAGGGATGATGGAGATGAGCATTGTGGACCTGTGGCTGAATAACTTTCACACTGTTTCACTGAAACCCAGGGGCTGCAGAGGTGCTGTAGGGGCTCAGGAAGCATTTGTTTTGCTTTTATTTATTTTTTATTTTTTTTACTTTTGTTGTTGTTGTTGTTAATCCTCACCGAAGGATATTTTTCCATTGACTTTTAGAGAGAGTAGAATGGAGTGAGGAGAGAGAGAGAGAGAAAAAAGAACAGAAACATCTATGTGAGAGAGACACATTGATTGGTTGCCTCCTGACTGGGGCCCGGGATTGAACCTGCAACCCAGATATGTGCTCTTGACCGGGAATCTGGCCGACACTCTAACCACTGGACACACCAGCCAGGGCTGATTTTATTTTTAATATGTTTTAAAACTCTTCAAAAACAGTAATGAGAGCCCAGTCAGCCTGGCTCAGTGGTTGAGCGTCGACCTATGAACCAGGAGATCACAGTTCGATTCGTAGTCAGGGCACATGCTCAGGTTGCAGGCTCGATTCCCAGGAGAGGGTGTGCAGAAGAGAGCCAATCAATGATTCTTTCTCATCATTGATATTTCTCTCTCTCTCTCTCTCCTCCCTTTCTCTCTGAACTCGATAAAAATGTAGTTAAAAAAAAAGTAATGAGAAACAGCACAGGGTTCCAAATACATTATGTATGATGTTTTACGCAGTAGACACCACCAAAGCATTAACTTGTACTCATGTTTGGAAAAGGTCTGGATTGCAAAAACAGTTTTGTTCATATGAATTGACTTCATAACATGGGCTTACATCATTTATCGGACTTTGCTTTATTGTGCTTCACAGATACTCTGCTTTTTTTTTTTTTTTTTACAAATTGAGGTTTATGGCAACCCTGTTTTCAGCAAGTCTGTTGGCATGATTTTTCCAACAGCATTTGCTCACGTTGTATCTTTGTATCACATGTCAGTAATTCTCACAACATTTCAAATGTTTTTCATTATTATTATTTGTTATGGTGATCTCTGGTCAGTGATCTTTGATGTTATGAACTGTGTCCATTTAGGAAGGCAAACTTAATTGATCAGTGTGTGTGATCTGACTGCTTTACTGACCGGCCTTTCCTTCCATCTCTCCTTCTGGTTGGGCCTCTCTTCTTTCCCTGAGACAGTATTGAAATTAGAACAATTAATAACCGTATAATGGTCTGTAAGTGTTCAAGTGAAAGAAAGGATCATATGACTCTCACTTCAAATCAAAAGGTAGAAATAATTAAACTTAATGAGAAAGGCAAGGCAAAATAGGCTGAAAGATAGGCCTCTTGCACTGAAGAGTTAGCCAAGTTGTGAATGCAAAGGAAAAGTTCTTGAAGGAAATTAAAAGTGTTACTCCAGTGAAGAAAACAAAACAGCCAATTATTGCTGATCTGGAGGAAGTTTTAGTGGTTTGGATAGAAGATGGAACTAGCCACAACATTCCTTAAGCCAAAGCCTAATCCAGAACAAGGCTCTGACTCTCTTCAATTCCATGAAGATTGAGAGAGGTGAGGAGGCTACAGAAGAAAACTTGGGAACTACTGGAGGTTGGTTCATGAACTTCAAGGAAAGAAGGCATCTCCATAGCATAGAAAGAAGTTCAAGATGAAGCAGCAAGTGCTGATATAGAAGCTGCAGCAAATTTTCCAGGAGGTAATTAATGAAAGGTGGCTACTCTACACAACAGATTTTCCATGTGGTTGAAACAGCCTTCTGTTGGAAGAAGATGCCATCTAGGACTTACTTCATAGCTAGGAAGGAGAAGTCAATGCCTGTCTTCAAAGCTTCAAAGGATAGGCTGACTCTCATGTTAGGAGCTAAAGCAACTGGTGACTTTAAGTTGGAGCCAATGCTTATTTACCATTCTGAAAATCCTAGGGCCTTAAGAATTACCTAATTCTACTCTGCCTGTGCTCTATAAATAGAACAACAAAGTCTGGATGACAGCACATGTGTTTACAACATGGTTTACTGAATATTTTAAGCCCACTGTTGACACTTACTGTTCAGAAAAAAAAAATATTCCTTTTAATATGTTACTGCTCATTGTCAATGCACCTGGTAACCCAAGGGCTCTGATGGGTGGAGATGTACAAGTGTAATGTTTTCATGCCTGCTAACCCAGCATCCATTCTGCAGCCCATGGATCAAGGAATCATTTTGACGTTCAAGTCTTATTAGTTAAGAAATACATTTTGGGCTTTGCAGACGCCGCCGCCCTGAAGCCGGCCGAGACTAGCCATGGTGAACCCCACCGTGTACTTCGACATCGCCGCCGACGGCGAGCCCCTGGGCCGCGTCTCCTTCGAGCTGTTTGCAGACAAGGTTCCAAAGACGGCAGAAAACTTCCATGCTCTGACCACCGGGGAGAAGGGATTTGGTTATAAAGGTTCCTGCTTTCACAGAATTATTA
>NW_006282434.1:742572-750964 GCF_000327345.1 Myotis davidii
TACCAATGTTTCTCTCTAAACACAGATGTTTCTATCTCTCCCCCTCCCTCTAAAAAATCAATAAAAATATTTTTTGAAAAAAGAAATACATTTTGTAAGGCTATAGCTGCCATAGAGAGTGACTTCTCTGATTGATAGGGGCAGAGTCAAATAAAAACCTTCTGGAAAGGATTCACCATCCGAGATGCCATTAAAAACACTTTTAATTCTTGGGAAGAGGTCAAAATATCAACATTAACAGGAGTTTAGAAGAAGTTGATTCCAGCCCTCATGGGTGACTTTGAAGGGGTTCAGGACGTCAGTGCAGGAAATAACTGCAGATGTGGCGGGAAGAGCAAAGGAACCAGAATTACAAGTGGCGCCTGCAAATGTGATTGGATCACTGCCATCTCATGATAAAACTTCACAGATGAGGAGTTGCTACGTGTGGACTTTTGCAGTGGAATATCAAGATGCTGTGAAGAGTGTTGAAAGGACAACAGAAGATTTAGAATATTACACAAACTTAGTTGGTAAGGCAGCAGCAAGGTTTGAGAGGATTGACTCTAATTTTGAAAGAAATTCTGTGGGTAAAATGCAATCAAACAGCAGCACATGCTACAGAGAAATTAAATTCTTCATGAAGAGTCCATTGATTTCAGCAAACTTCATTGTTGTCCTATTTTAAGAACAAGCCTTAGCCACCATAACATTCAGCACCAACCATCCTGATCAGTCAGCAGTCATCAACTCAAGGCAAAACCCGCCATCAGCAAAAAGATTACAACTCTCTGAAGGCTCGGATGATAGTTAGAACTTTTGAGCAATAAAGTACTTTTGTAAAAATTCTCAGCTGAGGATATGTTGTTTTCATTGATTTTAGAGAGAGAGGAAGGGAGAGGGAGAGAGAAACATTGAAGTGAGAGAGAAACATAGTGTAAACACAACTTTCCTAAGCACTGAGAAGGCAAAAAATTTGTGTGACTCATGTTACTGAGATACGCACTTTATTGCAATGTTCTGGAACTGAACCCATAATATATTATCTCTTAGGTATTTGCCCACTTAAACCTAAAGTTGAATTTACTTTAATAAAACATCTCACTTATATATTATGTTGAGAGTTCACTGCTAAAATTATTTGAAAACCACCTTGTAAAATTCAATTTGTTTTACTCTTGTGTTTTAGTTGCCTTTAGTACCTTCAGACTTCCTCATTTTCTGATCTGTCTTGCATGCCATTGCCAGAGTTAATGCTCTTTGAAAAACTTTTATTTTTTTTAATTTATTTTTAAAAAAATATATTTTATTGATTTTTTACAGAGAGGAAGGGAGAGAGAGAGAGAGAGAGAGAGAGAGAGTTAGAAACATCATTGAGAGAGAAACATCGATCCGCTGCCTCCTGCACATCTCCTACTGGGGATGTGACCGCAACCCAGGTACATGCCCTTGACCGGAATCAAACCCGGGACCTTTCAGTCCGTAGGCCGACGCTCTATCCACTGAGCCAAACCGGTTTCAGCTCTTTGAAAAACTTTTAATTAAATGCTTGAAATGCAAACCTTATTGTGGGAGGAAAGTAAACTTAGATATTGGCTATAGCTCTGCCACAAAATGCTCTGTGACCTTAAGCAAAATCTTTGTTTTCTCATCTGTATCTTCTCTGCTCAAAATTTTTGCTTCATGATTTATTCCCCAGCTGTCAGCTGCTCCAGTGATCCATCTCTAGCTTATCCCTAGTTCTTTCCCTTCCATTAGCCCCTTACCCTTATCCACTGCTCTGGTCTGTTCATTCTCTTCACTCCTGTCTCCTCCCTTCCACAATGCACTCACCATTTGCTGATTAATCTCTGCATCTAGTCATGTTATTTCTTTAGCTCATACTGGCCTCTCTCTTTAGCCCATTGATTTAAATTTTGCACATTATTTAAAAATCACCTCCTAGAACTAATGGGTAAAAATCACCTCCTAGAACTAATGGAAGAATGCTGGCAGTACCAAATGACAGAGTATTAAGGAATTGGAAACAAGCCATTTGATTTATCTAGAACTGTGCTGTCCACTGTAGTAGCCACTTGCCATGTGTGACTGTTTAAAATAAAATCAATTAAAATGAAATCCAATAAAAATTTAGTTTTTCATTCTCAACATTTCAAGTGCTCAACAGCCACATGTGGCTAGTGCCTACTCTCTTAGTGCAGATACAGAACATTTTCATCATTGTAGAAAATTCTATTGGACAACACTGGTCTAAAAGGGCACTGGTGACTTGAGAGTTCTGTTTCGGGGATTTCTGGAGGAGAAATATATTTGCAAATGGTTAGAGGAAATTTTTGATGAAGAAACAGAGGTGATGCGTTTAGACAGGTGATTTTAGAGGTTTGGCAGTGGCAAGAGGGAGAGGCATAGGGAAAAATGCAATGGCTAAGTAAAAAACAAGGTGTGTGTGAAACAAGTTAATGAAAACGGAAGGACTGAGTCTGTTCTAGACATTGGAGGAGGAGTAAGTAGGAAGAGGCAGACATATTGGAGACTGGGAAAAGCAAGCAAAACAGGATGTTGACATGGGTTTTGTTCTGTTTCAGTTTTGGCTGAGGCCCAAAAGTTGCAAACAAAACAATAGGTGGCAATGACATCCACATTCCTAAGTAAGATTGTACCCCTTAACCCACCACCTTGAAGGTGTGATTTAGGTTGAAGAAGCCAAGACAGGGGCTGGGAGAGCAGGAAGGAAAGGGATGCTTCCATCTCACCTCAAGCTGTGTGAGGGGGTTGGGAAGAGACTGCTGGGTTCTCTTAACATGATCTGTGTCCTCTGGGGGCTGTGGGGACATTGAACGTGGACTAGAAAAGTTTAGAGGTCAAATGTAGGAGCTATACCTGCCTGCCTGGCTGCAGAACAAGAAGAGGTGGCCACCCTGGGAGCCAGCTGTGTTTTCATTAATAACAAGGCAGTGGGGCCTAATTTCTGTCGACCAGGGTCTTTTAATGAGTGGCCCCACCCAGGAACTTTTTCGGCCAGAGACAGTGTGAGCTTTGCATTGGAGGCTGGAAATATGCCCATTAGATACAGAGGCTGGAGGGTGTGTGGGCATTCTAAGTGGTCACCTGGAGGAGAGTCTGCTTGAGCCCGGAGAGCCGCAATGGGATATTTCCAGAGGGAAAAGCTCTGCAGAACCCACAAAGAAGCTCCATTTGAGGAGTCAGACACTGGGTAGTGAGTTGAAGGAAGGAGCTTACAGATTCAAGATGCCTACTATGCCTAGAACAGCCTGGGCTAGAGGAGGGGAGACACTTTAATTTTTTCTTTAATTCTTTATTGTTGCAAGTATTACATATGGCCCTAACTGGTTTAGCTCAGTGGATAGAACGTTGGCCTGCAGACTGAAGGGTCCCAGGTTTGATTCCGGTCAAGAACATGTACCTAGGGGGTGTGCAGGAGGCAGCTGATTAATGTTTTTAACTCTCCATCCCTCTCCCTTCCTCTCTGTAAAAAAATCAATAAAAAATATATATTTCTTTAAAAAGTATTACATATGTCCCCTTTTTCTTCCCATGGACCTCTTCCAGCCCTGCGCCCTCCCCTGAACCCCCACCCCAATGCCAGGCCTTCAGCACCCTATTGTCTGTGTCAATGGGTTATGCGTAGATGCATACAAGGTCTTTGGTTGATTACCTTTCACTCACCCACCCTCTCCCGCCTTTCTTCTGAGATTCTGCACTCTGTTCCATGCTTCCATGGAGACACTTTAATTTTGAATAAAGTTTGGAATTTGGGCTGGACATTTTACCTCCAGAAATATAGTTGTTTTTGTCACCAAAGGACTTTTACTTTTTATGAATGACTGGAAAAGCTTTGGAACAGATTTCATCCATGACAGGGACTGAATAGGCTTCTGAAGGGATTAAAGGTGCAGGGGAGAAAGAATACAGTTTTTGCTGTTTGTATCCTATGGAGCTTTATTTATTTGGGTCAATGGCTATACTGACTTGGGGTTTGATAAGAGTACAGAATGTTTAGAAAGCTTTTAAAAGATTGTGTTGAGAATTAGTAATAAGTAAGTGAGATGACCTCAATCTGCCTGGTTGAAGAGAAACAACAGGAATTAAGTGGCTCAGGCAAATGAGATTTTGCTTCTCTTTCTGGGAGTACTACATAGTTTGCATAATGAGGAGACTGTTGTATTTTATTTGGGGTTTATAGTTTTGGTAATTTTAAGCCTTATAGTTTTTTGGAGTCAATGAAGAATGTTTAACAGTTTTCCTCTGTTTGTGGCTTCAGGTGCCCCTTGATGCTACTAGGGTGATAGAAGTGAATATGTTTCTTTCAGTTCATGATTGGGATGGGGTAGAATATTATTTCTATTTCATTTCTAGCATTGGTCCATCTATTATGTATACTCTATGAGGACTCTTATACTTTATCAGGATGCCATCAGCTGCAGGTAACAAAAAGCTGCAAATCAAATTGGCTTCAGCACCTAGAGGAGACAGGCAGGCTCTGACTCACTTCTCTCTATGACCCTGTGTTAGCTGTGCCCCTAGCAAAGTGCCTGAATCAATTCCAGGTGTCACATTCAGTGAGCAGACAGAAAATGGGCTCTTTCTCCTAGTATACTAAAAGCAGCTCTCCCACCCTCCCTAAGGAGACCGCCTTCACATCTCATTGGCTGGAAATGGGTCACTTCCAACTTCTGAACTAATTACTGATGGCAAGGGGAAAGGAATCCTCATAGCAATTGATTAAAGCAATTACTGTGTACTTGCTAGAACTAGGAATAGAGTCAGCCAGCATCCCCTAAGCACATGACTTGCAGAGGGGGAGTGGATATCTAAACCAGATCAGGGTTCTGTTGGGAAGGGAGAAAAGGACAATGGCTTGTGGGTAGATTCTTTCACCTATTCCTAAACTATATATACTAATTAGACTAGATGGTAGGAACATAGTATATGTTGACAAACCTGCTGTGACAAAATCCAAAATATAGTGGTTTAAGTAATCTAAAAGTTTATTTCTCTCTCACCAGTAACAATTCAGAGACATGTGGTCCAGAGCTGGTGGTGTGGTTTCAATCTAGTTTGAATATTAGAGTTGCCACGTTGAAATAAATAAGAAATCCCCCAAATTCAGAGACATAGGGAACAAAAAGTCTCACATGAGTCTAAGGAAAACTTTTGAGGTCACTCAATGTCTCTGCTGTGTGCAGCCATTCAGGGACCCTGGTTCCTTCCATAATGTTTCTTTGCCGTCTCCCTGGTGGATTGTCCTTGCCTGTGTGGTCAAAGCTATGTCACCATTTCCAGGTTCCAGGCAGGAAATGGTGCAAGAACAGAGTAGGTTAGGCTCATGTGTAAAGGCCTAGACCAAGGTGGCATCTGTAACTTCTGCTCATGTTCTGTTGGCAAGATCTTGGCCACAGGGGGACATCCAACTGCAAAAAGCCTGGTGTCTTGTCTAGTTGGGCTGCTACAACAAAACATAGAGTGGGTGGCTTATAAGCAACAAATGTTTATTTCTCACAGTTCTGGAGTCTGGGAAGTCCAAGGTCAAGGCAAGGGTGGGTTTACTGTCTGGTGAGGACACCCTCCCTGGTTCACAGATCTTCTGGCTGTGTTCTCACATGGTAAAGGGAGTGAGGGAGCTCTATGGAGTATCTTTTGTAAGAGTGCTAATTCCTTTATTGAGGGTTCTGCCTTTATGACTTAATCATCTCCCAAACCATCACATTGGAGATTAGGTTTCAACATAGGAATTTTGGGGGGACACAAATATTGTTTATCATACCTGGACAATGTAGTGTCAGTGGGCATCTTCTAAGCTTTCTCAAGTCATCACCATCACCAGCCAGCAGAAAGTGGGAAAGAAAGAGTATAAACCTAGGTCAGGTGTCTATAAGAAGATGATGCTTAAGTTGTACCCGTTACTTCTACTCACGTCCCCTTAGCCTAGACCCGTGGTTGGCAAACTGTGGCTCACGAGCCACATGCGGCTTTTTGGCCCCTTGAGTGTGGCTCTTCCTAAGCCTTAGGAGTACCCTAATTAAGTTAATAACAACGTACCTACCTATATAGTTTAAGTTTAAAAAATTTGGCTCTCAAAATCGTTGTACTGTTGATATTGGGCTCTGTTGACTAATGAGTTTGCCGACCACTGGCCTAGACTTAGTCACATGGCCACATGCAAGGAAGGGCAGGAAATGGAATTTGTAGCTGGAAGGCCAAGTATAGGAGAAGGGAAGAATGGGTTATGGTAGACTATTAGCTGTTTTGTTGTTCTTTTTTTCACACAAAGTTTTTTTTTGCTCTTATAGGATCTCTATCTGGAGCCTACTTATATATTAAACAAAATCCTATTTAATGCTTATGGCCAATAGTCACTCATAAAATTTCTGAGTTGGGTTACTTCTGGCATTAGTAGTAAAGTAGTATTAAAGTGATAAAAAATATAAAAAATGTATAAACTTTTACGTATATAAATATACATAATCTTGGCCTTCTACAACAATTTGTATAGTTGCGTGTGTGCATGTGTGTAGTTTTAAAGTTTTATAACCTAAGGTTATACATTTTATAAAAGAAAACAATGGGAAGTGAGTGGTAAATTCTCTTCCTAGAGCACATTTGGATTTTGATTCTACTCTAAGGTGGCCACTTGCTTCCTCTATTCTTTGAGTGATCATAGGATATTATTTCAAACTTTTATTTTAAGGCTACTTTCAGACTTTTTTTGGTCATACAAACTAGTTTAGTAGGGTTTATAACTAGCTGAATAATATATATACACTTTTTATATTTAGGTAACTTAAGATGAAAGTCAATATTGTTATAAATCCTTTCTAGAATCTTGAGTCTGATCTTATTAGCTCCGTGAAGTTATGTATTTTTATTTGTTTTATTTACTGCTTTACCTCCATTGCTTAGAATAATTTCTGACATGTAGACACTCAATAAATAGGTGTTAAATGAATAAAAAGGTATAAAATACAATATGTTTCATGTGTGAATCATCAAACCTCATTTTTACCTCTTCACTTAAGGAAATTTTAGTTCTTAGGCATCTGAATGAAGTAGTTTTTATTTGGCTCACATCCTAGGGAAAAGTGCAGCAAGCGAGAGAGTCTTCCCTGCTCTATATAGCTTCAGCAGATGAACCTGTGTGTGTGCACAGAGTGTCATGTATAATAAGGGCACACATATGTGATGTGGCCTAATATAGGCACTCAAGATGTAGGGATATGTGAATTGGAGAGAGGGAAAGGAAATGTTCCATTTCATCCCAACAACAACAAAAACATTCACTTTTTTGAATGCAACTTTTTTCAAGTGGATTGGAGTTTGAGTAGGATGAGGAAGAAATAAAATAATTTGACTTTTGGGAGTTAGGAAGAAAAGGTTACACAATATTCTGAAGACTGAGTTGGTAATTTGACCTGTTTTATGATTTACTTTATTCTTATACTGTAATACCATTTTCAGAATTCTTATACCACTGACAATATTGAAATTGAGAGGGATAAGCTCTAGGAAACATTTCTTAGCACATCACTCTCTTCTGCGAGTCCATTACCTTTTACCAATAGGGCTCTGGGAGGACTGAGCACATGGAATTGTAAATGAGTGAGCTCTCCTTGGTTGGGTGACACATTTGAAGGGAGGGTATTTAATCCTGGGGAAGAGCATTCTGGGCCTGTGGGAAGAATACTGAAATAAAGGCTGCAAGATAGGAAAGTGTGTGTTTTGTTCAGCCAATGACAGACAGGTAGACCAGTATGCCTCTAGCACAGTGGTTCTCAACCTTCCTAATGCCGTGACCCTTTAATACAGTTCCTCATATTGTGGTGACCCCAATTTCATTGTTACAAATTGAACATAATTAAAGCATAGTGATTAATCACAAAAACAATATGTAATTATATATGTGTTTTCCGATGGTCTTAGGAAACCCCTGTGAAAGGGTCATTCGACCCCCAAAGGGGTCACGACCCACAGGTTGAGAACTGCTGCTAATGTGCAGGGGGAATGAGGGTGGAAGCTACACCTAGAAAGGAAACTACAAAAACAATAAAGGGGTTGACAGGCCAGGGCAAGCATGTCAACCTCAAAGGCTAACACAGGCCAAATAAGATTATGCGGGCGGCAAAAAAACCCAAAAGCTTCAATTTTCATACAAAGGTAGATTTAGCCTGGGGTCAGATGGCTTCACAGATGAGTTTTACTAAACGTTCAAAGAAGAACTAAAACTATCCTCTTCAGACTATTCCAAAAAATTCAAGAGGAAGGAACACTTCCAAGCTCATTCTATGAAACCAACATCACCCTAATACCAAAACCAGATAAAGACAACACAACGAAAGAGAATTACAGGCCAATATCCCTAATGAACATAGATGTCAAAATCCTCAACAAAATTCTA
>NW_006282434.1:751110-751483 GCF_000327345.1 Myotis davidii
TAGAAGTATTAGCCATGGCAATCATACAAGAGAAGAAATAAAAGATTATCCAAATTGGAAAAGAAGATGTAAAACTGTCATTATTCACTGATGAGATGATACTGTACATAGAACACCCTAAAGACTCCATCAAAAAACTATTAGACTTAATAAATGAATTTGGCAATGTAGCAGGATACAAAATTAATGCCAAGAAATCTATAGCATTTTTATATACCAATAGTGAACTTACAAAAAGAGAGACTACAAAACCAATCCCATTTACCATTGCACCAAAAAAATTAAGATACCTAAGAATAAACTAAGGACAACATAAAAGACCTATACTTGGCAAACTACGGGACACTGAAAAAAAGAGCTAGAGGAAGACATA
>NW_006282434.1:752595-760491 GCF_000327345.1 Myotis davidii
AGTCCTATGTTCATAGCAGCACAATTCACCATAGCTAAGAGTTGGAAACAGCCTAAGTGCCCATCCGCAGATGAGTGGATTAGAAAACTATAGTACATCTACACAATGAAATACTATGCTGCAATAAAAAAGAAAGAATTCTTACCATGTGCAACAGCATGGATGGACCTGAAGAGCATTATGCTAAGCGAAATAAGCAAGTGGGAGAAAGATAAATATCACATGATCTCACTCATTTGTGGAATATAACGAACAACATAAACTAATGAACTAAAACAGGTCCAGAGACAGAGAAGCATCGATTAGACCATGAAACCTCAGAGGGAAGGTAGGGGAGGTGGGGGTAAGGGGGAGAGATCAACCAAAGGACTTGTATGCATGCATGTAAGCCTAACCAATGGACATACCTTAATGTAATACCTTAATCCAGCGGTTCTCAACATGTGGGTCGCGACCGCTTTGGGGGTCAAACGACCCTTTCACAGGGGTCTCCTAAGACCATCGGAAAACACATATACAATTACATATTGTTTTGTGATTAATCACTATGCTTTAGTTATGTTCAATTTGTAACAATGAAATTGGGGTCACCACAACATGAGGAACTGTATTAAAGGGTCACGGCATTAGGAAGGTTGAGAACCACTGCCTTAATCAATAAAAAAAAAATTTAAAAAGAAAATAAAAAAACGTAGGTTTATTTCGATAAGATGCTGACTACAAAGGGATGAAATAAATGAGTAATCATTAACATAAAATAATAGAATATTTTAATAAAAATTAATATTTTTTCTTGAACATTAACTTACCAGACACTGAATTAACTGCAGAAATTAATAAATGTAACACAAATTAACCTATTTTTCTTGTTCTCCGAAAGTGAAATATTTCCTGTTGTGCACACCAAACAAATCAGTCTAAGACTAATGATGTGGCAATCAGCTGCTAAAATATTTGCTGCTAGTATTATTGGAGAGAAATGGAGCGCCTGCACGTAAGGTGCATAAGGGAAATGTTTCTTATATACCATTATATTGGCTGGGCTGCAAGAATATTCATTGTGGGCCTCATGTGGTCTGCGGGCCGTGAGTTTGACATGCTTGTCCTAGGGCCATAAATGCAGATATTCTGTTTAATTCTGTGGTTGATGAAAAAACAAGATTTTGAGTAGGGAAGTGATAGGATGAGATCTGCATCGTAAGGAAATCATTCTGGGAGGAGGGAGTATAGAGAATCAATCAGGGGGAGGGACTAGTTTGGTGTATGTCTTTCATGTTTATGTTGTGATTTTCCTTAATGAAGCACAGGGAGCAGTGTTCAGGCGAGGCCTGCTCCAGTCGGCCTGCACCCTGTGTGCAGAGGAACAGCTGTGAGAACAGGCCCTACACAGACAACAGGAGGCTCGGGCTTCTTGGTTTGGTTTGGAGACCTTGAGTGTGGTGTCTCTCTGGGCTCATGTTTCTTGATCGTAGGCGAACAGCTGGTGTGTACCTGTTGGGGGAGCCACGACAGAGGGTCCTGTGGTCCCTTTTTGGGCTGTAGGCCAGGAGGACAAGAGGTATTTTGTTCAAATGTCTAGCCCGGTCCTCTGTGTTTCACTCATTCCTTTTCTTATTGCTGACCTTTGTTAAAGACTTCTTTGAGTGTTCTCTTTTACCTTCACTTTGTCATGGGCTTTTAAGAGTAGTTTTCCACACTTGGACCAAAGTTAATGTATACTTTGAGGTTGACTGCCTAACGGAGGGCAGGAGCAGGAGAAGCAGTGACTTTCAAATGTAGGGTTAATGTTGGTGGCAGTCGGGCTAGCTGATGCAGCACTTGTCTTCCGCAGGAGAGTTCTTTTTTCTGTGCTAGTCTCCTTTTTTCTCACAGGAGGTAATTTACTAAGTCTAGGAGAGAAATAATGAAGTTACTAGAATTGGGGCATTGGCAGCAGAAGCAGAAAGGAAGACCAGGTTTTGAGAACATTCTGATGGAAGATTAAAGAATTTAGGGGCAGCCCTAACTGGTTTGGCTCAGTGGATAGAGCATCGGCCTGCAGACTGAAGGGTCCCAGGTTCGATTCTGGTCAAGGGCATGTACCTTGGTTGTGGGCACATCCCCAGTAGGGGGTGTGCAGGAGGCAGCTGATCGATGTTTCTCTCTCATCGATGTTTCTGACTCTATTCCTCTCCCTTCCTCTCTGTAAAAAACCAATAAAATATATATTTTTTAAAAAGGAATTTAGAGGCAAGGGCGAACAAAAGATAGTTTGGAAGTTTGGGGATTATGTGCTTAGGAAAATGATGCTGCTGTCAGCAGACGGTCCCAGGAAAGAGGAGCAGGGTAGCTGTGGGATGGTGCGGACTTCATTTTGGATTCCAGATAGAGTAAGTAGCTTTTACTCAGTGTTTGGGTTGTTATTTAATGGGAGTTTTGGAATTTGATTCTAGGTTTCCTGAACCCAATCAATGTGTATTTGTTTGTTTGTTTTCTGTTACACTAAGACATATATACATGAAATGTACCTGTTGGGTTTCAGATGAATGTGGAGACGTCAAATAAGCAGTTGTAAATGAGGCTTGAGTGAAAAATTGAGAATAAATATAGATTTCTGGAGTTATGTGTCTATTTAGAGGATTAATTGGAAAAGTGTGAAAGATAAGTTCACCCAGGGAGATTTGGCAGGGAGGATATAATTAGAAATAGCCAAGGAGCAGTTTTCTTGAAGGAAGAGTGAAAGTGGGGCAGTCAGACTAAACAAAAGGAAAGGGGCAACAAGAATATTTTTTTAAAGGACTTTTATAGTCACAGAAAAGAAGGCATGGATTGTGACCTGGGATGTAATCGAGAGGTGGAAAAAGTTTTTACTCTTTAAGATCAGATATGCCAAGGGGAAAGCATGGGTGGAGAGGGAACAATTGGGGATGGAAGACAGAGGGAAAAGTTCAGTTTATTTTAACAAACACGTGATAGGTACCACTGAGATGATGGGCATGGTGCTTCGTGGTAGGAATACACAGATGAAGTCAACACGGTCCTGCCTGTGGGAGGTTGACTGCCTAACGGAGGGCAGGAGCAGGAGGAGCTAAGAAAGGCTACTAGCTGCTGAGTGTCATGTTGGGAACTGCTGTCAGTGCTTTCTATGCATTGACTCATTCAGTCCTCACAACACCCCTGCGAGTTAGTTATTATTATCCACGTACAGGAGAGGAAACTCAGGCACAGGAAGGTTAAGTAATTTGCCCAAAACCTTTAACATTTAGTCAGCCATGGAGGCACGGGCTGTACCCAGGGCTCAGCACCATGTAAACAGAGGACTGTAGTGTAGTGCAAAGAGGAACTATGAATTCTGTTCAGAAGTAGCAAAAGGGAGGGAGGAGTTCAGCGTTTCTGGTAGGGGAGAGAGTAGGGCAGGGGAGATCTCAGGAGGAATAAGTAGATGGCGGGGAGGACCCAGATAAAGGAACATTCTGTCATGACCAGAGTATGGAACCGCTGGTACAAGGTATGCATGTATTCACTGCTGTTTTACTAAGTAACTTGCACAGCCATCCTCTCTGACCTTTTCTCTGCCCTGTTCTAATCACAGAGGATAGTCACATTTCATTTTGCTCATTTCTGCAAGCAATTAAATGTTTTTTAAAAAATCTATTAGAAGTGGGTTATCCTTTTAGGGGTACCAGTCCTGCCCATCAAAACCATCATTAGAGTACAGTGTGTGATATTAAATATAAATATTAGTGTCTGCTTACCTACCTGCCTAAGAATTGGTAGAAATATAACCAAGCGTTTCCTATGCAGTTGGGACCCAGATAATCACTCTTGGGGAAAACCAGAGAATTAGAGAGGCAGATTATTGAGGATACAATTTAAATTTCAGAATATACGCAGGTATTTTGCGAAGAATGGTTAAGAGCCGTAATGAGATAACTATAGGATGTCTCCCCAAAATGTATACACACACTTGGAATAATTATAAAGTCCGTATTTATTAAAATACATTATGTTTTCAAAATTGAGCTGTCAGCTATTCAAGTGTGTATGCATTTTGGGGGGTACCCTGTATATGTGATAAATACGTGACTCCTGGTTATATGCGGTTAGTCTGCCAGAGCCTGAGCTTCACCCATCCCATCACATCCTTGGCCATACCCCACATGCCCAACTCCTCCCAGAGCCAAGAACTGCAGTCTGGGATTGGGAGCAGCAGGAGTAACGTGAGACTCAGCTGGCGTGGCGTCTATTTTGCACATTAGTTTCTACTTTAGGAAAATGAAGATAATGTTTAGTGGTTTATTTTAGGCCACACAAATGCCCTTACGTCAAAATAATTGTGTCATTATGGCTGTGTGGGCAAATAGATTATTCTTAGAAGTGAGTGAGGGTGTTTAATAAAGGAAAGAAGTAAATTCACGGTTAGATGAATATATTTTTTGTCCCTTTGCAACATAGTTACTATGTGCCACTCGGGAGGATCGGCCAGGATTCATCTAATTCTGATGAAAGGCCCATCGATGGTCCAGGCTCTGAAAGAAGAATCTGAGCATTAGGCATAGCACTACTACCACCCTGTGGTAATACGCTGTAGTTCATTGTATTTTATGGAGGGGTATAGGGTGAAAGTATATCTGATGTGTACACAGCATGACATTTTGTATCTTCTCGTTTAAATAAGAGTATAATATGTTATAAAATTGTATGTTTTTTATCTCTTTAATTTACCTATTAGAAAAATACATTTAGAAACTCCTAAAGAAGGAACCTATTAAAAATGGAGAGAGCCCTGGCCAGTGTGGCTCAGCTGGTTGGAGCTTCGTCCTGTACAATGAAAGGTGGTGGGTTCAATTCCTGGTCAGGGCACATACCCAGGTTGTGGGTTGGATCCCCGGTTGGGCACGTACTAAAGGCAATTGATGGATATTTCTCTCTCACACTGATGTGTCTCTCTCTCTCTCTCTCTTTCAAATCAATAAAAAGTATATCCTCAGGTGAGGGGGAAAATGGGGAGAAAGGTTAACCTTGGGAATTAACACATTAAAAGTTCAGACTACAGTTTCTATAGCTTTTCTCAAGAGAATTACAAACCAGTATAAGATACAAAGCACTTTAGCAATCATTAGATGGTTTATTGATATAGAAGGCAATTCGAATATGTTGGGTAAGCTCCATGACTTTGCTTTAGAATGCATTAATTTATATTTAAATGTGTGTTCCAAATTTTAGAGTTTATAGTCTTTCAAGCAGAATGATGAAGTTGTTTTGAATACATTCAGTGGTGTCAGAATAATTCACTAGGCCTGGGGAAGCTGTAGCTCCTTCATTGCTTCCTTATGCATATCTCTTGATTTCTTGAGAAGTGCATCTGATCATTTCTCACTTCTCAGGGTGTGCTTGCTGCTGCAGCTAGGTGGGCACTGTTTGACAGGTTGAATTTTTCCCTTTTTGGCAGCGGAGAGGTCCTAGGAGTTGTGGTGAAATGTGCAGGATGAAAAGCTGCAGAGCCATAGACCCATTTTCAGAGTATTATTTTTCACTTGGCTTAGCAAGCACTGGTTTGCACAATATTAGAGGGCAGAGCTGCCGGTGCAGGACGGATGACCAGACTACATGTTTTCTCAACATACACAGCCTGGACACTGTGTGTGTAACACGTAAAACTGTGTGTGTGTGTGTGTGTGTGTGTGTGTTGCATATAAAAGTAAATAATTACTTCTAAAATTTTTTAAAAACCAAAACAGTAGTGGTTGTGAATGAATAAATACTAATAAAATGATTTCATAAACTTCTAGAATATGAAACGCCAAAATTGTTATGTGAATATTAAACATCATTATATTAAATCCATGTAACCATCTTGCCGTGTAGTTTTTGGACTGTCTTTCATGGAGCTGTGGAACTCCTTAGAGGTACTCAGAATGGGGGAGATTCAAGCTGGTCAAGTCCTGGATTATCTTTTAAAAGTGCCTTGCCACATATATCCTCTGATTGTTCAGATGTACAAAACTTCTTCAAATAGCAGTTTATAAAAGGGGACATGTTTTGTGATGTTGTAAATGACAAAGCACCGGAATCGCTTTATTGCATTATTATTAAAACTGGTTCCAGAAACACCCCATCTCCATTCTTCTATAAGCTGCGGTATCCCTCTTTTACTGCATTGTCTTCTGGCTCCCGTCTGAAACACCCTGTCATTGCTCCCACTGTGATTCCTCTGCCAGCATTTGCTTGCTGTCTCGGCTGGGTTAGGCCGGGGCCAGCACAGGCTTTGGGTGGTGGTCTGGGCTGGAGACATTAAGGAAGGGAAAGAAGCAGCGAGGGCTACTGTTCTTTACCTAACCCCCTCCCCACTTTTCCTGGTACATGGTCATGTTCAGTACAAATCCAATGTCTTCATTCCCTCATTCAGAAATCTTATTCCAGTCTTCTGCAAATCAAATCTGTGTTGTTTTTCTTCTGTAAATGATAGTTGAGAATAGCTTGGTTTCTCATGGGCACCTAGCTCTCAAGAAGAAAAAAGGGAAGAGCATGAGTGAGCAGGCACAGCTGTTAGACCCAAATTACCACTCTCACCCCGGGAGAAGAGCCAATGGGCGTGGAGAGGGCATAGGAGTGGCAGGTTAGTGGGGCTCCACACACAGAGAGGAACATTTTAAGTTTGTAGTGATAGAGTACCTCCCTAAAGGTGTGTTTTAGGAAAATTCTTATCAAATTTTTTTAAATGCTCAACGACAGATAAGACCAAATGGTTAACCAATTAATACCAATTAAAGGTGAATAAAAAAATAACACTCCAAAGTGCTGAATTATTTTTTTTAAAGCACTTAATACAAATTATTATGCTTGTTCATTTTTTTTTTAAATTACTATACTTAATGTTATTTATGAAAGTATTTATTAAGCCTGGGTGACAATTACAATCACTGGAAAAGATTTTAATATGTACAGGTTCCTATGCCGTACACTAGATGTGTTGAATCAAAACCTTGCAGTTGAACTGAGGCTGTTAATGTCTATAAAGTTTCCACGTGGTTCAGATGAGTAGCCAGATTTAACTGATGTATTTAATAAAGCTTAATGTAATATATGTATTCATTTCAATGAAGAGCTCAGATTTGATTTTTAAAAAAATATAATTTTATTGATTTCAGAGAGGAGGGAGAGGAAGAGAGAGACAGAAACATCAATAATGAGAGAGAATCATTGGTCAGCTGCCTTCTGCATTCCCCTTCTCCCACTGGGGATCGAGCCCGCAACCTGGGGTTGTGCTCTGACTGTGAATCGAATCTGTGACCTCTTGACTCCTGGGTTGAAGCTCAACCACTGAGCTACACCTGGCTGGGCTCAAATTTTATTTTAAGAAATTTATGGTGGGACAAAATTCAGAAGGGGAAAGAAGGATACCAGGCATAAAGCGAAAGGGCCTGGAATCAAGAGGAATTAATGGGAAATTTTGGAGGGTGAAAGAAAAGCCAGGCTTGAAGCAATTTAACAGGTGGCTGATAAAAGAGGTTGAGAGACTGAATCAGAATGAGATCAAATGGCCTTCCTTGCAAAGCCACAAGATGAGAGGCAATAATCACTCCTATACATTCAGGTATATTTGTGGAGAGAAATAGTTTTTATTTTATAATCACACAAAAATATATAGAAAGCTAATAAAAAGTAATCTACACTAATAAAAGAGAAAAATGGTAATTGGCGTACGACGCTACCCTTTTCATTGGCTAATCAGGGCTATATGCAAATTAACTACCAACTAAGATGGCAGTTAACTGCCACAAAGATTGCGGTTAATTTGCATATGTAGGCACAATACAGGGAGGCGAAAGGGAAAGCAGGAAGAAGCCCCCTGCCACTGACAGTGATCAGAAACCCAGGGGGGAGCTAAGAGCCGGGGGGGGGGGGGGATATGAT
>NW_006282434.1:761123-762618 GCF_000327345.1 Myotis davidii
ATCTGGGGGTCCCCTGCCCAGGCCTGACGCCTGGGCCAGAGGCATCAGGCCTGGGCTGGGGGCAGAACCAGTGATGGGAGGAAATGAGGGTCCCCTGCCCAGGCCTGCAATTGGAGGGTGATGGGGGTCAATGCCTGAGGGCTCCCAGTATGTGAGAGGGGGCAGTCTGGGCTGAGGGACACTCCCCCCACACACACCCAGTGCACGAATTTCATGCACTGGGCCCCTAGTCTATATATATAAAAACCTAATCGACCATCCTACCATTCGACTGTTCGACCGTTCAACAATTCGACTTGTAGCTATGATGTGCAGTGGCCACCAGGGGGCAGACGCTCAATGCACAGGCATGGAAACATGGAACAGACTGATGAATCTCAGAGGGGAGGAGGGAGGAGAGAGCGGCAAGAGAGGAGGGCGGGAAGAGATTAATCAGAGATCTTATATGAGGGAGGGGAGTGGGGGAAGGAGGAGGGTGGAAAGAGATTAATCAGAGATCTTATATGCATACTAGAGGCCTCGTGCATGGATTCTTGCACGAGGCCAGGGTCCCTCATCCTGGCCTGCGGAGATTGGGCTGAAACCAGCAGTCTGACATTCCTCAAGGGGTCCTGGATTGCGAGAGGGTGCAGGCCAGGCCGAGGGACCCCACCAGTGCATGTATCCATGCATTGGGCCTCTAGTCCTATCAAATAAAAGTCCAGCGATCGAAACGGCGGAATGACCAGAATGACCAGAGACCAGAACAACCACTGCCCCTCACCCCAGCGCAGACCGCAGCAAGCGGTTAGGGGAGATCAGGGAGGCAGGCAGAGTGGTTAGGGGCAATCAGGCAGGTAGGCGAGCAGTTAGGAGCCAGCAATCTGGATTTTGAGAGGGATGTCCAAGGGGGTCCCACATTTCGAGAGGGTGCAGGCCAGGCTGAGGACCCTCCCCCCCAATGCACGAATTTCATGCACTGGGCCTATAGTCCTATATAATAAAGTGGTAATATGCAAATTGACCGCCACACGCTCACACAAGATGAACACCCCCATGTGGTTACAAGATGGCCACTACAAGATAGCCGACAGGGGAGGGCAGTTGGGACAACCAGGCTGACAGAGGAGGGCAGTTGGGGGTGACTGGGCTGGGAGAGAAAGGCAGTTGGGGGCAACCGGGCCTGCAGGGGAGGGCAGTTAGGGGTAACTGGGACAACAGGGGAGGGCAGTTGGGGGGGACCAGGCCTGTAGAGGAGGGCAGTTCGGGGCAACTGGGCTGGCAGGGGAGGGTGGTTGGGGGCGATTGGGCTGGCAGGGGAGGGCTGTTGGGGAGATTGGGCCACCAGGGGAGGGCAGTTGGGGGCAACCAGGCTTTCAGGGGAGGACAGTTAGGGGCGATCGGGCTGGCAGGGGAGTGGTTACGGGGTGATCAGGCTGGCAGGCAGAATTGGTTAGGGGCAATCAGGCAGGCAGGCAGGCAGGCAAGTGGTTAGGAGCCAGTGGTCCTGGATTGT
>NW_006282434.1:762661-772249 GCF_000327345.1 Myotis davidii
CCACCCCCCATCCCTACTCCCCCCACTCTTCCCGAGGAACTGGCAGCATCCACAGAGCATGGAAGGCGTCACGGGGCAGCAGACATGGCCCTGATGGCAGGCTACGCCTAGGGGACCCTACAAATGCACGAGAATTTCATGCACTGGGCCTCTAGTGTTATAATAATAGGGAGACACAGTACATTTAATAGCAAACTTGTGTGAAGAGAAGATTACATTTGGATCTGCGTGGTTTGTGTTTGACCACCTTTCAAGCACAATTATTTAAGGTCAACTGTTGGAGAAATTATGGAAAGATAGGAAATTTTTTACCCATACTAGTTGATTTCCACATTGCATAGTTATATCTGCCTTACATACCACCTGAGTACAATATTAATGCTGATGAGATAGATGACCTCCCTTTATAATGATGAAATGGTAGTGAATAAAAGCAGTATGGCCTTCCATTTGGAGAAAAAAAAAAGCAGAATTGTCAACAGCTAAATTGTTATATTTTCTGCAGGAACATTTACAAGTGAGAAAGAGATGGCCACAGAATAAGCTGGTCCGAGTCCAATTCTCAGAATGCTGTCAAGTTCCTGCCCAGGATCTTAAGATCATGTACAGTTCAAGATTACCCAAAAGGCATTTTAACTGCTTTATTTGAATGTCATTCTTCACATCATTCATTAATTTGTCAGTGAAGAATTATTAAGAGCTGTCCTCTGAGCTGGGAACTGTGACAAGGGCTGGGGCTGCAGTGATGATGAAGGCGGGCAGGCCCTGTTCCCATGGAGCTTGCAGGCTAGTTGGGGAATAGATATATTAGTTTGGGGCTAATTGAATTTCTAAGTGCCAGTGGCTTTCAAGTGGCGTTATTACTTTCTAATTCTCACTGGTAAACAAGATGATATTCTCAGAAGTAAAATAATAACATGGAGCAGTTGCAAACTCTGATCCATTATTATATTATATACAATTTCATGATTGATTTCTGTTCTTGTGTTTAATATTTAGAAAACTTGACACATTTCGGGACTGTATACTTTATATGGTTGTACATGGTCTTTGTTTGACAGTTTCTCTAAATGTAAACATTGGGCCATTGTTCAGGAATGTTCTTTCTCTCTTTTTTTTTAACTTGTATCAATCCCATTTACACCTTTTCCCATGTCTTAGTCTGTGCAGACTGCTCTAACAAAAATACCATACACTGGGTGGCTTAGACAACAATATTTATTTCTCATAGTTTGGGAGACTGTGAAGTCCAAGATCAAGGCACCACAGACTTGGTGTCTGGTGAGGACTTGCTTTCTGATTCATAGATAGCCATCTTCTAGCTGTGCTGTCAGGTGACGGAGGGGCGGGAGAATTCTGGGTCTCTTCTGAGACAGTAATTCTATTCATGAGGGCTCCTGCTCATGACCTAATCACCTCCCAAAGGCCCTACCTCCTCAAATCATCAAACTAGGCTTCAGGATTGCTTTTTTAATCTCACCTGAGGATACGTTCATTGATTTGAATGCGAGAGGAAGAGAGGAAGGAAGGGAGGGAGGAGGGAACGAGACAGACCATGGATCGAACCTGAAACCTAGGTATGTGCCGGACGGGAATTGAACCCACCACCTTTTGGTGTACAGGATGACACTCCAACCAATTGAGCCACCCGGGTAGGGCTAGGATTTTAATTGTGGGTGAACACAAACATTCAGTCCATAGCAACTCACATCTCCCATCACAAACAGATTCCTTTCCTAATCCCTGCAAGAGAAGTTAAGGGGTCATGTTGGGGCAATGCTAGGACAAACGAGGGGTTCTTCTGGAATTTTTGAAGGCGTCTGTGAAAGATGAGTCATCACTGGCATTTCTACTTCATCCCATCGAGCTTCTCACCATACCTATTTGATGACCCAAAATAGCCAACATATGAAATGCACATTTATCAGATAAATCAGGCAGTAACTGGTTTTTCAAAGATTCTTACCTTTACAGAAGGCTCGCTGAATGGCTGTTTGTAGAGTTGCATTCTCCTCAGGACGGGAAAGTAGTGTTCCATCTAAGTGACTTCAACTTGTGACACTGAAGTGTTTCTGAAAGCTTAGGTGGAATTCTAGAGCACCCGGGTGTGTTTAATTCAGAAGAGAAATTACTTTTGTGTGATCTGAGCAAGGGGTGTGAGATGAGCTGTAAGACATTGGACTGAAAACAGCCTCAGAAAGCCAGCTGCGTACGTGATCTTTCAACTTAAAGCTTATGTTACTGAAATATTTTTTCAAAGCCATCTTCACTTAACTTTTCATTTTAATATTTGGAAACTGGATTATCAGAGTCCATTGAAGTCTATATGGCTTAACTGATTTTTCATGAGTCAGACCACCACATTGTATGACTAAATGGCAGTTAAATGTATATGTTTCTAAGCCCTTTTTTGAGGAAGGGGAGAGTTTTTCCCTTACCCTAGAGATTTTGAAAAAATAGATTTAATAAATCTAATATTTAATTTTAATAGATTTGTAAATATAACTCTAGTAACTTTCTTATACCTGTTACTAACTTCAATTTGTTATTCAAATTGAACATTAATAGTGAATGTAATAAATACTATGATTTTAAAGAATGAGTCCTTGTTTTATCACTTAGTATGCTCATGATTTTGAGATTTTTGGAGCTGCGTATGTTTTTCTGTGAACCACACTTATGAGTAGTGACCCGGTGCATGGATTCGTGCGCATTGAAAGGAAATTAATTAGAAGGTGGCTGGCGGGGCGGGACTGGGCGAGATGGGCCAGACACGCCCTGGAACCAACCTCCTGTGGTCCCTGGCCGGCCGCACCTGGGATGGTGCCGTGGCTCAAAGGGCGTCTATGGAGTGAGTGGGGTCCCTCTGGCAGGTGGGGTCCCTCGGTCTGGCCTGCAGTGATCGGGCCAAAACCGGCTCTCCGATATCCCCCAAGAGGTCCCAGAGTGTGAGAGGGCACTCTGCAAAGTTGCTGTCATACAGGATGTGGACAGCAAACGCAAGTGTACAGTAAACCAGATTCGGGGCCAACAGTGCCCCAGCAACAACAGTGCCCCAGCACCCATGGCTGAAGGTGGAATCGCACAGCCCCATGAGGAATTGAGCTCCCTCCTCTCTGGTTTCAGGGTGCATCACCTGAGAACCACCTCTGCCAAGTCACTGCAGCTCAGCAGCTCCTGCATTGAGCATCTGCCCCCTGGTGGTCAGTGTGTGTCATAGCTACTGATCAGATGGACACTTAGCATATTAGCCTTTTATATATATAGAAGATTTGATAAAACTGTTGCAAATTAATCATTGTTATGCTTCTTCTTTTATAAAACGTGTTTAGCCACATGTAAACAAAAGTTTATTTTGAGGATTAACTCATGAGAATAGTTGCCTCCTATTTAAATCTTTTAAATCACATCTCTTAGAGGAAGGCAGGCCAGCCTCAGAATGTTTTCTTCTTCTCTTCAAGAATTTAAAATTAACTGTGTATGTTACAACATAGAGAAATTTGTAAATTCATGAAGATGAGGACTGTATTTTACACATGTTTGTATTCCTCACAGCCTCACACATTGCAGGTTAATCCATGCTTATGCAATATTTGAAGAACATAAAATTATATAGAAAAGAACCCAAATTATTTTCTTTGAAAGTGATTATGTAAGGATCATCTCTAAATTAGCAATATTCTTAAAATCAGGATAGATATTTTTCTGTCCATCTGCATGCGCCTAGGGGCACATACACCTTTGTGCATTGTATCTGCTTGTTTTTATACAAGTGAAAGGAGGCTCAGACCTGCTGAATGCTAGAAACCATAAAATAATTCCCAGTCACTATTTCCTGTTTTCCAGTTCTTTCATGCTTTTAAAATACGAAGTTACCTTACACACCATTTCACTCTTTAACTGAAAGTTGTTCATTTCAATATTTATGAAGGCCCCAGGGTGTCAGCTGTGTGGGCAATGTTATTAAAATACATAGGATGCAGTCTTTGCTCTTAAGAATGTCACTGCATGGTGGGATCACAAACATGTAAACCTGTGCCATTCAGTGTCAGAGGTGCTGTTACGTGGTTAGATAACGGCGTCTTAGAGAAACAAAAGTGGGAGTGGTCACTTCTTCCGAGGGGGCCAGGGAAGCTTCCACAGGGGCAGTGGCACTGGATCAGAGTTGAATTGAATGGGAGCTTTCAAGACAGGCCAGATTAAGAGAACTTTAGGGCAAAGGGGGGAGCATGGGAAGGGGCTTGTGATGAGGTTGGAGAGCATTATGTAGGGCCTTCTGTGGTACATATAGAAGTTTGGACTTTATGCTATGTAGGCAGTAGGGAACTGATGAATACATAATACAATCAGCTTTTTGTTGTAGAGATTTATTCTAATAACCATGTAGAGAATAAAGTAGGTTATTTATGTTTTCTTAAAACAGTGTTTATAGAACACAAATAGACCAAACATTAAATTTTCTTCCTCATTGCCTTAAATAGAATTTTACAAAAATCACAATACACTCGCTTCTGTAATTTGAATCTCCAAATGATTTGTTCTTTGGATAAGTTACATTTTACAGCATTTCAATACTTTGTGTTTGGGCTTAAGAATTATAGACTCTACCCAGCGTAACATTAGATGCTAGAGTAGTGCAGCAATGAAGCTCACAGCAATCTCCCCAGTACCCATTCTCCCACAGTCCTTTACATCTAGTTCCCCAAGCCAAACGCTGAGAGTTTCCTTGATTCTCTTCTCTCCTGTCCTTCATGCCTGTCAGTAACTTCAGTGGATTCTGCCTCCAAAATAACATCTCAAATTGCTCTCCTCCTGTCCATGTCGGTGTTGCTAGAACTTTATTTGGGATCGCTGCCTTGGACTCCGGCAGCAGCCTCCCACCTGGCCCCCACGGCCCTTCGCACCCGTTTCCCCATGCTCACCCTCCTGCTGCGAACATCTCGCTAGCTCTTTGCACTTAGAATAAAGAGCCAGCAGCTCCTGGCTCTCGTCTCCCTTCGCTTCTGACACTCTCCTCCTGCTCCAGCTATTACTTGCCCTCACAGTGGCCTTGGAACACGTTCTCTTCTTCCAAGAAGCTCTTATTATTCTGTGCCTGGCAGGTACTCTCTGAAGTTAATAGCGTAATGATACCACCATAATAACACTTTCTGCCATTTATTGGATGTTTTCTGTAACCCAGACAGTGTAAGTGGTCTCCAGGCATCAGCCTGTGATTAAATTAGGTGCAACAAGCTTGTGAGGTTGGTATTATTATTCCCATGTTTTAGGAGAGGAAACGGGCACAGGGAGCTGGGGTAACTTGCCCAGGTCATAGCTCGTGTGTGGCAGAGCCAGTCTGGAAGTTTGTCTGTCAGCGTCCAAATCGAGCTCTTTGCTACCAGAGTTTCAAAAGTATTTTGTTAGCATTAAGTTTTAGGGATCTCTCAGCAATTCCTAGAGAACAGTCTTAGAGTAGGCTACTGTATAGAGAAAATCTGAAATCGAAGGTAAACAGGAATATAATTTAACTACCTTATTGGTGACAACAAACTTTTTTCTTAATGTTTTATGTCTTGTTGATAATAAAAGACAGTGTAGTGTATAGGTTGGGAGTAAACTCTTCACTCAGGTAGGTGTGGATTAAATCTTGATAACTGCTATATATGAACTGGCACTTGAGATATACCAGTGTGCAGCCTGGTAGGGTGAATTTAATTCTGTTTCTATAAGCTGGTTTTGTCTTGGAGGCTCATGATATCCTTACTGCTTTTCTGTGAATTCGGTGGAAATGTGATCCATCTTGGACCCCATCTAAGGGGATCTATTAGAGTTAGTCCTATGACCTGTCTCCTGAGGACAATCTCATAACAAGGCTGTAAGTTTATTTGCTATAAGTGTAGTTTCCTGCTTTCTTCCTTTATTTTTTACTTCAAATTGAAATGAAACATTAAATTTTATTTTTTATGTATAATAAACTCAAGGACCTTCTAATAGGGATAGCACAGTAAACACAATAAATATGTAAATTACACGATACATTAGAAGATAGTACTTTGTGTGGGGGAGTAAGACCAAGATGGGGAGATACAGAGAGCATGTTGCTGGGTTAAACTGGCGGTCAGTGAGGTGGGTCTCACTGAGGAGGTGAGGGGGGTGGGCAGATGGATATCTGAGGGGAGGGCAGTCCAGGTGGAGGGATCAGGTAGTATCCAGACCTAAGGGAGGAGAATATATGCCACCTAAAAGCAAAGCATCCTTGCGGGTGGAGGAGACCAAGTGTAGGGGAGATGACTATGTGAGGTTGGAGGGGTTCCAAGCATTTTGATGGTGATGATGAAATGAACTTGGATAAAGCACTTAGCACAGGGTCTGGCCCAGGGTTACAGAGCCCCTGCCTACCTCTTCCAGCCACATCTGCTGCTTCCCCTTGTAAACTCTTCTTTGCATTCATAACTGAAAGCTTTTTGAAGATTTCCCAAATATCCACGGTGTTTTAAACCTTTCTAATTTTGCACACACCTGAAATTCCCTTCTTCATCCCTTGCCATTCTGATAAACTCCTCAGAGAGGACGTTGGGTACCTCTGAGCAGAGCTGATGCTTCTTTCTCTGGACTGCCATGCACAGTGCTTTGAACGTGTGTTTGTTATAGCAACATGTGTCACTAGCTGGGTGCTATTTAACGACCACATGCTGTGTGCCGTGCAGTAAGTCCTTTACGTGTTCTTAATTTACTTATCACAACAACCCCAGAAGTTATCCCATTTTATAGATGAGTAAAGGCACAAGGAAGTTTAGTAATTTGTTTAAGATCATCCAGCTACTAAGTGATGGCACCAAGAGTTGAACACTAGATTTTTGGCTCCAGAGCCCATGCTTTTTTTTTTTTTCTTTTTAAAGATTTATTTTTAAATTATAGTTGACATACAATATTATCTTAGTTTCATGTGTACAACATAGTGATTGGAGATTTATATAACTTACAAAGTTATCACCCTAATAATTCTAGTACCCATCTGACACCATGTGTAGTTATTATAATACTAGAGGCCTGGTGCACAAAATTTGTGCACTGAGGGGTGTGTCCCTCAGCCCAGCCTGCACCCTCTTCAATCTGGGATCCCTCGAGGGATGTCCGACTGCCCGTTTAGGCCCGATCCCACAGGGCAGTTGGACATCCCTCTCATAATTCAGGACTGCTGGTTCCCAACCGCTCGCCTGCCTGCCTGATTGCCCCTAACCACTTCTGCCTGCCAACCTGATCACCCCCTAAACACTCCCCAGCCAGCCTGATCAACGCCTAACAGCTCCCCTACCAGTCCGATCGTCCCCAACTACCCATCCCTGCCGGCCCGATCGCCCCTAACTGCCCTCCCCTGCCAGCCTGGTCGTCTCCAACTGCCCCCTGTGAACCTGGTCCCCCCCAAACTGCCCTCCCCTGCAGGCCATCTTGTGGCAGCCATGTTGTGGCCACATGGGGGTAGCCTTCTTGTGTGTTGGAGTGATGGTCAATTTGCATACTGGGCATGACTTACCGGCCCATCACTCCTAACTGCCCTCTCCTGGCAGCCATCTTTGACCACATGGGGGAGGTCATCTTGTGTGTTGGAGGGATGGTCAATTTGCATATTACCTCTTTATTAGATAGGATTATTGACTGTATTTATGATTGCTGCCAGATGGGAGGGGGGCAGAAGGGAGGGGGGGAAAAGGTGTAAGCAATACAAATTTTCAGTTTTAAAAATAGTCATAGGGATGCAAAGCCCATGCTTTTTAAAATCATTCCATTATATGACGTCTCTACCCTTTGCACCATTTATTAAATACTTACTAATGCAAGTCATGGTGTGCATCCGACTGTATTGTGAGGGCTAGTTTGTGTGTTTGTGCCTTTCAGGCTGTTTGTGACTATTTGGAAGTCAGGGAACTGAGCAATTACCATTGCTCTTTAGGACTTTGCACATGTGCTCCTTTGGTTGAACAAAAAGGAGAAGAAAATATTCTCTCATGAAATTTGTGGGACATGGGAAGCAATATTCAAAATATTAATGATAGTGTGTCATTGATTGTGAATTTTATTTGGTTTTGGATTTCATTTTAATCATGTCATTGTGCTTTGTCTTCTCTCCAGACCAGTATTAAAGAGGGACAACTGTTGAAGCAAACCAGTTCTTTCCAAAGATGGAAAAAGCGATACTTCAAGCTTCGAGGCCGTACACTTTATTATGCAAAGGACTCAAAGGTAATTTGAGAGACTACTAGTTGCAAGCACCTGAGGTTGTGGATGGATTTAAAATTTTGGTTATCTAAACTGTTTTTGTCTTGGGGCTCACTATAGCCTTTCTGCTCTTACATGAATTCAATATAAATGTGACCTATCTTGGACCAAATCCCAAGGGAGCCCATTTGAGTCAGTTTCATGGCATGTACCATAAGGAGAATGGAATAGGAAGGTTCTAGTGTAGTTTCCTTTCCTCCCTGCTTTCGTGCTTCCTCCCTCCCTCCCTCCCTTCCTTCTTCCTTCATTTCTTCTTTCCGTTTTCTTCCAGCCTTTTTTCCTTCCAATTAAATAAAATATTAAATGTAATCTTATTAGATAGAATAAACTCAGAATTTTGGATTTTCTCCCATTTCTTGCTATTTTTTTACATTATAAATATTTTCCTAACCGTGAGTGAGAGCATTGCTATACTAGTGACGAATCAGAGTTCCTATCCCAGTTCCAGCATATTCCAGAGCAGTGCTGTGGACGCACGTGATCGTGAGAGGCGGCTAAATGACATAATAGACATGAAGTGCTTACATAGTGCCTGGCACACAAATAATCACTCGTTATGCTAGAGGTTAGAAATAAAAATCATAGCCTGGCTGGTGTGGCTCTGGTTGATCATCAACCTATGACCCAGGAAGACACAGTTTGGTTCCTGGTTAGGGCATTTGCCTGGGTTGTGGGCTCAGTCCCCAGTATGGGGTGTGCAGGAGGCAGCTGGTCAATGATTTTCTCTCATCATTGATGTTTCTATCTCTCTCTTCCTTCCTTTCTGAAATCAATAAAAAAACATTTTAAATTATTTAAAAATAAAAATCACAGTGAAATAAAAATAAGACTTTAAATAATTTTTATATAACCATTGAATAAAATAAGAGTGATGTAGTTTTGAACGAAAAAAATTATAATGATTGTTTCCATTTAGATCTGATACTTTAGGATTCTTTAAAAAATAAACATTAAGATTCTTAGTACTGTGTCAATTTAGTTATTTCCATATTAAAGAACTTAAGTTCCTGATGTAATTAGTAGCATTATACACCAAGAAGTAAAAACAAATCAACAAACAAAACCTAAATCTTAGTTTATGCAGCTGTAGAAATAATAACCAGATAAAACAGTCTTGTTTTAAAAGTTGTTATGTGTAGGCTTGTTCCTGGTCTGGCCCCATCCTGACATCACCTGTATCTGTAGGCCGCACTGACCAGCCAGTCTCAGCCTTGCCCGTGGTCTCCCATCTCCAGTGACCTTCCCTCTGTCTCCACTTGACAAAATTCCCTGTTATTTCTAAAATCCCCCCTCAAATAGCTTTTATTTCATTAGTCACAAGAGAAAGAG
>NW_006282434.1:772312-777879 GCF_000327345.1 Myotis davidii
GGAGAAGTCCTGTGATCTTCCAGAGCATTTCGCAGTATCTCATCTCTTCTACTGTAATGGTCTATCTTACATTAAAATTAGTTGTGTCAATTTTATCGCCTGTTCTAGGTTATAAATTCTTTTCAGTCAGGGAACAAGTCTTGTAGTCATATTGGTTGGATTAAAGCATAATCCCCTGGAGATCTGGGGGGGGGATGGAGGGGGCTGGTCTGTGATCTTCCAGAGCATTTCGCAGTATCTCATCTCTTCTACTGTAATGGTCTATCTTACATTAAAATTAGTTGTGTCAATTTTATCGCCTGTTCTAGGTTATAAATTCTTTTCAGTCAGGGAACAAGTCTTGTAGTCATATTGGTTGGATTAAAGCATAATCCCCTGGAGATCTGGGGGGGGGATGGAGGGGGCTGGTGGAAGCTATCAGAGAAGGGATCCCCCCCCCCCTCATCTTTTCTGCACTTCTAGAGAAGCATTGTTGTACTGCTTGGCTGGAAGAACAAAGATGAGTGAACAATGACCAGATGACTAAGTGGGAAGGGTACTTTATTTATTAGAATTTCTGAATTTCTAAATTGTATATTAAAAAAAAAAATCCTCACCTGAAAATATGTTTTTATTGATTTTAGAACAGGAGGGTGGAGGATAACATCGGTGTGAGAGAAAAACATCGATTGGTTGCCTCCCATATGCTCCCTGACCAGAGATCGCACCCCCAACCTTTTTTGATGTACTGGATGATGCTCCAGCCAATTGAGACATCCAGCCAGGGCTAAATTGTACATTTTTAAGATTTCGTTTCTCTGGCGTTTTTACCATTGTCACTTTTTTCTTAAGACCACTTTTAAGAGTATAAAAGAAACATCATCTTATATTTGCAGAGCACATTCTCATCTCATTTGAACACATTTAAGATGAGGAATGTTAGGTTCAGAAAGTTCAGTAACTCACCATGATCTGAGGCAGGACTAGTTGTTTTTCTTTCTCACTTAGCAAATTTGGGAACAGCGTTGCCTCTGCCTTCCTGGCAAAGTTGTTACAAGGTTTAAAGATAGTGGTGTGAGTGTGAGTGTGAGTGTGTGTGTGTGTGTGTGTTGCATTTAGTAGATTCCCCATGAATTATGCTTCCAGAGAACACAGAGCATTTTGCATCAAAACAGTATCCTGGAGTTCTTTGAGGTACTTTTCAGTTTGGGATTTATGTGTTAGTTGTACTTTGTGACTCTACTCACAAAGTATCACTGACTTAAATTTTTCTTTATTTTCTATTCCTAATTCCTGACATAGCCACATGGTCATGACCTGATAGTAAAAAATTATTGAGGAGCATTGAGTTTGGTTTTCATTTAATATGTTTGTGTTCTTTTTCATTAACAGTCTCTGATATTTGATGAAGTTGACCTCTCAGATGCCAGTGTAGCTGAAGCAAGCACAAAAAATGCTAACAACAGTTTCACGGTATGATTATATTTTGCTCACTCCCTACTCCGAAATTATAAATGACCTTTCCTAACATATAAAGAATGCCCTTTTCAATTGCCAGTTGTATGTCAACCTATGCTTGTTGGAGCTCTTTGCTAACACAATAAGCTTGATACTCTAACACCCAACACCATTCACGATGGTAATGTTATTGATTTAAATTTTCCACCTCCTTTCAATTTAATGCTTCAACTAATGTAATCATTCTTGAATATTCAAAAATTTTGGTTTTCACCTTCAATCTCAAAAATAATATTTTCCCCTTCTACTTTTACTCTAGTTGCTGTAGTTCGGGTCTTTATTTCTTCTCACTTAGGAAATTCACTTGGTAGCTATTTAAGAGGTGTCCTCTGTCCATTTAATTCTTTTCCTTTCCAATCGCAAATCCCATTGTTTTAAACATTTCACTGGCTTGCCATCGCCTGCCAAGCTGCATCTCTGGCTCCATTTTAAAGTCTTATAAAACCGTGCCTCAGTATTCTCGTGTTGGTGGTGATATTTGACTTCATGCACCCTGCCAGTCCAGCATTCCTGTCTGAGCCTGTGCTTTGCCTATTCTCTCTGACTCACATGATTCCTCCTCCATCTGTACTTGTTGAAATTCTATCAGTTCTTTAAAGCTTATCTCAGATATCCCATTCTTCTTCTACTTTTTTGATTCAAAGAAAGGAATGGAGTACCCTGCATTGAGTACTATGTGCAGGCTCCTGTGCTAATACGCACAAGAGCTTCAGAGATGGACGGATGGATAAATAAATGAATACATACATATCACTTCCCTTTAAGATACAATATAATTCAGCGGAGTTCATCTGGGGTTCCTTTTAGTTCCTCTAAGATGCATTGCTCTCATTACGAGTTGTCCTCACTCACATTCCCAGTCCCTGCTCTAGGGAGCCATCACTGCCGACAGCAGTGTGTGTTCATTCATCCCCTAGGCAGGCCAGGGCAGGGAGGACAGACAGGTAAGCAGGTACTGAGCAGGTAAGCACTGGTAGGGCTGGGGGTGGGGGAGGAAGCACATAGGTTCAGATTTCGTCTTATTGATTTATGGGTATGTTGGATAATGCATGGTGTAAATAGGCCTTCCCCCTCTCCCTCCCCCCTCCCTAGGGAGAGTTTAGTTTGAGAAGAGGAAAGCCAAGAATAGAATCCTGGGAAAATGTTAAAATTTAAGGTTTAACCAATAAAGACTGAGAGAGAGCATTCTGAAGTCTAGAAGGAGCATCAGGAGGCAGTGATGTTATAAAAAGCCGGTGGAAGAGAGTTTCAAGACGGAAGTTGCTAAACATCAAATACAGTTGAGAGGTCAAGTCAAAGAAGAAATGAAAATTGCTTGTTGAATTTGTTAGCTCAGAGGTCATTTGGTCATATTGATGCGAATAGTTTTGTAGAGTCTGGCATGCATCAGGCTGCCCCGAGAATGCAACGTGGAAAGGCAGAGGGAGCCAGGGTAGGTTACATTTCCTAAAAACTGGGCTTTTAAAGGAGAACAAAGATAGCTAGAAGAATGGTCAAGCTTGAAGAGAGAGTTTTGGTTTTGTTGTTCTTTTACTTTGTTTTTAAAATGGGTTTTGGGCGTGTCTGAATGAAGAGGGAAGAGTTGTCAGAATCAAAAGTTGAAGCTTCAGGAAAGAGAGGGAATAACTGATGGACATGGTTGCTGAGTAAGCCGAAGAGTATTTTCTTTAAGATGGGGCTGGAGAACAGCTAAATTGATCCGCGGTTGATGGTTTTAGGGAATGTTGAACAGAAAGAGAAAGGGATTGATTGTTGCATATTTGGGGGATTAATAACTCATCCATCTGCCCCTTCTGAGTTCTCGGATTTTGAGAATGAAACACAAATGTTAAGGGACAGAGTTCAATGGCCGAACAGGTTCCAGAGATTCTGATAAATTACAGAAATTCTGATAAATTGTTTGGAGACCCAAGGCCAACATGTTGTTTATTCTTCTTTCCTCCCAAGTGAAGGCAGGGTAGGGTGATCAGCCAATCAGATTAACTACTTGCCTCCTCCTCCGGGAGTCTCCCCTCTATGGAGACTCATGGGGGAGGGGGAGGTAAGGATTTCCTCACAATAGGGAGGTAGAGTTTAGTCTGAAAGAGGGTTCCAACATTTAAGATGTGAAGGATGGAATAATTTCAGGTGTAGGATATTGGAGTAGATAAAGGAAAAGGGAACTGAGAAGCTTGGGTTTGGGAGAGGTTATTCAAATCTGAGTTCTTTCTTGGATCTCCAGCTGCATTGCAGTTTCTTCTATTGTACCTTTCTTGTAGAGCTTATTATATGCGGCCTTATGTTGAGTTAAATACTTACTATGTTTATTATAACCTCCTTGAGGCCAGGGACCCTATCAGATATTTTTACCTCATATCACTGTACCCATTAGTATTTGTTGATTTAATTAATAAAATGAAAGTTTATTTTAGACATGAGAAGACTTTTTGTTCAAATATTTTCAAGGAATTTCTTCACTCACTCAAATATTATTTCTGAAGTTTGTTTGGATTAGAAATGTGGAGACTAAAATGTTAGGTAGATTGCTTAGAGTTTTACAGCAAATAAATTTGGAAGAACTTTCCAGGGCATATAAAGAAACAAGAGAGATGTTTTCTATCAGTAATTGACAATGCTTCCTATCTTTAAATACTTAAATATTCCACCTTACTCTGGATTACAGTGACTGCTATTGAGGCTGCTATTTGGGCTGGTTCACGTCAGAGTTTAATGGTGGAGTTGGTGGTGTGATGGCTGGGGAATCTACGGATGGCCAAGTTCTGCTTCTCTGCAGCCACTTCTCTCCTTGAAGTCCCTAAGGATGATATATTTACAAGGGAAAACCTGTAATTAGTAAATGGAACGTGGAAAAGCTGTGCTTCTCCTGAAAACCTAGTACCAATCTCTCTAGTAAAGTGGGTTCTAGAAGTGAGTGTTGCAGGGAGTTGGACAGAAACTGAGTTAACTGAGGAAGTCACTCAGCATCATTTCTGCTGCATTCGATAGGCTATGCGCGAGTCACCAAGGCTGGCTGCGCTGTGGGGAGGGGACATTACACACATGAGAGTCATGTCAAAGGATTTGCTGACATGGTGAAAACCTACCTACATAATCATTACTTTTCTTTTCTTGCTCAGTTCAGTACTCCCATCCCTGGAGTCCATAACTTTGTTTTTTGTTTTGGTTATCTAAATCACCTCAGATACTATATTAGTTTTCTGTTGCTCTGTATCAAATTACCATAAACTTTATGGCTTAAAATACTACCAGTTTATTATCTCATAGTTTTGTGTGCTTTTTTAAATCCTCACTGAGGATATGTTTTTATTGATTTTTTTTTAAAAAGGAAAGAGGGGGGTGGGGTGTGAGGGGGAGAGAAGCATTGATGTGAGAGCAAAACATCCATCGGTTGCCTCCCCAGCTGGGGATTGAACATGCAGCCTAGGTACGTGCCCTGGCTAGCAATCGAACCTTTTAGTGTAGAGGACAATGCTCCAACTAACTGAGCCACCCAACCAGGGCTATGTCACAGTTTTTGTGGGTCACAGCATAGTTGGGTTCCTCTGTTCCAAGTCTCACAATGTTGAAATATAATATATATGTGTTGAAATATATATTTACATTAAATAGGGCTAATTTTGACCAAGATTTGAGTTTGTGATTTTGTAACTGTCTTCTGCAATAGGCAACAACCATGACAACAACATTTTCTGTGAGAATAGGAGACAGTGATGTGATGGGGAATGGAAAAGGACAATCCTGGACAGACTTTTTACATTTGTTCCTCTTTTTTCTCCCCATAGCTCCACTCCACCCAGTTCCCACCCCACCCTCCTCCCTCACTCCCCACCCACTGTCCTCATTCATAGGGGCACAATTATTGTCCAGTCCCTTCCCGCATCCCCCTCACCCCTTTCCCGCCAAAGGATAGCCAGTCCACTCCCTTTCTATGCCCCTGATTCTATCATAATCACCAGTTCATTCTGTTCATCAGATTATTCACTTGATTTTCAGATTCACTTGTTGATAGATGTGTATTTGTTGTTCATAATTTGTATTTTACCTTTTTCCTCTTCTTCCTCTTCTTACAG
>NW_006282434.1:779002-805471 GCF_000327345.1 Myotis davidii
ATCCCGGCCCGTTGCCAGACAGTCCAGTTTCTCTCTGTATGAGTCTGGGTCCCCAAATTCTCGCCCAGAACTGGAGTTCAGAGCAGTCGGGAGCTTGTATCTCCCTCCCGGTTGAAAAAGACCCAGCTGCCAGCCCCTTTTGCATGCGCCTCTGTACCTCCACACTTTCACACCTCTGCACCTCCCATTGGACTCAGTGCGCTTTTCTCTTTCCTTCGAGTTGTAGAATTTCCACTCAGCCAGCCTTCCCATGGTTCTGGATGATGTCCATTCCGTCTTTTAGTTGTATTTTTGAAATTGTTGTGGGAGGCAGCAGTCTCCGGTATTTACCTATGCTGCCATCTTGGTTTCCTCCTGGACAGACTTATTGGCATTTTTTAAACTTTTAAGTTAACGATCATCATTAATTTATTTGTAATTTGATTTCTGCCATGGCATTTTCTATGTTTGTGAAATATATACTACGTTCTTATTTTTTTTTGTTCATTTCCTAATTGTTCATTTTCTGTTTTATTTTATTGATATTTGCATGGTTTCAGCTTTATTTTCACTTAACATTTTTATCTTTAACACACATCTGTGCTGTACGTGAATGTGTTCTTGTATTAGACTGCGGAACAGAATTGATTTCTCTTTGGCCACGCTGGTGCCCTCCTGATGTTCCATCCAGGACTCTTTCCTGTCATGCAGTATTCTGTTGACAATATGTTATAAACTCCTAAAAGTTTGGGAATTTTCAAAGAATGCGGCTGAACTTTATCTTGAGAAAATATTTCATCCGTCTACCTTTCTGAGGTGTAGTGAACATTTATTTCCACTTTAACTCATATTAATAAGTGTTATTGGGGAACGCAGCCATTCTGTGATAAATAAGTTGCAATCATTCCTTCTTAGGTAAGAGTGACTTGCTAAAGAAGAAGTTCTTAATTACTTGAAAGTCACCACAATCACATGCTGTATGTTCAGCTTCCAAGGCATGCTGTTCAAATGGCTCGATTGTTTTCTTTAAATTTTAATGAAGCTTAGGCTAAGCCTTAAACAAATAAGTCATTATTTCAAAGAAATTATGGTACTAACATTGTTAAAACTTCTTAGGGAAGTTTGTAAAGAAACTAGCATTTTTTTTTAACTAGAAAGAAATACAAAGGTAATTTTTTTTTATCTTACATGTTTATACATTACCTCTATTTTGAAGTTATCAGTAATTTTTTTCTTTATTGATTAAGGTATTACATATGTGTCCTTATCCCCCGCTCCCCCCCTCCCAAACACCCCCACTCATGCCCTCACTCCCCTGGTGTCTGTGTCCATTGGTTAGGCCTATATGCATGCATACAAGTCCTTTGGTTGATCTCTCCCCCTAACCCCCACCCTCCCCTACCTTTCCTCTGAGGTTTGAGCATCTGATCAATGCTTCTCTGTCTCTGGATCTGTTTTTGTTCATCAGTTTATGTTGTTCGTTAAATTCTACAAATGAGCGAAATCCTGTGATATTTATCTTTCTCTGATTGGCTTATTTCGCTTAGCATAATGCTCTCCAGTTCCATCCATGCTGTTGCAAATGGTAAGAATTCCTTCTTTTTTACCACAGTGTAGTATTCCATTGTGTAGCTGTACCACAGTTTTGTTTTATTTAATCACCCTTAACATTTCTAGTGATCTGAGCTGTCTGTAGTTGTATGTGAAATCTCACGGTTACTGCATCCATGCTCACTCGCTCAGTTGTCTGAAACAGACACCATGTGGCAGCACTGAATTTTAGAACTCAGTGAGCACTGAAACAAAGAGTCATTTTAGTTCTAGGGTCACTTGCCACAGCAGACCTGACTGAAACTTGATTAGTATTAGATTATGACTTTTCTGATGAGATTTTAAAAAGTGTACATAAAAACAAACCAGTAAACAAAGAGAACATATTCTTACAGCACTGAAGATACTGAAAATTATACATTGATAGTATAATTCAAATGAGCAGGATAGGTTTCAATGTTTACTTTTTTTCCTCTTTAGCTTCCTCTCCATTAACATAGTTCAGTCCATTTCTCTCTTGAGATATCACATCCTTTGAACCTAACCAAGTACTTCTTTACTGTTTTGTATTCGTATCTCAATATTTCATTACAAAGGATATAAGTAAAAGTTATTCTTTTCATATAATTTGTGAATGCACATCACACAACAGGTTATTATTAGATAATCACCTAAATCAATAATCACTTAGATAAATAAGTTGCCTACTTTATTTGATAATATTTATTGTAATTACTATGTGCCTCTTCTAAATGCTTTATGTCTAATGACTCATTTAAATCTTTATTGCAGTGCTGTAAAGTAGGAACTATTATGCTTCCCATTTATAAGAATCTGGAAAGGAGGTTAATATCTGATACATATAACTAGCTAGAGCCTGAACCCACGCGGGTCACCTGGCCTTGGTGTGTGCTCTGGAGCACTCTGCTGCCCTGCCTCTTCATTGTGGCATTTTAAATGGGGTGTGGTTCAAATAGTGTTCCTCTACTGGTTCCTCTCAGTTGTCCTTTCTACTCCAAGTCAGTCATAGAGTCTCATGTTGCATTATCAGAGTATTATTTTACACCGGCTGCTCATACTCAAACCTAGAATATTGCATTATATTTTGGGTTCTATATGTTTGATACCGACATGTTGGCCAAAGAGCTCGCCGAGGAAGGTAATGAATATTATGAAAAGGTCTGGGAATCATGGGATTAACTAGCAGTAAAGGGCACTTTTTCTTTTAAAGATTTGGGAAAATGTGCCATGTCTTTTTTTTTCTTTCTTTATTGATTAAGGTATTACATATGTGTCCTTATCCCCCCCACTACCACCATCCCCTCCTCCCCCCTGCTCATGCCCTCCCCCCCCTTGGTATCTGTGTCCATTGGTTATGCTTATAGGCATGCGTACAAGTCCTTCAGTTGATCTCTCCCCCTAACTCCCACCCTCTCCTACTTTCCCTCTGAGGTTTGAGCATCTGATTGATGCTTCTCTGTCTCTGGATCTGTTTTTGTTCATCAGTTTATGTAGTTCATTATATTCCACAAATGAGTGAGATCATGTGATATTTATTTTTCTCTGACTGACTTATTTTGCTTAGCATAATGCTCTCCAGTTCCATCCATGCTGTTGCAAATGGTAGGAGTTCCTTCCTTTTTCCAGCAGCATAGTATTCCATGTATTCTTTCTGATTGGTGTATCTGGTTTCTTGGGATATATTCCTATAAGTGGGATCACTGGGTCAAACAGAAGTTCCATTTTTAATTTTTGAGGAAACTCCATACTGTTCTCCACTGTGGCTGCACCAGTCTGCATTCCCACCAGCAGTGCACAAGGGTTCCTTTTTCTCCACATCCTCACCAGCACTTGTTATTTGTTGATTTGTTAATGATAGCCATTCTGACAGGTGTGAGATGGTATTGCATTGTCGTTTTGATTTGCATCTCTCAGATGATTAGTGACTTTGAGCATGTTTTCATATGTCTCTTGGCCTTCTGCATGTCCTCTTTCAAAAGTATCTATTTAGGTCCATTGCCCATGCCATGTCTTTTTTTAATTTGAGGGAATATCATGTAAAAGGGCAGTAGACAGGTTTTGTTCGCAGTGTGTAGGACATAGATTGTGTTTGAATTCACAGAGGGTCAATTTCAGCTCTAGGCAAAAAAGAACTCTCTAACTTGAGCCATGTGATAGAACAGGTCCCTTGTGAGGTAATGGCTCGCCCAGTGTTAGAACTCTCTGGTCATCCCACTCCCTGTGAACTGACAGGGGCCTTCAGGAAGAAAGTTATCACAGCAGATTCAGGTTGTGAATGCTGAAATGAATTTCTCCAGGTTGGATGGCTAATAGCTGTGCACAGTGCATAGCTAGTCCAGAATTTGGGGCTCTCAGCTCTTGGGGTTTGTTGGGAATGGGCAAGGAGGAGTGAATTTAGAGATTTCTGGCCACTGTGGTGGACCCTTTAAACACACTGTCTCAATATAGCATACAGCAAAGCCAAGTGACTGTCCTTGCAGTATGCTTCTGGAGAGATCTTTGCATGGTATGCATATGTGGGAGGGCGTGAAGGGACATGGTGGAGAGCAAAATTTCTTTGCAGGCACAGAAGTTGTCTTCTTCACCACTGAATCCCCAAGGTTAAATCAGGGCCTGGCACTGAGGGGAGAGACAATAACTAGTTGTTAAATAAATGAAGGAAGAATGTGTCTTATTAAATGAATGAATGCTATTTGTAAACTCTAGCTTCTCTTTGAGAGAAAAATGTCATTTCAAGTGTTAGCTTAGAGATCAATTTTCTACCCCTCCCCCCATGATATTGGTTTGTAATCCTCTATAATAAAAGCCTAATATGCTAAGTGTCTAGTCGTCAGGTTGGCCATTCAACCAATGAAAGCATAATATGCTAATGATATCCTAAGGCTGCTCAACCACTTGCTATGACGTGCACTGACCACCAGGGGGCAGATGCTTTGACCAGTAGTTTAGCTTGCTGCTGGAGTTGGGCCGATCTGCCTGAGCAAGATGGGTCGGACATGCCCTAGAGCCCTCCTGTGGTCCCTCCCCGGCTGGCCAACCTCCCATGTCCCTCCTCAGCCCTGATCATGCACCAATGGGGTCCCTCGGCCTGGCCTGTACCTCTCGCAATCCGTGAACCCTCGGGGGATGTCTGAGAGCTGGTTTTGGCACTTTCCCCCAGGCCAGGTCGAGGGACCCCACTGGTGTATGAATATGTGCACTGGGCCTCTGGTATATTTATAAATACTTACCTTCTCATTGCAATCTTTGTATCATCACCCAGACTGTTTTTATATCAAAAGTAAGTCTCATAAACATGATTCTTGCCTATTAGTAATCATTTCAGTGATCCATATAACTATTAGATGCCTGATAGTGGAAAAACTAATATTTTTTGCATCTAGGTTGGTTAAGATATTTTATAGCACTTTAAAATGACACCACATTAATGCAATTTGAGTGGCTTTTTTGACTTTTAAAATTGACATATGGTTCAGATGGCTTTCTACTAAGAAAGCTGATAATTTATGTTGTTTGAAATTTGTATTCTTTTTTCTATAACATAGACATCAGTTTTAGAAATGAAATACTCCTCATTGTTTCTATGGCTATATTATATTTATCTTTACGTACATTTAGTGACATATCATCTTTTCCAAGAGTATAACCCAGAGAAATACCTCTTGAATCTATTATGAAATTTCTCATACCCAAATCCTAGTAGGTAAAAACCAAAGGACTTGTATGCATGCATATAAGCATAACCAATGGACACAGACACCAGGGGTTGAGGGCATGAGTGGTGGGTGTGTTGGGGGTCAATAGGGGGATAAGGAAACATATGTAATACCTTAATCAATAAAGAAAGGAAGGAAGGAAGGGCAGAGCAGGGCAGGGCAGGGAAGGGAAGCCATTGGCCCTTTTTTAGCTAGTCTTGGTGTGGACATAAGGTACAGGTTGAAGAACTGTGCTTTTGTCTCTACCTTCACCACTCACCTTCCATAAATCTTTCAAATGGACGTTCTAAGGTAGCCAAGAACCAGTGAGCATGTCGTTGAGTATTCAGGCAACCTGGAGCTTGGGGAGCCTGGGCTTGTTTGCATGATCAGACCTGGGAGTCCCGCACACAGGTCAGTTCCATCAGAAGCTCTGTCATGGTGTGAATAGACACTATTGCTAGTTTGGGAGAGAGGGCTTATCATCTAGAGAACTGTGTCCCTGGCGGTCCAGGCAGGGTACCATGTTAGGTTGCTGTGCTAGGCATCAGCACGCTCTCCTTGCCTGCCCTGGTCTTGCTGAGCTCTATGGCTTATAGGGAACCTGGTTCTGGTCAGTAGCTTTCAACCTCTGCCTCTTGTACTTTTTGTTTCCTGCAAGGTATTGCTCAGCAGCCCACTCTCTGCCCCATCCTCCCTCTGGGACTGCCCTTCGATATTCATTCATTCATTCACTCATCCATTCATTCACTCATTCATTCATTTAGCAAATATTTACTGAGAGCTTGCTATATGTAGCAGTCATTGTGCTAGATTCTAGATATGCAGTGGCAAGTAAAACAAACTGGCCGCTGAGTTTTAAAAAATTTTAAAGCCTTTGTGCATAGGTCCCTGTCTTTGAAGTATGTGGTCGTGGAATGGGATTATTGGGATACAAAAAAATAAGAAATTGCCTCCCAATGGGGATTGGAAACTGTCTCATCACTGGTTATAGGAAAGAGAGGGGATTACATACCTCCTTAGAGCTTGAGACCCAAATAATTCAGGATTCTACAGGGCTTGCTCAAGGTTTGAACTAGCAGCACCAGAACCACTAAAGACTCAGCTATTTAGACGCTTCTAGGCTGTGTGGACTGCCACGGAAGGCCCATTTCCTCGTTGCCAGCACAACTGCTCCACGGTGCCCTTTTTGAAGGAGTGCTGTTGGACTTACTCGGATTTCACTGTGGTCTTTACATGGCTGAAGTGCTTAGTTGAAGGTTCTGTAGTCCCACACTTATTTAGATGAGCTCTGACTTCTGAAACCCATTTGTGGTACAGAATGAAGCCTCAAAGCCTGTAAAAGATGATATTCTGTCTCATTGGAGGTACCCGGAATAGGGGCCTATGTGGAAAACTAAACTACTGGCATTAAAAATTAAAAAACAAAACAAAAAACCACACCATAAATATCTTTGAATCAGCTAAAGAGGGCCTCTTAGGCTATGGCCATCTGATTGGAGCACCAGAACCCTGGAGAATATAAGTGTCTTGGGAGTTCTGCACTGGCAAGTTCTGTACTTGGTGGAGTCTTGTTTTCTAAGAAGTCTGATGTTCCAAGTTTTTCAGAAAGCCAGACTCTTTGGTGCCCTGTTAATTAATTTGGAATAGAGGAGAACCGATGTGCTCACACTGTCTAGAAAGTCTCAGAGACATTTGCAGTCCTGTGCTTCATGAATAATCCAAGTTGCTGGCATCTTGAGTCACCCTGACAAAGTCCAAGTGATGTGCGCTCAAAAATGGGCACCTTGTCCATTACACCTGGTGCTACTGACGATTCCAGAATCAGGCCTGCCATCCAGTATGAAATGCTGTGAAATGCTGAGAACATCATTACATCTCTCATCTCAGATTTGGGCTTCGTGGACAATCTAAAACATTAACTTCTTATTTAAAAAAAATCAAAATAGTTTTGTTTGCCTTGAAAATGTTAATAAGATATGAAAACAGTACGAAGGAAAACCTACTTATTCTACAATAAATTTTAAGTTGTTTGTAATATAAATGAGAAAAAGAAATGATTATTTTTAAAACCTTTTTGGTCTGTCCTACCACCCACAATAAATGTATATCTCGCTTCATTATCTCATTAAGACCATGTAGTAATTATTCTTCCTTCTCTTCAACAGATGAAGTAAGGTTTAGAGAATGTAATTTTGTAAATGTACATAGTTAACAGGTAGCATAATTAATTTTTTTAAACCTGTGCTATTTCCATGAGAATGTATAGCATATTGGAATTTTCAGGCCCCTATGATTATTAGTACAACAGTAGCCACCATTTTTAATGTGATATAGTTCAATCTGGCCACTCCTCATGAATCCTCATTACCTTACAAGTCAGAAGGAAGTTTATGTAGAACAGTATGCCCGCTTGCAATGACTAGAGCCCGTGCTTGCCACGGTGTCGGTTCTTGTGGTCATGAGGCTGATCTCTAATGGAAAAGGCTGGGTACAGCGCTGATCACCTTCTCCATGTGACAAGTCTCAGGTGAGAATTTAATTTCTGACAAGAAAGTGGTTTAAAAGGAGATTTTTAGTTGAGTAGTTTCTGCCTTAAACATTTCTGTGGTCTCTGGGCCTAGTTTAAACTTTACCAAGACCAAATCTTAGTATATAAAGGCAAAGGTAGGTTTGTGGTTATGGCAGATGTATTGCAATCTAGTCAGCAACAGGCAAGTGATATCAGAGGCCAAGATTGTATTATGGGTAACAGGGAGGTTGAGTGCTATCCAGTTGAAGGTATATTTTCTTTTTGTTCATTGTCACAGGACTTGCTGAGCAGATCTAAAGGCTTTGGACAGTCCTGGCACTCAAGTTGTCCCAGCTGACCAGGTTTATGAAGGCCTGGGTAGCTGTCTTAGGATACTTTCAGAAGCTTGTAGTAAGCTGCACCCATTGGTATGGAACACAAGGTCTTTAAACCTTGGAGAAAAACAGATTGTAGTAAGAAGCCATTAATCAGAGCTGACATCTCAGAGTAGAAGATGTGGCTGTGTGGCCTTGGCATCAGAACTTCATTAGACCCCTTCCAACGAGGTTGAGTGATGTCTTCCATGGGTTTAAACACCAGGCATGGCCTAGTGACACGGTCTGTCTGGATCAGCTGGTGGGCTTTCTTGTCTCTGCAGATGGGTTGCTTTCACACACTTCATTAGTGCTTTGTTATAATTTAGCACAACACTATTTAGTATGAATATCAGACAGTGGAAAGCTGCTGGGGTCGTAACCAGAAGTCTCGTGGTCACATAGGCCTGCCACTAATCTTTGAGAGGGAAGAGTGACAGTATTTTATGTGTTGTGTATATGTTTGGACTTTGTGATCTAATTTCTGCACAAACCTTCACCCTTTTCATTTTCAGAATTACATCAATAAAGGATACTACCAATAATTAATTTTACATATTGCTCAACAATATTACTACAACTACCCTAACTGTTGGGCTCATAATGTGAGGAAAGCTGTCAGGATAGAGCAGCCAAACCCTGTCCCTTTGAGCACCTTTGTAAGAATTAAGAGGTGTGTGTGTGTGTGTGTGTGTGTGTGTGTGTGTGTGTGTGTGTGTAAAATGTTCATGGGAATATGTTTTAGATTGCATTTCTTTTCAGGATATGTAGGAGTATACCCACCAGCAAGGACTGACTTAACCATCCTCAAAATGATTGTTGCGAAACTTCTAAAAGATTTTAACCTGAGGTTTAACAGAATATGATTAAGATACACAATTTACAGGATAGATTTGTAAAGAACGTTCTTTCACGTCATTAGATTCATCAATGACTTCACTGTCCACATCATCCAGAATTTGCTGAGCTAGTAAAACCTACTGTTTATGTGTGCGAAGATACATGTATAAGGATCTTTATTGCACATTATAATAACAAAAAATTGGAAACAACCCAAATATAGAAGTTAGGCACTGGTTGAATTGAATTATTAAATACGGCACATGGGTGGAATGTTATACAATCATGAAAAAGGGTAAATCAGCTCCATATATAGCAACATGCCGTGAACTCCAAATTTTATTCAGTGGGAAAAGCCAACTGTGGAACGGTGTGCATGGGTTTGTTTAAATCTAAAAAGAACACATTTCTTACATACACAGAGAGAGAGAGATATCTGGGGAAAGGCACAGATGCTAACAAATAATCCCGGGGTGGAGGGCGGGTACGGGCCAGAAAGGGTCAATGGGGAAAAAAGGGGCACATGTAATAGTTTCAACAATAGTTATTTTTAATAAAAAGAAGCTAAAAATATTTGCCTCGGGAAGGGAACTCAGTAGCTGAGGGCAGGCTGAGGGCATGCGTACTTTTCATTCTGAATACATTTTGGATTTTGTATCACAAATAGGTATTCCCTATTCAGAAAATATTGAAAGGCTCTGTAGGAGCTCTGACAGCTTCCTATCAGATGCATTTGACAAGCGCGGTAGATTTCCCCAACTTGGACACTGCTGCAATGTCTAAGGAACCAAAATGGCCAAAGGGAAGGGAGAGGGAGAAGAGGAACTAACAGAGAGTTGTTGAAATTAGGAGGATTGGTATATAAATGATGCCTTTAATTAAGGGAAGAAAATGAGGGGGGGAAAAAAGTAGGTTTATGGGGAGTGAAATAAAGACATTGTGAGTTGGACACTATGAATTTGAAATGATGGTAAGACATCCTGGTGATGTCTGCAGGCGATTGAGAGAGATGCTTTAAAACGATTAAATGGCCTAAAGTACTTTTTTATTATCATTTTCATGGCTCTTTAAAAGTTTCAGCATATTCAAATATCTTCTCTGTTCCCTAAGTATGATTATGGTGTAATGGAAAAATTAGGTTTTAGAAATGTTTTAGTTTTGTGGTGATTAGTACAAACAAGATAATTATGTTGTTTTGAAATTACATACAAAGCAATTTACTGTTAGAAAACAATAGAGCTTGTGCCAGGGGAATGAGGCTAATGCATTGTTCCCATCTCTGGTACAGTCGGAAACTACTAAATAGTAAATTTTAAATGTGTCCATTAACTAATACGGTTAATTTACAGTGGAAGTGTATGTGGCAGCCTGCATAAATAATTTCTGAAATCACTGTGATCCTTGTTATTACAATGAATACTAAAAAACCTCTATTTCCCCTGTACAATGTAATGCTTCAAATACAATGCTATATGTGGTTACATATCTTGTCAATATGTTGTTATCTAAAGGTGCCTGGTTTGCAGAGATTCATCTAAATTAGTAAATTTAATCATCATCATTGTTATTACTATTATTAATTTTTTAAAATATATATTTTTATTGATTTCAGAGAGGAAGGGAGAGGGAGGGAAAGATAGGAGCATCAATGATGAGAGAGAATCATTGATCAACTGACTCCAACACACCCCTATTTGGGAATTGAGCCTGCACCCGGGCATGCGCCCTTGACCAGAAATCCAACCTGGGACCTTTCAGTCTGCAGGGCAACTCTCTTATCCACTGAGCCAAACCAGCTAAGGCCTATTATTAGTTTTACAGCACCTTTGTATTCCCTTCCTTGTTTATCTTTAAAGAATGTGCAAGTATGTACAGGATTGAGACTGTAACTGCACAGTAGGCCCGATGACTTTCAAGGGGAGAAAACGCAGCACATGCAGTGTTTCCGCCTGTTCTTCTAGGATGATGTCAGTTTGCAAACATTAAGCAAATGATATTGTTATGCAGCTCATTTGTGCAGCCTGCCTTTCAGGTTTTTTTTTTTTTTTTTTAAATATATTTTATTGATTTTTTACAGAGAGGAAGAGAGAGAGATAGAGAATTAGAAACATCGATGAGAGAGAAACATCGACCAGCTGCCTCCTGCACATCCCCCACTGGGGAAGTGCCCACAACCCAGGTACATGCCCTTGACCGGAATCGAACCCGGGACCTTTCAGTCCGCAGGCCGACGCTCTATCCACTGAGCCAAACCGGTTTCGGCGCCTTTCAGGTTTTAATTCTTTTATTTATCTTTGGTAGTTGTGAAATATGCTTGCTTATATTGTCAGTCTAAATGTTAACTGGTCTTTGGGTGCTGATCAGTTATTTTTAGATTTTTTTTATTGATTTTCATGAAACATGTCTATTTTTAGTACTAGGATATAGTCACAGCTATTATTCTATAATTAAAGTTATAGCTTAATTGTTTTAAAAATTTTTTACAGAAAATATTATTTTGTTATTGCTAACAGAAACTTTCTATGTCTTCATTCTTTCATTTTCTATTAACATTGTTTTCCTACCAGCTGATTTCTTAGAGCTACTTATACCCAGTTACAGCACAATGGATGTACTTTCCACAGTCTGTGGTCTTTAAGTAAAGGCAATTGTGAAACAAGCCCACTTGGCTGGAGTAACAGAGAAGAGAGGTTGTAGTTTGGAAGATTTAGTGTACCTCTGGCTCTCTTACTTATCTAGTTTGCAGTGTCAAACGAGTTGATTTCTTTTTCGTTATCATGCAGGTCAGTTTGTTCTACGTCTGTGAAATACGCCATTGTTATCTTAATGGGGATTGCACTGAATCTATAGATTTCCTTGGGTAGCAGGGGCATTTTAATGATGTTGATTCTACCAGCCCATGAACCTGGTATATTCTTCCATCTGTTTATGTCTTCCTCTACTTCTTTTTTCAATGTCCTATAGTTTTCCACATTCAGGTCTTTTACCTTCTTTCCACGTTTCCAGAGACAACAGGGCAAAGGGGCACGACATGCAGAGAGGGACCATCTCTACCTCCATGTTTCACTGTCTTTCTACCTTTGGCTCTGCTCAAGTGAAGGCTTCTGGGAAATGACAATTAGGACTATTGCTCTGAAGCAAAGTGTTAAGACAAGATAGTCACAGGAAGGTGTTAAGTAGACTGCTTTCTTTTACATTTTTAATGGATTCTAAGAATCTATAAATTACATAATGTTGAATACGGTTGCTGATTTGAAAGTGTTTGGCTTCTCTATCTTATATGTCTTTATTTTGTCTTAATAAACAATAAACTCCTTTATTAGTATTAATATTTAATAATGATATTTTATCAGATGATATTCAATAAAATTGTGATTTTAAATTATTTTGGATTTTTTAATTTAAATAAAGGAAAATTTGCTTTTTGGAATGTCAGATTCTTTGGAAACACTATGTATGTACGTAACGAAAATATTGGTACTAATAGCCCTAAAATCCTTGGGGTGTTTTATGGAAGCAGATATCAGATTTCATATTTTATTTGATACTCTAAGGCAATAAAAAATTCAACATTAGGTTAACAAGGAAAATGACATTGTTCAGAAGTCATGATTCCTTTGCCAAAGAGGTTTTGTGATCTGCTGACCAGATCTTAAGTTAGAAGCATTGAGGCTCAAGAATTATGGAAGTAAGATTTGCATAGTTCTTTTCAGCTAGTCCTTCCCACCCCATCTCCTTCCAGTGATCAGAAGTCTTAAGTCATTAGCTCTGTAGGCATTTTAGATTACTTGAGCAAGGGAACCACATTACTCATTTAATTTGCATTTGAGTTGGGGGGAGGGTAAAGAGGTCAGAGACTCAGGTCTGCAAGCTGAGTTCAGGGCCAAGGGTTGTATAGGGTCGATATGCATATGAGACTAAGTCACAGGTTCCTCACCTTTTTAGATCCTTGACGAACTTTGCTTGGGGTTCACAATGCTTAAGTACTTTTTTTATTTAATTATGAAAAATTTCAAATATATCCAAACTCAGGTTAACTGTGATGAACCCTTACTTCCTCATTACCAGATCCTACTGTTATCTGGATGTTGCCACACTTGCCTCATCCATTCTCTCTTCTCCCTATTTTATCTTAAGTATTTTAAAGCAAATCTTTCCAATCCTTTTACCTGATCCTTCAATATGCATCCCTAAAAATACAGTTGTCTAATTTTAACTCTGCCTTGTTTCGTTTCTACCTTTCTTCTCAAACACAGCCTGGGTATCCAGAAGCTTTGAAGGAAAAACATTTACTGAGTTGGCCATAGTTACTCAATTTAATTTTACAGTGAAGAAATAATCTTTTTTGTTAACTTGTTATAACATGCTTTACTTTTTTGCTAACTTCTCATATAAGAAGTGTTTTAACTGATTATGGACGACTCCTTTAGCTTCTACATTTATTTTTTCTCTTCAATATGTTATAATAAAAGTAACGTCATGCTTAATTTAAAGCTATGACTGGAGAATCAAAACTATGTTGCTTTTTTGCCATAAGTTTGTAGTCAAGTATTCCTGTAGTTAAGAAGATAGACATACTGTTGCAAAGATCTGCTCTCATCCAGAGGTCTTTTTTTCTTTCTGTAATTCACTGATTTCTCAGAATAATTGTTGAATATTTACAAAAAGTTTCCATTAGAAATTTTTTCCGTACTTGCACTGTTTTGTAGAATCTTGTCACAGTGAGTAATGTTTCATATCTCTGTGACACAATTCTCAATCAATTATTTATGTCAATATATAGGTGATTACTTGATTTTTATTTTAGAAATAAAATAATATGCAAATGATATATAACTTATCCATAGATAGGGAAATAAGCAGCATTGGGGCAGACTTCCTTGTACTCATGACTGAGGCCTCCCACTGTATTTTGAGAGCCTGTGGGGATGTTTGATACTTCCTAGTCTATATTACGGGAATGCCCACTAAGTTGTTGTTATTCAGCTAAAATGACTCATCAATTAGAAGGATGATCAGTCAGCCAAAACCAAACTTGTGGAATGATTTTCAAAGATCCTCTTGTGTTTGTATATAAATCTAATTATGGTTCTAAACAGACAACTGAGGAGTCTTTTAGATCATTCCAAAAGGGAATACTACCAGGCAAAATGATTTAAGATCCTACTTACATAGTGCGCTGCCTTCATAGCAGAAATTCTTTGTAAATTTAACATGTAGATTAGTAATGAGGTTCTTGCATGTATGTGAATTAACCTGTCACCCTCAGTTTTATCATTAGTCCATTACATCTTTTTTTTACATCATTTTCGATATTGAGAAATTTGTGTTTTAGCATTTCATGGAACTACTCTTTTTTCATGGCCACTTAATGATTACACACTGTTTACAGCTGTAAAATGTATGTTTATGGTGTTGTTGACTTAACTGATACTATGTTGAGCCCTGACCAGTGTGGCTCAGTTGGTTGAGCATCATTGGTGCACCAAGAGGTCACCGTTCAATTCCCTGTCTGGGCACTTGCCTGGTTTGTGGGCTCGATCCCCAGTAGGGGGTGTTCAGGAGGCAGCCTATCAATGTTTTTCTCTCCTCCTTCCTCTCTCTCTCTCTCTCTCTCTCTCTCTCTCTGTCAGATCAATAAAAACATATTTTAGAAAACACATTTAAATTATACTAGACATAGTGTAAAATACCTGTGCCACTTTCTTTGATTTTGGTGCCAGAAATACATTTGTTGTGGCATTGCATTTTCTTATTCTTCTGTTAAAATTCAAACACCTTTGGAAGAATTAAGCATTGAACCTTTATTGTCTGTTAACACCTCGGGGCGGGGGGCGGGGGGCGGAATATTTTTTAAATCAGTAGTTGTGATCTTAGAAAACACATGGAACTTGAGGCAACTGGATTATAAAATAAGGGAGTATTGACCCCAGAAGGTGTAGGAGTCAGAGAGTCTGTACAGGACATGTGAACTCAGATGCCTCGAGGGCCCTCAAAGTAATACACGGGCATGAAGAAAATAGTTTTAAACTGTGTACTGTGAGCTAAGTACCTGTCTAATATGATGGATTTTAGTGTTTTTTTTGTTTGTTTTATAACATAGCACTTCAGCGTTCAAAAGGAATGCCAAACAAAAAAAAAATCAGAGTTGATAATTTTGGGACCTTATTATATCATGTGGGGTGCTGGTAGGTGGTAGGTGAATTCAGATAGGTTCAACACAAAGGAATACTGTCAGAGGCAGGTGAGAACACTGGGAGTTTGAGAGCAGAAGGGTACTGAAATGCAGAGAGGGAGCCGTAAAGATTAGAGCACTTTCTTTACATTATTTAGACGAGATCCTACCTTTACTAATGGGAAAGTTGGAGGCCTCTTCCCTTCATGGTTGATAAACGGGGGTGTATCAGCGTACCCTGTGTAGTTTGCTAAACTACAGATGGCATCTGAAATAATCCACACCTTCCCCCCAGGGAGATTTTGATTCACAAAGTGGTATGGAGCATGATTGGGTATGTTTTGGGAAAAAAAACAAATCTTGATTCACGTGCAGCTCATAGTTGAACCTATTTTCTTGGAGGCAGAGGTCCACAGTTTACCCTTTGGCATATGCTTTTATCTCTGCTCTAAAATAGTCACTTAAGATGCCTGGCTACATTGTAGTTTCTCACATTTAAGTTGTCAAAGTGATTTATTTCATTCCATAAAGGAAGAATGAAAAAAAGCAACATACATAATTTAAGGGTTGGATATAGGTTTTATGAGGAAGAATGGAAGAGGTATATTAAGACAGAGCAGTTGACAATTGCAGTCATAGCAAACCTAGTAGTAAAGAGACATATAATTATATCTGATTCAGCTTTTAACAAAAGTCAAGTATAGCCCCTAAGTTATCATAAATATAGACAATGAGAAATTGTTATAGCACAACTAAACTCTCTGTCCTGCTTTCCAAGAAAAAGTTGTTCACTGCATATTGATCTTTATATCATCCATGGTAGTTCAGGATTAATCACTAAAGATAAAACAGCAATTGCTGCAGTAGGGCTGATGTGATCAGTTTGTGGTAAAGAACTTTAGCTTAGAAAGAAGAATTGCCTAACAGAAAAGTTGTTGGACATTTAAAATTGCAGTTTCCTTCATTGCAGAATAAAAAATCTGAGTTAAAATCAGAAACCATTTATCTTGAATCTGGAATCTGATGCTCTTAACTTTGGTAAACCTTTTACCATTTTATATTCTTGCTTTGGGTAAGGTTAGACGCTCTGCAATTACAGGGAACATTTTTTCCCCCTAATTTATTTGTTGATATTTTTCTAATATCTTCTACGAAGGAGGTCATTATCATTATTCCTGTTTTGGCGGGTTGCTAGTCAGTGACTATTTTTTTGGCAAAATGCCTCCATTTCTGACTTAAGCTACGTATGTTAGTTTTGTCTGTGGACCACAGTCGCACAAAAATATGTGTTCATTACAGAAGAAATCTATGAACATATACAGTGGTGGGCAAAAGTAGGTTCATAGTTGTAGTACAAATAACACAGTAATCAATAAATAATACAAGAATAAGCTCTGTTTCTCATACTCACAGCTATAAACCTACTTTTGCCAACCCCTGTACTTAATTTGTCAGCGCTACGAGGAATTGTGATGCTAATATTTACTGAGCTTTGGCTTTGTAACAGGTACTGCTGAATTCTTTAGTTGAGTTGTCTCACTCATTTGCACTGCTCTGCAAAGTGCTGAGTTACTTCTGTATCCCTGCTGAGCAGACGTGAAGCGGAAGCTGAGAGCGCCCAGGAAACGGGTCCACAGACACACAGATAAGAAAGGATGCCTTGGGTATTCAGTCTAGGTCGATCTGACTTCAGAGTTTAGGCTCTGAATCACTGCTCTTACATTAGCGGTTTCCAATTGGGAATTTGCAGATTAGCAATTCTCTGTAATTCACTTCTGCAGAAACTTCCCTCATTTCTCAAGTTCCAACTGTGTAATGGGGAACAATAAAATACCTTTAGAGCACTGGTTATCGAACTTGGCTACATTCTGGAATCACTGAGGAGTTAAAAAACAAACAAAACAAAAACGGGTAGCTGTGTCCCACCCTCGTATGTTCAGAGTTAATTTGTATAGAGTGTGGCCTGAGCATTGGGATTTTTGAGAATCTCCCAGATGATTCTAAAATGCAGCAGAGTTTGAGAACTCCCGCTTTGGAACAATACAACATTTTAAATTCTAAATTTCTATTCTTCTGTTAGCAAAAAAAATAATAATGTTTTTATTAGAGAAATACTACATATTTACTTTAGAAACTACAGACAACCAATTAAAATTATTTGTAATTCCTTCACTGAATAATAACCAGCATAGGACTTGGCTGTGTATTTTCTTCTTCTGAGCATGTTTGTGTATTTAAAGCCTTACCTGTAACGTTACTCTTCTGTAGAATTTTATATATTTAATGCCATATTGCCTTTTATCTCTCTGACCTAGTCACATGCTTTATCAGACTGAGAAAAGTTTTATTCTTATGCACATTTAGTAGTATTGTTGATTAGCCCTTATTGGCCAGTAACTCAAAGTAAAGCAGCATCTCTATTAACGGAGAATTTGTGATCTGAGGTAGCATTGAGAAGACGAACCGATAGCTGTATCTCTTTGTACTCCAACTTATATAGCACTCTTTCAGACAAGTACTAGTAAACCTTGGTTTGCTTCCTTGCCTTCCTTCTACGTTATTAAGGCACAGCCCGTGGGGTTCAAACCCCCGGGCTCTGGCATGAAGTACACACTCAGTGAATGCTGGGGTGCATGAGCAAGCAGACAGATGTGCTCTGGGATCTGAGCTGGGAGTGGTGGTTATAGCCTGAAAAAAACTAATTACTGAAGAAAATCAGTAAAAATTATTTGGGTGTGGCGAGCCGGCACGGCCATGGCATACTCAGCCCCGGGACGCCTTACGTGCCACGCCAGCCCAGCCTGGTTCCGTGACCCTGAGAGGGGGCGGTGAAGGATGGAGAAAAGACAGACAAGAGAATGAGCTGGGGCTGGGTGGGATGCTGCTCCCAGATGGAGAGACAGCGCCACGGTCTACAAGCTGTGTATTTTATAGCCAGATTCCACGAGGCAAAGTAAGGGCGTGGTCAAGATGATTACAGCATTCTCGTGGGTTTCCGTCCTACTCAATTACATGCACCTGAACTCTATCAAGCCCACATCACTCAGACACGTGGGGCCATGTGTTCAGACCATAGGTTCAAGCTTACAGCTACAGCTGTTGGCTATAATTGTGCTGGGAGGGCTCTGCCCTCCAAGCTGGGACTTGCACGTGGCACTGAGAGGACTGTGCCCTTTCATTAGTCCGAGGCTTGAACTTGTCCAAACACTGTAGCCGCTCTTCACATTTGGGAATGGTGGAACAGTAGGAAGAGAGAATAAGAGTGGGGTTGAGATGAGGACAGGAGCTAAGGGCCACTTTAGGAGATAGGAAAGATGCAGATTCTTCAAGAAATGTAAAAAGCCCTGTAGTTCCAGAAATATCCCGGCCTTGGCCCCCAACAGGCTCAGTCTGAGTTCCCTGACCTCTCCCACATCTCTATCTTTCTATTTCATCCTCCTGCTCGTTTATCAGAATAAAAAAAGCTGAGTCAGGTATACTTTCAGAGTAAGAACGAAAAAATTTTCTGGGTTTGCTGCTCCCCAAATAGTTTCCTGATAAAGATTTGGAGGAGAAACCACTGTAGTATAATGGGGTTCAGTTAGGATACAACCAGAGTCTGTCAGTTAACAACCATCATTCCCTTTCCTACTGAGGTTGGGGACGGGGAAGAATTTAAGAAAAAGATGGGGAGGGGACTCAGAGCATTGCAGACTAATGAGGGGTTACCATCAAGGGGAGAGGGCCCTTCCGGGAGATGGTACAGGTTTGGTAGGCAGCCTGGTCTTCAGATATGCTCGCTGAGGTACTTTTGGTTTTGCAGCCACAAAAGCCAGGCACCTCTGCATCGCATAATTTATGAATGATTTTGTTTCATATCCACTTCTTTTAGTGTGACTTTATAATCATTAGATTTCTTACGTCAGAATTATAATTTCTTTTGGCTCTTAAAAACTTCATTAGTTTTTAAATGAGGCTGTCCATTTTAAACAAATTTTTATTAAAAAGGAAAAATTGCTGATGTTTTACGTCGTCAGTGTGTAAGAAATATGCATGATTTATATTGCTGAAATCCATTAGCATTGAAACATTATGTAGTTCCAAAAGTGTCAAGAAAAATGAGAGGCTATTTCTCTATTCTTCTTTCTCTGTTTTTATTGAATTCACGATGACTTTTAAAGACTATAAAGGCATTAAAGGTAGTTAAAACTGCAGACATCCTGCTTTACTTAGAATTAAACGAAAAACAAAAATGAAGAATAAAATAGCAAACCTGGTTTATTTATCTGAATAATGCTTATCATACTACAACACCATAATGAAAGACAGGGAATCTTTATAGTTACGTTATTTTTATAGCTAACTAAACAAAGAAAGAAAATGCTAGAGGTGGTATTTCTTCAGGTAGATATCAGAGGTATTCAGTCCAGTGAAACTGGGAGATTTCGAGAGCGCTGTGCCAGGCGCAGAGCCAGGAGTGTATTATGATTTAATGGCATCGCCCTGCTGCTTTGGATGAGCTGGCCCAGAAAACATTTGAAGCAATAACGCATCCATTTGGCTCCTAAGTGATGAGGGAGGCAGTGCTCTTCGCATTAACTATTCAGGAAGAAAAGTGACCAGCTGCTAATGAGCTTTGTCCAAAGGGGGCAGTGGAAAACAGAAGAAAGTGCGAAGGGGAGGTTCTGTCCAATTTCATACGCAGTTACCCAATACCCAGAGCTCCTCTTCCATGCGACTCGGGCCTGCTGTGTGAGTGGGAGTGCCTGTCAGATGAATTCAAGGCTTCGTGGTCTAAGGAAGGATTGTGTAGCCTAATCTAATGACAGATGAGAGGAGGCAGTGACTGGTGAGTAGCTGAGATTGGGCTGATCTCTCTAGTTTTAAATACTGGACTTATTCCCTAAGATGAGCAGTAGTGATTGAGGCTTGATAGTTACTCCTTTTGGGAAGGGGTCCTTTTTTTTTTTTTTTTAAAGATGATTATTGCTTTTTCATGACTTGGGCAATCTGCTGTATAATGCAATATGTAGATTATCACTGGATCAAGTGGCTTCTAACTTGAGAAAAATGTATTTGCTATGTAAATAAGTATATCATCTATCATTTGAAAATAGTTTCAGCGTAAGAATATGATATTTTGCTCCTCTTCCACAAGTAAATAAATGGTCCCTTATTTGCAATAAATGCTTAGGATTTAGCAACTTCGAGATTACAACCAAAATATTGTTCTGACACACAAATAGGGGCTTTTTCAAGTCATCTTGGGATCTTTGAATCACTTTTGGTGCTATAACAGCATGAAGTTTTAATTTCACTTGCTTTACGATTCTTAATATAATTAATTTGCTCTCTTTAGTGACATAAAAAAAGATGAAAGTCAATTTTTTTTTTCTTCTTAAAACCAATTAAGTGGCTTTTATGCTAATTCTTCTCCACTGCTCTTACTAAAAAGTAATACAGTGGAATTCTACACAATGGGGGGGGGGGGGTCCTTCATATAAATTATTTTAAAATAGGCAGTGGAAGTATGTAAACCCAACATTAGTTAATAATAGTGTTCTTGGTACTATTCTACGCCAATTACAAAACCATTTAATGGTGCATTCTTTTGATTTTCATTTTTTAAAAATTCCGCACTGATAGCTATGCATTCAATCTAAGCTTACCATGAATTATTTTGAAGTATATTTAAAATTAATTTTCAAGGTATATTTTATGAAATAAGAATTCATTGTTTATTTGGGCTCAAAGCCTTTGGTAAGGGTCTCAAAAGCCTGATAAATGCATAGCAATGAGATCAAAATCATAAAAGGTTCCTTACAATTTTTCTTACCTAGACCACATTGTGTCATACTCAGAGAACTAAACTCATTTACTTTACAGCAATTCTTTCTTTAGCAAGGAAATGAGGTTTTGCAATAATCTCTCTTGTTGGTCTTTAACAATCATTTAGATTGAATTATACCTTTCAGATAATCACTCCATTCAGAAGACTAATGCTATGCGCTGAGAACAGAAAGGAGATGGAGGATTGGATCAGCTCACTGAAGTCTGTACAGACCAGAGAACCTTATGAGGTAAAGTAACAGCTCTTCTGTCATCTCGTGTTCTTAGAGCATGCTAATTGAAAAGCTAACGCTGTATTCTGCAAACATAGGTACGTATAGAGTCATTCAGCAACTTGTTTAAGCCTGATATTGCATTCTTTTTACTTAAAGCAAAAAGGTTTTGTTTTTAAAATATGGGTTTGAAATTTTAATCATAACTATATACGTTCTGAATATTAAGTATCTATAGTTTTGTTCACTTGTTTGGCAAATCTGTGCTAATGTCTCATTTCTAGGTGGCCCAGTTTAATGTGGAACATTTCTCAGGGATGCATAACTGGTACGCCTGCTCCCATGCCCGACCCACTTTCTGTAACGTGTGCCGAGAGAGCCTTTCCGGAGTCACCTCCCATGGCCTGTCCTGCGAAGGTACTGTAGCATCCCACATGTGTGGCCCTCAGACCTGACCGTACCGCCATTGGTACTTTTGAGAAGTGAACAGAGAAAATCCACCGTTTCCCTTGGGTGGAAGTAGTAGCTGGGAGCACCTCAGCGGGAACAGAGTGTTGATGTTTTATGGTGACTTACAGTAGACTATCTTGGGAAACGTTTGGCTCAGGAAAAGATAATATAAAATCATTTGAGAGGAAGTATAAATCAAAATGTAGCATTTGTCTCCTGAGGAACTAGGAACTACTTATTAAAAAAAACATTCTTAGACTTAGTGTGTTATCCCAGTTTTCTAGTATTCTTTTTCTGTTCTGATTGATTATGGAGTACAAAACTTTCTGTGAGGATACTATATAGTTTTGGGCAGAATTTCCAATTGTTACTTATATTGCAATAGAGCAGCGTTTGCCAACTGCTGGTCCATGAGGTCCAAAAAGTTGGCGACCGCTGGTTTAAGGAAACCTTTGGAGCAGTGGTTGCCAGCTGGTAGTCCACAGACCACTGGTGGTCTGTGAGATCCGAAAGGCTGGTGACTGCTGCACTAGAGGCCTGGTGCACGGATTCGTGCACTGGTGGGGTCCTTTGGCCTGGCTTGCACCCTCTCGCAATCCAGGACCCCTTGGAGGGTGTTGAAGAGCTGGTTTTGCCTGGATCCCCACAGGCCAGGCTGAGGAACCCCACGGGCCGCTAGTATGCATATAAGACCTATGGTTAATCTCTTCCTGCCCTCCTCCCTCCCCCCTTTCCTCTGAGATTCATCAGTCTGTTTCATGTTTCCATGCCTATATGTTGAGCATTTGCCCCCGGTGGTCAGTGCGCATCATAGTTACTCGTCAGACTGTTGCTTAGGCTTTTATATACATAGATTGTTTTAAACGCTGTTTTATTTCATTTATGTTTCATTTAAATTGATGCCAACCTTTTAATTTCCTTAAAGTTTTCTGAAAATAAGGCCTATGCTATTGTTTTTATAAAAGGATTTGTGGATTATTTTGAAATTTAAGAACAGTGACCACTTAAAGGAAGTGCATTAATGATTACCAAGAGAAAATTCATACCTTCTTTAGATTTATTTAATTTCGTGCCTCAGTGATCAAATCATTGTGTACTGCTTTTTGAATTATCTATAATACTATTACTACCTTTTTTCTCTAATACAAAAAATCTTAAGTAATTTTGAATATAACTTTATTATAATTAAATAGTTAAATACAAATAGAGTCCACTTTTAATTCATTTTAAAGAAGCTTTTGGTATGTCATTAGTTCAGCTATTTAATATGCTATGTAGCAGTTGAGAACAGAGCGCTGCACTTAGACCCTTGGGTTCCTGTTTCACTTCCAGCATTTCATTGTGAGCCGGGGGAAAGTTTAACTTTTTCAGACTTTTATTTCCTCATCTGTAAATGGGGGATAGTAGTCATTTACATCTAATAACACATTATGGAAGCTAAATGAGGGAATACATGTAATAAAACTTTTCCAGTTAAGTATATTATAGAAATTTTAACTGTGCTCCAAAAGAAATTTTTCAGGTAAAATATTATAGATTGTGTCATGGCAGATACATTAAAATTTATAAAAATGAATATTTGGAGGAGGTATTAAACACTGTTAAATGTAAGGAGTGATTGCAAACAAATATATAACTGGCCTTTATGGCTTTAATAACCTAAAAGGATTTCTGCAGCTCCGAGCGACTCCTGCCCGGTCTGTGATATTGCATGACATTATTTTGAAGGCCCTTTTACGATTACCTTCTAGTCTCTCATCTGAAAAATGCTAAAAGTGATATCAGATCTGAGGTACTCTGTGGTATCCTTCTGCTTTAAGAGTTAGACATTATTAAATATGTTTATTTAGAAACTGAGATTGATAGTGGGATGACTGAATATTTTTGTAAGCATTTTTACAGAAAAATGAAAATTACATCAGCTGGTGAGAATAAAAAAAATTTAAAGTGTTTAAATAAATGTGTTTTTATATTTTTCCGTTAATAATGAAGTCTTCCTGACTTTTAAAAAATTCTCAATGATTGTATTTTTAAATTCTATTTGTAGAGGCACATATGGTAGTATTTATTTTCTCTGCTGATAAAAAGTTTAAATCTACAGTATTTTGCCCATTAGTATTTTTAGAACTGTAGCTGAGGTTTTACAAATCCCAAGGGTTTTATGAACATACAAAAAAGTTGCCTTTTTATTTTATGAGAATGTGACTATTTAGGATATTTTTATTTAATCAATGTTATACTTAAACTTTAGACCGCCTCCCTTCCCAAATCTGAATCAACTACCTGCTTAGTAAAACCAAAGCCACAAGATACAAGAGGCTTTAAAAGTTATAACAAAGATGCAAGTACAAAAATATTTGTTCACTAGTGACAATGAATAACTGTGTGTTAGAATGAAGTCCAGCTTCCCTGAGTGAGGCTATACTACATTTCCCTAATTTCGGTTGTTGTTTTTCACAATAAGACACGGCTGTCCTGATTTGTCTTCTAGGTTTATATTGAAAAATAATTAAAAGTATTACTTTAAAGCCTTGCATACATAAAATATATGAAAAATAGAAGACAAAAGACTTTTTGTAAGTAATCCCCAAATCAATTGAGAATGTTAATTATAATTTAAGAGCATAATTATTCTTTATAGTTTTTAAGCATCAATTTAACAAAATAAGTTAAATGGTGATTTTTCCATCAATAGTATCAAATAGATCAGCTTAGGAAATTTCATTTTAACCACTGTTGAACACATAAAGTGTAGTAAAAACTGAATAAATATTTCAATAAAAAATCATAATTTTGTTACATGTGAGTATATTTTATAAGTCTTGGAGTTTTAAAATAATGGCTTTACAGCTCAGGGAAAAGTGCTTTATTTCAGAATAACTTGTTTGGAGAAATTTAATTGTTAATTAACAAAATTAAGGTGCCTATTCATCATCATCATTTCTTAGTCACCATAATTACAGTCTGGTTTGTATTATTATTATTTTATATTAGGCAACTTTGCAATTTTCAAGAATCATTTCATGAATTTTAATAGCAAAATTTTCAAAAGCCATGATGCCCTGACTGATTTTACTCAGTGGTTAGAGCATCAGCATCTTGAGTTTGATTCCCAGTCTAGGGCATATACCAGGATTGCGGGTTCCATCCTTACCCCAATCAGGGAGGATGTGTATCTCTCACATCAGTGTTTCTCTCTCTCTCCCCTTTCCTTTCTACTCTCTCTAAAAATCAATGGAAAAATTCTTGGGTGATCATTAACAACAATACCAAAAACAAAAAAAAAAAACATGAAATTATACCTTGTTGCCCTCTTTTACTTCCTTCTTTGCCTCTTAGAATACAGTTATTGACCATTAATGTCAAGTACTTGTACTTAAAGAGCAGCCTGGCATTATGCTACAGATAAAACTAAAACTAGGACCACATTTTTGAGCAACACCATAACAGATGAAGAGGCGTAGAGACACTAACTATAGTTTTAAAATAGTCACTTGTATTGGAGCAAAATGCTGAAATTGTTTTTCAAACTAAGCTTACTTTCTATAGTATTCTTTTTTACACTAATGTTTATCAGCAATAAAATTAAATTGAATAATGGTTGTATTCTACATGAAGTCTGTACTGTAGTCACATGTCCAGTATCTGTAGACTAGGAAAAACCAGCTTAGTTTAAGTGACCATACATATTTTGGTTATTCATGATACCTGAAGTATTTGAACATTTGATTATATAAATCTTAGTTATTTTACCTGACCCTTTTGTTTTCATATTACATTATGTTTGCTTTTAAAAATGATGTGGAACCCATCATTTCTTGTTTATGAATGGTTTACTGTTAGATATTAAAAATCATGTGAAAAGGAGCCACCTTACATTTAGAATTTAGCAACAGTTGCCTTATATTTCCACCAAAGTGAGCTCTGCTTTTAAATATTTACCTGAAAACTCAGACTTGTATAACATCAGTATCCATTAACAATTGGATAGTTTGTGTCATTTGAAGGGTAAGTTTAGTAGTAGTCAAGTTCTGATTTTCATAAGCAGGGTTAATTATTCAAATAATCGGTGGTTTACTTGTTTTTCATATTTATGTTGCTTCTTTCTGGTTATTTCCTCTTATTTTTCTCTCTCTTTTTATTCAGTATTTGTATATATTGCAAAATGATTACCAGAATAAGTCTCGTTGCCATCACCAACATAGTAACATACTAGTAAATTGTTTTGCTTGTGATGAGAACTTTTAAGATTTATTCTCTTAGCAACTTTCAAATATACAATACAGTATTATTAACTATAGTCACCATGCTGTGCATTATATCCCCAGGACTTATTTATTTTATAACTGGAAATTTGTACCTTTTGACCCCCTTCACCCATATTGGCCACCTCCCCATCCCTGACCTCTAGCAACCACCAATTTGTTCTCTGTATCTCTGAACTTCATTGTTGTTTTTTGTATTCCACATATGTGAGATGCTATGGTATTTGCCTTTCTCTATCTGACTTATTTCACTTAGCATATTGTCTCATATGGCAAAATTTCATTCTTTTTTATGACTGAATAACACACACACACACACATATATATATATATATATATATTACATTTTTTTATCCATTCACCCATTGATGGACACTTAGGTTGTTTTCCTATCCTGGCTATTGTAAATAATGCTGCAGAGAACATGGAAGTGCAGACATCTTTTTGAGTTAGTGTTTTCATTTTCTTCAGATAAATAACAAGAAGTGGGATTGATGTATGATATGGTAGTTCTGTTTTTAAAAATTTGAGGAACTTCCATACTGCTTTTCATAGTGGCTATACCA
>NW_006282434.1:805523-813755 GCF_000327345.1 Myotis davidii
TGCTAACACTTGTAATTTTTTTTATCTCTTGCTAATAGCAATTCTAGCAGGTGTGAGGTGATATTTCATTGTAGCTTTTATTTTACATACTAGAGGCCTGGTGTATGAAAATTCATGCACTGGAGGGGGGCCCCTTAGCCTGGCCTCCCCCCTCTCACAGTCCAGAACCCTCAGGGGCGGGAGGTGACCCGGTGATTAGGGAAAGGGAACGCCCCATACCTCTGCTGCTGCCACTGCCAGCAGCGCAAGCCTCTACCGGCCCTGGTTACCTGAGCCTCGGGCAACCCTGGGTGGCTGGGCAGCCTCCATCTGAGGCTTTCCTGCACCTCGACTGAGGGGACTGGGTGCCGCCATCTTGTGGCTATGGGTGCCGCCATGTTTGTGATGGCGTGGTGGTCAATTTGCATAGTCCCTCTTAATTAGATAGGATTCCTAATGATTAGTGCTGTTGAGAAATTCTTCATGTTCCTTTGGCCATTTGTATGTCATACTTGGAAAGATGTCACCTGAGAGATTCTCTACTCGTTTTTAAAATCGGATTGGTTTTTTTGCTATTGTGTTATATGAGTTGTTAATATATTTGGGATATTAACCTTTTACCAGATATATTGCATTTACTATCTCTCATTCACTAGATTGCCATTTTCATTTTGTTGCTGGCTTCCTTTTCTGTGCAGAAGCTTTATAGTTTGATGTAGTCTCACTTGGAGCTTACAACTTATCCTTTCTTCTGGCAGTTTTATGGTTTCAGGTCTTACATTTAAGTCTAATCTAGTTTGAGATAATTTTTGTACATGATATAAATAGGGGCACAGTTTTATTATTTTTTGTATGTGGCTGTTTAATTTTCCCAACACAATTTATCCAAGAGACTCTCCATTCCTCATTGTATATTCTTGGCTCCTTTTTTGTAAATTAATTGATGATATAGGCATGGGTTTATTTCTGGGCTCTCTATTCTGTTCCATTGATCTATGTGTCTATTTTTACACCAATACACTATTGTTTTAATTAATACAACTCTGTAATATATAAAGTGGAGCAAAAGTACGCCTACAGATGTAAGCATGTGAAACACAGTTTCTTCTTGTATTATTATTTATTAATTATTACATTAGGTTCTAATCGAGCAACTGTAAACCTTTGCCTCACCTTGTAGTTTGAAATCAGGGAGCATGATGCCTCCAGCTTTCTTCTTCCTCAAGATTGCTTTAGCTATTTGGGGTCTTTGTGGTTCCATATAAATGTTAGAATTATTTGTTCTAGTTCTATGAAAAATGCCATTGGAATTTTGGTGGGCATTGAATTTTAGATTGCTTTGAGTAATATGAACATTTTAACAATATTAATTCTCCCAGTCCATGAACACAGACTATCTTTTAATTTATTTGTTTCTTTCATTGGTGTTGGATAGTACTCAGTGTCTCTTTGTTGTTGTTTTATAGGCTCCTTTGTGGTAATTTGGGAGGAATTAGTGATGCATGTAGTGGGAATGTCACTTCATCATTTCTTTCTCTACATGATAGTGTAGTCATTCCAACACAATGCTTTCAAAGGACAGTGCCATACTTGTGACCCCTATCAACCTGTTTCCCATGATGCCTAGTTTCTTGACATACTTGCAATTTAAACTCCTTTGAATTATCTTGTTCTTACCTCAGTGGTGGTTTCACACTTTTTATTTTAAGTATCAGAAGTGTTCAGCTCGTTTGGTTTCTCATGAACTGAACACATTTATGTAATTAGCCCTCAGAATAAGAAATAAGATGTTTCTAGCACCGGTGTAATTCTGAATTTGTTTCCTTTCTCCTCAAGAACTAATTATTTTGCATTTATTTCCTTTCTGTTTTTCTTCTATGATTAAATGGAATGTAAGTAGCAATTCATAGCTTGGTCAGAGTGCTTCATACATACATAACCATATTTGCTTTATAGAGTACCATTGCTATTTGTTAAAAAGTAATTTAAACTTTTTAAAATATACTTTTTCTTCTCTCCCCCACCCCTTTAAAATTTTATGCTGTGATTTTCTTTAATTGTTGGTCTAAAAGTACACACTCATTTGGAAATGGTTTCCTGTGTGTTTTTAGTGTGTAAATTCAAGGCCCACAAAAGGTGTGCAGTGAGGGCCACAAATAACTGCAAGTGGACGACTCTGGCCTCCATCGGGAAGGACATCATAGAGGACGAGGATGGGGTAAGCCCTCTTCTGTCTCTGACCCCTTCCCAGCACCTCTTCTCTTTTACTTTCTGTCCCGGGGAAAATACTGACAGAGCTAGGTGGGAGGGTTTACTATCAGTCTTAAAAAGGAAGAATTTGGTTAATTATGAGTTTTTATTTTCAATTAGGTCCTTACCAGGTTCCTTCAGCTCTTAAATTTTAAGGGAAATGTGAATAGGACTTAAGAATGCTGCTGGGCTGGTGCTGTGGAGCCTTACCTGACAAACTAAGATATTTTTTAAGGCTTAGCTCAGCTGTTTATTCAGATCTTTACTCCTCAGACTTCAGGGCCTCCTCTCAACGGTGCCCCTCCCTCAAAATCTTGCCTCCATTGTACCTTGCATACAAATATCTGGTAGCACTTTGTGACCCCTGTGATAATGCCTTTTCCATGCCTTTCTCCTCAACTAGACTACAAATCCTGAAGGCTAGGGATTTAGCCATATGTATCTTTGTACCTCTAAAGTGCTTAGGACATAGTACATGCTCAATAAATCTGGGGTAAATGAACGTATGCTATGAATGATACATATTATTGATTTCTTAGAGTAAGATTCGATTGTATATCTTCCTAGGGTAAGAATGGTGTCCTCCACAGTCTTTAATTTGACTGTGCTTTACTCCTGCTGCACAGGTGGCTATGCCTCACCAGTGGCTAGAGGGTAACTTGCCTGTGAGTGCCAAGTGTGTTGTCTGTGACAAAACATGTGGCAGCGTTCTTCGTCTACAAGATTGGAAATGCCTTTGGTGTAAAATGATGGTGAGAGTCCTTTTTAATTAGCTTCTTTTCAACACTTTTATGTGTATGTGACTTAGAGGCAAAGAATTTATGGCGTAGCAGAGCTGGATAGCACACATGCCCATTGTAATATTCATCTTTTTAAAAGTGTATCCCTTCCAGTCTGGTTACTTTTTTACATAACCTTTTTGTAATACTTATCATATGTTTCCTTTGTCTAAAGGCCTTTTTCCCACAGTTTTATTGTTTTTCATTATGCTTGAGTCACACTAGGTGGTTTGCTATTTTTCAGGCCTGACATCTACCTTATAAAATTCTTATACAATCTAATGAAAATAAGCAAAATCTGTCTTACGTCCACTTGTTTTGCAATGATCCTATAGCTTTGTATTCACACCTCTTTCATAACATTTTCATGTTATTATAGTTACAAGTACATCCATGCCTAGTTTCTCTGGCCTTGCAAGGAAAAGGAAAAGGAAAAGGACCTATTACACACTCATCTTGAAAAGTGATGTACATCAGAGGCGTGCAGTAAAAGTAGACACAACGTTTCAAGGTCACTCAGAATAACTGTTGAGAACAAAAAACACAGGGCTAACGTACTTATTAAGCAGGACCCAGGCAGGCAACTTAGGATACTTTATGAACTCACCTCAAGAGCCTTTAAATGTTCTAACCAGCCTGGCCAGAATCGCTCAGTTGATTGAGCGTCGTCCTGTTCACCAAAATGTTGCTGGTTCAATTCCCGGTCAGGGCACATGCCTGGGTGTGAGTTTGATCCCCAGTCGGGAGTGTATTGAAGACAACTGATTGATGTTTCTCTCTCTCTCCCTCTCTCTCTCTCTAAACATGTCTTCAGGAGAGGATTTTAAAAAGAAGTTCTTACCATAAAAGCAGAAATTTCATGAAGCACTTACTTAATATGTTGTTATTTCATTAGTCCTTTTAGAAAACTGGTATATTAATTTAACATGTATTTATAAACTTTTGGGAAAATAACTGAAATTTAATTCTTGTTCTGGTGATGACCTAATTTTGGACAGTTTTCTAATATTATTCATAATAATTAACAATCCAAATCAATTTTAGAAAAAAAAAGCATGCACAGATAGTTTTAAAAGGAATAAAAAATATGTAAAAATAGGGCAAAACTGAAAAATATAGCAATATTAAATGAGAAAAGTAGAAGATAAAAATTCCAACTTCACTATTTTTACAGAATATGTAAAACCATGTCCAGAAACTGGACAACAGGTGGAAAATTAGGAGTTGACTCATTAGGGTTGTAGAACTATGGTTTGGTTTTTAACTAGATGTCTGTGTTTAGACACCAAATATTCTGCTGTTAAAAATCACATTTTAAAGGCAAAATGATATATTAACAGAAAAATGAGAGTCTATAGGAAGTATAGACTAAGACGGGTGTAACAAAGGCAACAGTAGCCCAGCAACCATCACATCTAACTGACAGGGTGGGGAGGAATGATTTCACAATAAGGTGGCACTTATGTTTGTCAGGAAAAGACATTTGGGAATGCCCTTTTCTATAAAAGACATTAAAGGTGAGGGCGAATAGAATGAGCAAATAAAAAACCTAATTTACTCCTACCTAAAGTTTAAGAACTATTGACTAAATACATGTAGAAACCTGTATATTGCAGGTAAAAACAATTTATATAATACTTTTAGAAAATAACTTCATCATATGTGATCTTTCTTTTTAAAAAGTTAGAAAAAAAAAGCTGAAGTTCTTGAAGTAGAGAATTAGACTTTAGTAAATATGGAGTAATAAAAATAGTAGTAGGTGCATATATCACTGGTTGTTCCCCCAAAAAGATATCTTAGGTGGAATGAAAATTTAAACTCTTGGTTAGGGAGCACTCCTTTAAAATAAGGAATGGCAAAAGAGGGTTTTAGGGATAGGGTTGCACTAAGACTCCAAGGAGAGCTAGTTTATATTAAATAGTCTATATTATATTAAATGGAATAAGAGAAGTAAAAAGTAATGCCTATGGCTGACAAAAGAGGCAACTGAACCCCAGCCGGTGGTTTAGTTGGTTGGAGTATCGTTCCATACACCAAAAGGTTGTGGGTTCTGTTCCCATTTAGGGCCCATACAGGAGGCAACTGATCAATGTTTCTCCCTCATATCAGTGTCCCCCGTTTCACGCCCCCCACCACACACACACACCTCTCTCCTCCTCTCTCTAAAATCAACAATCATATCCTTGGGTGAGAAAAAAAAAGAGGCAACTGATGAAAAATAGTAAAAGCAGGAGGACAAAGAGAATCATGTTCAAATTAAAAATGATAAGGAGTCCTGGCTTGCGTTTCCCAGTGGTTAGGGCCTGCACATCCATCTGAGGTTCTTGGGTTCGATTCCAGGTCAAGGGCGTGTACCTGGGTTGCAGGTCCCATTCCTGCGACCAGGGCTGTTGGGAGGCAACCAGTTGATGTGTGTCTGTCACATCCACATCGATGTTTCTCTCTCCTCTCCTCTCCTCTCCTCTCTTCCCCCTCCTTGCTCTCTCTCTCTCTTCCCCTCTCTGTACCCCTTCTCCTTCTCCTTCATTTTACTCTCTCTAAAATCAATGGAAAAAATATCCTCACTCAGGTGAGGAGGATTAAAACCCTGTATAATAGATGGCTAATATGCAAATTGACTGAATGGCAGAACGACCAGTCGCTATGACACACACTGGCCACCAGGGGCAGACACTCAACTCAGGAGCTGCCTCCTGGTGGTCAGTGTATTCCCACGGAAGGAGTGCTGCTCAGCCAGAAGTCAGGCTCATGACTGGCGAGTGCAGCAGCAATGGTGGGAGCCTGTCCTGTCTCCGAGGCAACGTTAAGGACCTCTTGGGGGATGTCTTCCTGCCTGCTTAAGCCCCCTGGGGAGCGGGGCATCTCCCAGGGGTCCTGGACTGCAAGAGGACACAGGCCGGGTTGAGGGACACCCCCCCCCCAGGTGCACGAATATCGTATACTGGGCTTCTAGTAAATAAATGAAAAGGAAAAGGAACACAGATTACCTATTAGGCTTGACTAAAATATTATAGAACTTATTTTCCTCTGTGGCCTATGGAATCAATCTCATTATGAAATCAACATGTCACGCTCACTTCTCTTACATTTGCTGATCTACACCATACTTATGAAAAGCAATGTTTTTTCCCACCCTCTTGGGGGTGTTAGGAGAGCTGACTTCCAAGACTCAAAACAAACAAAGCAGCCCGAAGGTCAGGCAATCACTGTCATAGTGGACAGCGTCACCCAGTGCTAAGGTCAGCACTCACAGCTATTATTACCTCCTCGCCCTGGTATCTTTAGCCCCCTCGCCACCTGCTGAGTTCCTGCCCTGACTGCAGTGCAGAGGCCACGTCCTCACGCAGCCCAGCACAGATGCACTTCCCACTGATTCCACATTATGTTGGGCATTTCTTTCCTCTTTCTTGACATGGAATAAAGTTTTAAAATATTGAATTAAATGCTGTTTCAACACGTGGCCTACTGAACTCATCATTCTGTCAGAGAACATACATAGTATTATAGCAAAATTATGTTTGTTTCATAAATATATTTTTATTGACTTCAGAGAAGAAGGGAGAGTGAAAGAGAGAAACATCAATGATGAGAGAAAATCATCATTGCATGTCCCCTACTGGGGATCGAGCCCACAAACCGGGCATGTGCCCTTGACCAGAAATGAACCTAGGACCCTTGCAGGTCAATGCTCTATCCACTGTGCCAAACCAGCTAGAGCGCAAAATTACGTTTTGTATGTCAATCAAAATTTGGTGGCTTTCTGTAAGAATTTTATAAGGTAGATGTCATCAGTTTTTTAATAGACAATGATATTGATGTTACTGGTCACTTCTCTCCTTCCCCTCTCTTGCCTTCCCTTCCTCTGCATTCCTTTCCTCTTCTAGCCCTCTCCTTGCCTTCACAAGCATTCATTGACTATATACTACTTGCCTGAGACAATCTTGAAAATATACTTCACAGACAAAATCAAATTCCCATCTCTAAAAAGATTAGCCCATTCCTTAGAAGCATAAATATTGTGCCACTAAATTTATGAATTACTGAACATTTTGTGATGTAGTTGATCTTCAAAGTATCAGTTTCTTAGCTATAACTTATAACTAAATATTGATTTGTTTTTATGATTCTTAAAAATTTATTTGTTTGTTATTAGGTACACACTGCCTGCAAAGACTTATACCATCCTGTATGTCCACTTGGCCAATGTAAAGTGTCTATCATTCCTCCAATTGCACTAAACAGCACTGATTCTGATGGTATGTAGCAGTGGTGTAAGTATGTATATTTCCGATATATTGAAAGTTGATATGTACATTTATTTTCCTAGAAAAAATAGAATTATAACTGTTATCCTTATCAGTTTTTATATACTAATTCTATTTAAATTGCTGAACAGTACATTTAATTTTTAAAAGAACATTTTAAAATTAAAATTTTATATAGCTATTAACACATTGGTGAACTTTCTGTGTATAAGACTTTTAGATTTTACATTTCAGCAAATAAGATCATTATTCTGTTCTGAAATGTAATCCAAAAATTTTAATTTTTTATGTGTTTTTTTCCTCTATATTGAAACTGCCCATTAGCATATCACTTATTTAGAAATCTGTTTTCTTATCATTTCAATGCAGGAATTTATATTACTATAAACTTATTTACTTTTTCCAAAATCTTACAACTTTGTTGTAAGTGCTGAGGAATGTGTTTACAACACTGGTTTTGGAATAGCAAATTAATAACTTTCCAAGCAAACCATATTATAAAAGGCTTTTATCATATATGATTAATGTTTTGCATTGATAAAGTACATTATGATTTTCAAACTTTTTATATAAATTATGCCAATAGGTCTTATAGATACAGGGATACAAGCCTCAAAAGATATGACTTTTTTAAAACCTATGGTATTAAAGCCCTCCCTCTACAAGCCCTGATATATCAATGTTCTGTTGTTTATTATAAACTTTAAAGTATTTGTTCAGGCCTCATCAATGAGCAGTTAAAATCCGATATAATAAAGATGTAATATGCAAATGGTCGTTACATAGCGACCAACCACGTAACGCAACTGATTGCTATGATAAGCACTGACCACCAGGAGGCAAACACTCAACTGGTCGACCAGTCACTATGACGTGCACTGACCACCAGGGGGAAGATGCTCAATGCAGGAGCTGCCCCCTGGTGGTCAGTGTGCTTCCATAGGGGGAGTGCCGCTCAG
>NW_006282434.1:813992-855713 GCF_000327345.1 Myotis davidii
TACTAAATACAAGTACATAGATTGATTGGTTTTCCTTATAATTGTTGTTAAAGTAGGTCCTACATCTCAAATTATCTCTGATTAATACTTTTCCCATTTGTTATGATTTTTCATTATAGAGCATATTTTAAAAGATAACTCCTCTCTATATGTTTTTATATTTTTAATATGTAAATAATAAACCAATCTCCAATTGGGGGGCTAATTTATAACTTATTGTTAAAGTAATGAACCTGGTTCTTTATTTTTATGACTTTCTCTTCTTTTCTCTGGATGTTTGTTAGTTTAAGAGAGGAAGCTATGCATATTGATCTTGTCCTGTGTTTTTTCCAGGTTTCTGTAGAGCAACGTTTTCATTCTGTGTTAGTCCTTTACTGGTTTTCGTCAACTCCAAGAGTGGAGATAATCAGGGAGTCAAGTTCCTTCGACGGTTTAAACAGTTACTAAATCCAGCTCAGGTGTTTGATTTAATGAATGGAGGTCCTTATTTGGGGTAATTGATTATTGATAAGTCTCTTTTAAATGAAACATAGCACTGAGCATGAAATGTGTCTGGCTTTTCAGTTCATGAAAATTGTAGACTCATTTAGACATCTCTGTTTTGATCTTCTCACGCCTCCCTTTTTAAAAATTCTAATTATAAATTTAACACAACCTCTTTGATATTGATATAACTTCCTTGTGTGATACAAATTCCAAAATGTGTTTAGAAAGTGTTTTAGTCATATCTTACATCAATCAAGCACTCAGAGTGTGCTGAGCTCTAAGAAAGATAAATGTGAAAATATAGAAATACAAACTAACTTTAGAAAATGATTTGCATGGAAGACTTGTATTGATTTGTATGTAATACGATCAGTTGTTTAACTAAAGCATGGTTACTATCATGGGTCTCTAGGTAGTTCCTCCAGGATTTCAGACTCACTCCATACAAGTGGCAAAGAAATGCTTTTCTTTATTGTTTCTGCCATCTGGAATGTCATTTAACATAAGATCTGAAAAAATATTAAATAATATTTTCAGTGAAGGAAAATGTGCCTTGAGGCACTGTCAGTACATTTTTAGTGTATGTGTGATTTTGTTGGAGAGCTGATATTGTGTCATTTGAACCAGAGCCCAGCGTTCTCTATGATTTATTTATGCCAACTCTGCTTTTCTCTAGGGTTCCACCGTCACCTTGACGCATGAACATAAAAGTAGAAATGGGGATTTTCAGATTTTTCTGTCTTCCATATTTCTCTCCTTACTCTTTTCTTGTCCCTCTTTTCACTTTTGTTCCTTTTTATTTCCATTGCCTTTTTCTTGCAAAGTTCAGGCCCTCTGGTCACTGGTGTTGGTCTTTCTCATGTGTACCCAACTCCTCCTTTATCTACGTGGACATCCCTCACTTCCCTTTGTTTGGGTCCTGGCATTTCCTCTTCTGGCCTCTCTTCTCACCTTTGTCTCTCCCATTGCTGGTTAGCTCTGTCTCCTTTCTTAGTACATTTGTTTTATAATCCTTTATAGTTCTTATATCTTATATTCTTGACATTAGTTATTCCCACCCAAGGAACTTTCTTTGTTAAACTTCTTGAGGTTATCTCTGTAACATACTTTTTAGATTTCCCACCATACTTGAGCTATGCACAGGTACACTCAGGAGGTGGGGCATGTCAAAAGTCGAGAGGCAGGGAGATAGGAGTAAAAAGATTGACCTGAGACTAGGAGAAGAGGAGGAGAACAACTGACAGGACTACAAAAACTGACACATTGTCAAGGTTTGGGATTTCTTTAGGAACTGCCACTCAATAGCAACAGTGCCCTTGATGCCCACCCCTGGTTTGGAACCTGCTATGCTTGAGGAAGTAACTTAGCCTTGTCATGGGAAGAAAAAATCACTACTTTTACCATCTTATATCACTTATCTTTCATTCTCTTTCCTGGGTTCTGCTTCTTTTTTGTTTTCTTATTTCTTTTTTCCCTTCTAATTTTACTTCCATTTCTACTTATAATCCTCTTCCCTCTTTATGATTAAGAGGTTTTATTGAGTTAAAATTGTACCTAAATTAACTTTATAGTATAATTATTATGTAAGATTTCTTATATTTAATCTGAACATGAACACCAATAAATATAGAATAACACAGAATTAGGGAAAGTGAATTTTTTTATTTATATTAAAATAAAACACTTTTTACTTTCAGTTTAAGATTATTCCAGAAGTTTGACAATTTCCGGATTCTTGTTTGTGGAGGAGATGGAAGTGTAGGTTGGGTTTTGTCAGAAATTGATAAGCTCAACTTGAATAAACAGGCAAGTACTAATTCTTTTCATTGCGAGCTAACATGAATGTGTACTAACCAGCTGACAGAGAAGTGTAGAGCTGTCATAGACCCTATCTCTCCCCTTGTCTGAGGTCTCCCTGTTGTGCTCTCTTCTAGTGTCAGCTTGGCGTGCTGCCTTTGGGAACCGGAAATGACCTGGCCCGGGTTCTGGGCTGGGGTGGTTCATACGATGATGACACTCAACTTCCCCAGATCCTAGAGAAGCTGGAACGAGCCAGCACCAAAATGCTGGACAGGTAAGAGTGAATTATCTCCTCTATCTAGTTTGAAAATGGCATACTGCAATCTTTTTTTTTTTTTTTTTTTTTTTTTTGAGAACTTAAATTTTGCTGACTGTAGGCCCCTTGAGGGCAGAGACTTCCTGGTCCTGTCCACGCTCTCACCCCTGAGGTCTAGAACAGAGCCCAGCAGAGAGTAGACACTCAGTCAATATCTTTTTTGAGTGAGTGAATTGTAGCAAAAACTGAGAAAACTAGTCTAATGAACCCGTTATTTTAGAGATAGAAGGCTCTGTTGATACTAACTACTTTTAATTGCTGTTCAGGTCAGAAGAAAGCTTTAAATGGTTAATTTGGGGAGGGGGCCTTTCAATGATTATCATCTTGTGGTTTCATTAAAGCTGAAAAAGATCTATAAAGTTTGGATTTGTTACAATATCTTTTCTTAATGATGCTTATGAAGAATGAATTAAACCAACAAAGAACTAAATACTAAAAGAAGAGAGATGCATCTGGGAGAACTATCACCCTTTATGGTCCCCTTGGTATCATCTCCTCACTGCTTTCTCTCTAAATGCTCCACATGGAAAGAAGAAATCACAGTGCATGTACCCTGAGCCTTATGGAGGAGGTTTTAGAATTTAGGTATAGGGGACAACAGGACTCAGTGAGCAATAACCTCTCCACCCCCATAAGAAGACAAATGTCAAAATATGAAGGCAGGGGAGGCGGGTAAGAGATCAACCAAAGGACTTGTATGCATGCATATAAGCATAACCAATGGACATAGCTAGTAGGAAAGTGAGGGCATGTGCTGGGGGATGGGAATGGCCAGGGAGAGGCCAATGAGGGGAAAGGAGACATATGTAGTACTTTAAACAATAAAGAATTTAATTTTTAAAAAAGATAAAAGTCAAAATATCATTATAAACTTGAATTTATAATGAATCAAAACAGCTTTGATAGGATTAGCCATTTGTGGAACTCTTCTGGAAAGTAACAAAATCATCAGGGAGGCACCCATCTAAAATATAATTGCTCTCAAATGAGCTATAACCTAATTAATTGTAACCTTGCCTGTCATAAGGTAATATTGAAATGGTTAATTCTTTTACTGACAGAATATTTAAAAAGAGAGTTGGGCCGTAGAGCATTTATTTCTATTTATCCCAAACACTCCATTTAGAAAAATTTTTTCATTAAATTTACAGTTGACATTCAATCTTATATTAGGTAAAGTGTACAATATAGTGGCTAGACATTTATATAACATATAAGGTGAGAGGGATACCCCCATTAGTGTGGGTGCAGAAAGTGGATTTAGCCTTCAGTCTTTAAAGGAGCCTGGAGGTGATTTCTCAGACAGCTACCCAATTCTATGCTCGCCAAACCACACAGGGTATTTTAAAGGGCCTGTTGCAAATTTAAATACCACACTCTCGTTTCATCCTACTCTGTGTGCTTTTCCCTCGTTATAAAAATTAACTTCTCCACATGGTCAGCAGAGAAAGAGTGCCCCCAAGGTGAAATTTCTTGATACACCTGCAAAAACATAGGAAGAAATAAATAAATAAAAATAAAAAGGGATTTAAAAACCTTTTAGATTTTTGTTGTTGTTGTTAATCCTCACCTGAGGATATTTTTCTATTGATTTTTTTTAATTGCTTTTTTAAAGAGTGGAAGGGAGGGAGGGGGTGATAGAGAAAGAGACAGAGGCATGGATTTGAGAGAGACACACCAATTGGTTGCCTCCCACACACACCCTGACCAGCACAAACCTGCAACCCAGGTATGTGCCCTTGACTGGGAATCAAACCCATGACCCTTCAATGCTCGGGCTGACACACTAACCACTGAGACACTGGTCAGGGCTATATTAGATTTTTGAACCTAAAAAAAAATACAATTATTAGAAACATAACATTTTGTTCCTGGCTTTATTAAAAAATATTTTCTAATTGATTTAATTTTTTAAAGTTTATTGGGATGACATCTATATATAAAAGCCTAAGTAACCAAACAACTGAACAACTGGTCATTATGATGCACACTGACCACCAGAGGGCAGACGCTCAACGCAGCTGCAGGTTGGAGATTGCAGCAGAGGGGCAGCGAGCCTACCAAGCGGTGGCGGCGGCAGGTGCAGCGGGGCCTGGATGAGCAGGAACGGCGCAGCGCCTGGCCAGGGCTCGGGCTCCCGGCCTCCCCCTGGCCGCCTGCTGCTCGGTTGTCAGACTGCTGGTTTCTGCCCGATCCCTGCAGGTGGCCTGCGGGAATCTGGCCGAAACCAGCAGTTCAACATCCCCCAAGGGGTCCCGTATTGCGAGAGGGTGCAGGCCAGGCTGAGGGACCCCACCAGTGCATGAATCTGTGCACAGGCCACTAGTTAAGTTGATAAGATCATATAGATTTCAAGTGTACATTTCTGTGATACATGATCTGTATATTGCATTGTGAGCCCACCACCCAAAGTCAAATCATCTTCTGTCACCAAATGGGCAAAGGGGCCAAATATATGGTGACAGAAGATGTTCCTGACTTTTCATTACTACCTTAAGGATACTGTTTATATAAGGACCAGGTGAAAATATTGCTGTTTAATAATATTCCAAATTATCAAAACTTTTTTATATATTATCAATTGATTTAATCCTCAAAACAACATGTGGGATAGCTAATAAGCATTATTGTGACTTTCTTACAAAGATGGAAACAGGTTTGTGGAGACAGAGTAAGAATGGCATATTTTTGTCTGCCTGGTACTTCTTTTTAAAAATATATGTTTTTTATTGATTTTTTTAGAGAGAGGGGAAGCGAGAGGGATAGAGAAACATTGATGAGAGGGAAACATGTTCAATAAGCTACCTCCTGCACACTCTCCATAGGAGATCAAGCCCGAAACCAGGGCATGTGTCCTGACTGGGAATAGAACCCGTGGCATGACTGGTTGTGACATGGAGAATGATTTTTTTTTATAGGTAGTGTACATTTATTTAATCTAGGATGGTGTTTTAGAACTTTGGGTTGTGATCCATTAGTAAGTTGTATAATCTAGTTATTAAATTACAGTGAGCATTCTTTTAAAAGTGAAACAGATAAGAATAGAAAAGTTAGAATGCATTGCATCTGGTGAAGAAGGGGAATTATTAGACATGTGCATTTCTTACTTTGGGTCATGGCCTTAAAATGTTTGGAAGTTATAAATACACAGAGAATTGATAGGATAGGGAAATCATAACTTATGAATTCAGCATTTTGTGAAATTACCAAAATTTCATCTCTTTTCCCATATTTGGTTGTTTTATTTTTCAAGTGCTGTTTATATTCAATCACATTTGGTTGTTTTAAAATACAATAAACCATAGTTCATATATGTGCCTGTTTTTGTATATCAAGTGAGATATAGCCAGTTTATTAAATTTTAAGGGCATTTTAGACCAAAGATTTTTCTCCCTTCAGGTGGAGTATAATGACCTATGAACTCAAATTGCCACCAAAGGCTTCTCTACTTCCAGGACCTCCAGAAGCACCTGAAGAATTTTATGTAAGACTTTAACCCTTTACCTATTTATTATATGAAAATGGGGGTGAATATCTTGAACAAATAAGAAAGCTGATAAGATATGGTAGCATATTTACTTAATTTTATGTTTTATTGTTTGGTGTCTGGTCTTATTGTCTTCTTACAGTCCTCTCCCAAGAGGATGGATCCTTATGATCTAGGTTAGAGACCTTGCATGAACACCCACACCGGGAGTGTGAATTTAGCCATATCACTCACCTTCATGGGCCTCTGTGACTTCCTCTGTAGAGTGAGACTACCATGTTGTGAAGATTAAATGAGATAATGAGTGTGTGAAAACACCCCTCATAGCTCTCCCCAAACATTCCACCTGCCTCCTGCCTCTGACCAACAGGGCTCCAGGGAAGGTCAGATGATGACAGGTTCCTATTGGCTTTTATTCATCTGCTGCTTCAGCCATGAACACCTGTGTGATCAATAGGGTTAGCCCTGCTCCCATAAACAATCTCCAAACACACCAATACTCGTGGCTACAATACTGTATGCACCTTTTTTGAGGGTGCATCAGAACAGGTCTACAGGTTAAGCCTGTTGATCAAGATAAAACAAAGGAAGAAAAACAGTGTACTTTATTCCATCCCTGCTACGGACCATAAATAATACAGTTTTTAGATGTTCTTAAAGATTCAGCATTCTGATTAAATCTCAAAGCCCTGAAGACTTACAACAAAACCAGATTTTTAAAGGATTATTCTCTGACTCACTAAGACCATTTGATCTATGATAGCTTATTTTCCCCTCGAGGAAAATTCATCTGTTTTATTTTACAGTTGAAATCTTTGTTTTGTCATTAAGAAAATTATGATCTTGTCAAAACTAAGGAAAGGAATGGAAACTAGAAACATGGAGCTCTTCCTTAAGGAAACTAATTGAATTTTGAAAAACTTTTTCTGATATAAGGTAGCAAAAACTGCTTATAAAAATTTTGAAAATTTAGAGGAACCAAGATGGCAGTATAGGTAAATGCTGGTACTTGCATCTTCCCACAACCACATCAGAATTACAACTAAAGTATAGAACCACCTAAAATCTTGCTGAACAGAAGTCCTACAACTAGAGATTCAAAAAGAAGCCACATTGAGACTGGTAGGAGGTACAGGAGAGGCACGGAATGGGCTAGTCTGACACCCATGTGTGGCATGTTTTTAATTGTGTGGGATATCCCATGCGGAGCAAGGAGTACCAGCCCCACACCAGGACCCTCAGCCTAGGGTTCCAGTGCCTGGAAGGCTTCTAGAGTCCCAGGCAGTTCCTCTTAAAGGGCCTGCCAGTGGACTTACTCTGACTCACTCCCTCTGAGCTATAGCACTGGGGCAGCAGGTTTACAGGATCCAGGGACATATGGAGAGGAACTAAATTGTCTGGCATCAGTGCAAGAACTCAGGAGCAGCCTTCTCCCAGACAAAAGAGTTGGGACCCACCCCCTCCCCCCAGACACACACACACACACACACCTGACTGGCAGGAACCATATCTGAGTCACCATCAACCTGGGCCACACTGTCTGCCTCACCCTGAAGATTCCCTGAGACCATGCTCCACTCAATTTGCAGCCCCATCCAAACTCTTTGCAATTTATTTTTTATATGAATGGCCTGTCCTGGCTCAGGCTTCAGACTTTACTAAAATCTCACAAACAAACTGCAGCTGGACTCAGTGTTCCCGTACCTCGGTAAGTGGCCCCAGGCCTGACACTAGCAGCAACTTGCCAAGATTAACAGCTTGGCCTCTCCTGGGCACTTTCTAAGCCCGACAAAAGTAGCAGCCATCTTCAGATTGCTCTGTAGCTCATGCTGGATGGCCCTAGCCAGGGCATAGGCAGTGGCTGACTTTGCACCTCTTGGGAGACCCCAGAACCAATGCAACTGGTGTACAGCTTCAGACCACACCAGATTACCCTCTACCACATCCATGAGTGATACACTTAAGGGGCGGACTTGGTGAGCACCAAAGTCCCACTGAAGCAAGTCCAGCTCCATGGGGTTATCCCCTGCATAGCAGCTCTTCCACTGTAGTTGCAGCTGGTCCTCACAGCCAATTAGCCTGGGGGTCAATTCCTCCAGTGATACCAACAGCAACCAAGGCTCAACTATAACAGGACAGTACACATAGCCCACACAGGAGTGCACCTAAAGGGGTGTAACTATAACACAGGGGTGGGCAACCTTTTTGTGAGTGCATGGCAAAACCAGCAAAATCTCTGACTCAAAATTCTTCTGCATGCCAACCCTAATTTTTTGAGAACATGTTATGCCTAATTGATATCTCTTAAGGTGTATGTATGTGAAGAACCTTGAAGAAATAATAAAATTCATTCGAGCAACAAAAACACAGTATATGATGATGAAAAATACATTAATAGAAACAAACACAGGGAAGCAGCCAAAATGAGGAGACAAAGAAACATGTGACAAATGAAAGAACAGAAGAAATCTGCAGATAAAGAGCTAAATGAAATGGAAGCAAGCAAACTACTAGATAGAGTTCAAAACAATGGTTATAAGGATGCTCAAGGAACTTAATGAGAGCTTCAAGAAACTTATTGAAAATATCAAAGACATGAAAAAGGACCAGTCAGAAATGAAGGATACACTAACTGAAATGAAGAATAATTTACCGGGAATCAGTAGTAGAGTAGAGGATGTCAAGAATCTAATTAGCTATTTGAAATATGAAGAAGCAAAAAACATCCAATCAGAAGAGCGAGAAGAAAAGAAAATCCAAAAATACATACAGAGTGTAAGGAACCTCTGGTACAACTTTAATTGTACCAACATTCACATCATGGGAGTGCAGGAAGGAGAAGAGAGGGAGTAAGAAATTAAGAATGTATTTGAAGAAATAATGACAGTAAACATCCCTTACCTAGTGAAAGAAATAGACTTACAAGTCCAGGAAGGACAGAGTCCCAAATAAGAGACCCACACCAAGACACATCATAATTAAAATGCCAAAGGCTAATGACATAGAATCATAAGAGGAGCAAGAGAAAAACAATTAATTACCTATGAGTGCCCATACAGCTGTCAACTGATTTCTCAACAGAAACTTTGCAGGCCAGAAGAGAGTGGCAAGAAATATTCAAAGTGATGCAAGCAAGGACCTACAACCAAGATTACTCTACCCAGCAAAGCTATCATTTAGATTTGAAGGTTAGATAAAGAGCTTCCCAGACAAGAAAAAGCTAAAGGAGTTCATGACCACCAAAACAGTATTACATGAAATGTTAAAGGGTTTTGAAGGAGGAGGAGGGGAAGGAGGAGCAAGAGGAGGAGGAAGAGGAAGAGGAAGAGGATGAGGAAGAGGAAGAAGGAGAAGAAGAAGGAGAAGGAAAGATGAACAATAAAATGGCAATAAATACATATCTATCAACAATTAAATCTAAAAAAATAAACGAATAAGGAATCAAACAAACAAAACTGATGAATAGAACCAGAGCCATGGAAACATGGAACAAACTGACAAATCTCAGAGGGAAGGTGGGGGGTGGGAAGAAGTTAGCCAAAGAACTTACATGCATATATGCATTACCCATGGACACAGACAATAGGGTAGTGAAGGCCTAGGGTGGGCAGGATCTGGGTGAAGGAGGTCATTGCGGGGGCCAAGGGTGGCGGGGGGGAGGGAGATATCTGTAATACTATCAACAATAAAGATGAAATAAATTAATTAAAATTTTCAAAAATATAATAATATATAAAAAAGAAAATACAAATCTTATAATTCTACTACCCAGAGATAATTACTACTAGAGATTAATATATTGCCTGGCTGGTGTGGCTCATCAGTTGATTGAGTTCTAAGAGGTAGCAAGTTCACTTTTCAGTCAGGACACATGCCCAGGTTGTGGGCTCCATCCTGGTAAGGGGCATGCAGGAGGCAGTCAATTGATGATATTCGTCTCTCATCGATGTTTCTCTCTATCACTCTCTCTCTCAAAAAAAAATCAAAACATATTTTTAAAAAGAATAATATATTTATTATTTTATTTCCAGCAGCATTTTTATTTATAATATATTACTAGTGACCCAGTGCAAGGATTCATGCACATTGAAAGGAAATTAATTAGAAGAAAGATCTGTGCAGTTACATCACTGAAAAAATTACATGTCAAAATAGTATACTAGTATATAATATAGTATTATAAAATTAAAACATGCATGCAATTGGTGCCAGTGAGAGCTTTATATGTATCGCACATGCATGAGTCAACGTTTATTTTTAAATTGCCAATGCATGTCATATGTACTAGCAATGAATAAATCACAATGTGGTTCACGGTTGAATGTCAACCAAAACAACCAAATTCAAAAACAACAATGTGATTGGTGCCAGCAAGAGCTTTATATGTATTGTGCCTGTGGGAGTCAACACTTTTTTTTTCTTTTTTTTTCTTTTTAAAAAATGCTTATTTTTAAATTGCCAGTACGTGTCATACACACTGGCCGGTCAGACGGACATAAGGTTTGTCACTTAGCCATACACACACACACACACACACACACACACACACACACACACACACACATACACATATATACTAGAGGCCTAGTGCACAAAATTCATGCATGGGGTCGGGGGGTGTCCCTCAACCCAGCCTGTATCCTCTCCAATCTGGGACCCCTTGGGGGATGTCCTACTGCCGGATGTCCCCACAGGGATTGGGCCTAAACCGACAGTTAGACATTCCCCTCACAATCCGGGACTGCTGGCTCCCAACCACTTACCTGCCTGCCTGCCTGATTGCCCCTAACCACTCCCCTGCCAGTCTGAGAGACACCTACCACTCCCTTGCTGGCCTGATCACCCCCAACTGCCCTCCCCTGCAGTCCTGGTTGCCCCCAACTGCTCTCCCCTGCCGGTCTGGTCGCCCCCAACTGCCCTTCCCTGCTAGCCACCTTGTGGCTGTGGGTGCTGTCATCTTTGAGGGATCGTAGTCAATTAGCATATTCCCTCCTTATTGGCTGTGGGTGCCGCCATCTTTGAGGGTGTGGCAGTCAGTTAGCATATTCCCTTATTATTGGCTATGGGCACCGTCATCTGCAGTCATTTGGTCATCCCTCACTAACCCCCTTGCCGGCTGGTCGCCCCATGCAGCCTATTCAATCGTCCGTTCTGTTGTGATGGTCGCTTAGGCTTTTATATCCTATATAATAAACCTGGTGCATGGGTGTGAGCCAGCTGGTTTGCCCTGAAGGGTGTCCCAGATCAGGGGGAGGGTCCCGCTTAGGTGCCTGGTCATTCTGGGTGAGGGGCTGATGGGTATTATCTGACTGCCAGTTTAGGCCCGGTCCCCCTGGGAGCGGGCCTAAACCAGCAAGTGGACATCCCCCGAGGGGTCCCAGACTGTGACAGGGCACAGGCCGGGCTGAGGGATCCCCCCGAGTGCACAAATTTTTGTGCACCGGGCCTCTAGTATATAGATATATATTTTTTCTTTTTCTCTTTTTGGTTAATTCTCAACTGCAGTATTTTTTCCGTTGCCTTTTAGAGAGAGTGGAAAGGGGGGAGGTAGGGTGGGAAGAGAGAGAGAGATTGAGAGAAATGTCGATGTGAGAGAGACTCTTCAATTGGTTGCCTCCCGTATGTGCCCCAGCTGGGACCAGGGATCAAATCTGTGACCCAGGTATGTGCCCTTGAGCAGGAATCCAACACGACTGTGGGTGGGCAAGTCGACAGTCTAATCACTGAGCCACACCAGCCAGGGCCAGCTTATATATTTTTTAAAATAAAACATTCATTTTGGATTTCCTCAGACATGATCGTGAAATTATTATTTTTTAATTTTCCTTAAGTGGACAGAGAGGGTGGTCGATCTTCCTAATTATCTTACTGACAGCATTCTTTTGGCATCATGAAATTACAGAACTTAAGGAATTGTGACAGTGTCGTTGATTGATTCCTTATGGCCAGAATTCAGTAATGCTATTTGCTGTTGTACTTTCTAAACATTGTAAAAATAGTGGTTTCATGATATCCTTCAGTAATCGTGATTATTTTTTATTACTCAATATTAGAAAATTTATTGTTTGCCTTTAACGTACAATCACCCTACCCATCATGTCTTCCTCTAACCCTTTGTGAATAAATTTGTGTCCTTCCATTAGCATGAGCTTATTAGTTCACTTCCGTTCCCATCTTGGGTATCAGCTTAGGTATCACTTGCTGAGAGCAGCCATCCCTGTCTCTCAAGTCCTAGGATTCTGTTATTCCTCAGGAGTTCTGTAGCCCCTTCACCTTCCATGATCTAGGTACTATCACACTGTGAAGATCAGGCAGTGTGTATTATTCACTCACCATTATACTGTCATTTGACACTGTGACTGGCAGAATAACAAAATTCTTCTTGTTAAATTTTGATCTAAAGACCAAGCCTTTTTGGAACAATGAGCATCTTGGCATCAAAGCCCTCTGGCCTCACCTCTCTTAGGAGCCAGATTCCTACTTTCCAATTGGATTCAAAGCTTATTGATGCAGGAGTCCTATTTTTGGTCTCTTCTGTATCATATCCAGTCGTACAAGTCTAGTAAGTTAACAGATGCCTGTGAATTAATGCCGAGGTAATCAAAGAGAAAGTAAGAACTGAGGTGCCTCAGTCATCTCCCTGAAAACAGGGAAGAATGGCCTTAAATCTCACTAAACTTGCTGTGAGTAGGAAATGCGGTATCATTGTCCAATCTCATTCCAAGGTTTCACATGTATACAATGCCAAGAGACTTAGAACTAGTTATTTAAAAATGAAGTAAGACATTTGTGGGTTTTTTAAAAATGTATATCCATTATTTTTTCAAGTGGTTATTGAGTTTTTAGGACATAAATATTTATTAAGTTGTTTAGACTTAACTACTGTTAGGTACTTCTTTTGGCCTAAGGGCACTATGGCAAAATTGTTAAGACATTAAGAATCCCTTGCCTGACTGGGACTGGTGTGGCTCAGAGGTTGAGCATCAACCTGTGAACCAGGAGGTCATGGTTTGATTCATAGTCAGAGCACATTTCTTGGTTGCGGGCTTGATCCTCAGAAGGGGTCGTGCAGGGGTCAGCCAATCAATGATTCTCTGTCTTCATTGATGTTTCAATCTCTTTCTCCCTCTCCCTTCATCAATAAAAAGATATATTTTTTTTAAAAAAGGAATCCCTTGACTTACTAGGCTTGAGCTCAGAAAGTTTAGAAATCTCTGGCCTAGTAGGAGGGATAGACAAGGAAATGATCAGTAATGTTTAGGTATTTTCAGGGTGTAATGGTTGTACGGAAGAGAGGGTTCTTGGCCTGGTAAGTTTAGTGAAGTCTTTACAGAGGGAGTTGTTCCTAAACTCTGTTTTCAGCACAAAAGAAAAGTAGGGATAAGCTGGTTGAACAAGAGCACTACAAAGAGCATGGTAATAAGTACCTTGGTAAATTGGGGCATACAAATAATTCTATGGAGTTACCGCATGGTAGAACATGCGGTGCAAGGAAAGAGCATCAAAATACAGGACAGAAGAGGGAAGGAGGGTCAGACCGATCCTTCAGGGTCTTGGGAACTCTAGAGGTCTTTCTTGTTAGCTAAAGGGTTTTTACATTATCTGGAAAGTAGGAGGGGTCGCCTCAGACATTTTTAAGCAGGGATGTGGTATGATCAGATTTGTGTTTTTGTTTTTTTAAATCCTCATGCTTGTATTGATTTTAGAGAGAGATGAAGTGAAAGAGAGAAACATTGATGCGAGAGTGAAACATCAATTGGTTGCCTCCAACAGGGGATCAAACCCACAACTTGGATATGTGCTCTGACCGGAATTGAACCCTCGACCTTTTGGTACATGGGATGACACGCTAACCAACTGACCTACCCGGCCAGGGCCAGGTTTCTGTTTTTGTTGTTTTTTAAACACTTGTTAAGTGGAGAATGGTTTGAAAAGGAGCAGGATACAAGAAGCCCAGCAAGAAGGCTGTAATAATGATACATGTGAAAAATGATAAAATTTGTATTTAACAAATACAGTTAAGCAAAGACCAAGACTTGCTTAGGGGAACAAGCCCCAGCATCCTCAGGTCTGCCCCAGCTTGTTTCCTCTTCATTAGCTGTAGATCCTGGGAAAACCACTCAGTTCACCTGAGCCTCACATTCCTTGGCTGTGAAACAGGACACCTACTGGGATAAATAAATACAAAATGTTTAATCACAGCGCCTGCTGCACAATAAGAATGTTAGCTATTATCACCTTACCTTTGTGACGGCTAAATGACTACACAATAGGTTAGCAAGTGATAGCAATCATTTTATCCTCAGACATGGAGGTTTTATTTCATTTTCTCTGGAGGAGATTGTATTCTTTGCCTTTGTTTATATTTAATGGACAAAAACTTGGATTTCTTTATTGTAAATTCAAATGGAATTAATGATAGTTTATAATATTTTTTTCTACCTTCTTAGGCTTTATGACAATCTATCCTGTAGGAAAATGAAATAAAACTAATCTTTTTGAAAAAATATTTTCTTTCTTTCCTTTTGGATAGATGTATTTTCATTTTTCTGATCTTAACTGTAAAGATGCAGTTTTTTTTAATGTTTAGACCCAGAAAGCAATAAAGTGGATTTGTGAGTCAATATAATATTGTGTGAAGCTTTTCCCCAACTTTCTTTTAGGTAAATTTTTTCCATACATAGTCTGCCTTTGAAAAAAGTAAGATAGAAATTTAAAAGAGTGACAACATATTAATTAGCCACTGGTGGAATTGGATGTTAATGGTGAATGAGGTCCCTTTGGGAAGAGGCTACTCAGGAAAGCTTTATAGGGGATGTGGATCATTGAATCTTCATTTGAGCCTGAATGAATAGGCTGATTGGTGGAGAGCAATGAAAGTCAGGCAGGAGAGCAGAGAGGCCGGTCTGCAGAGAACAGATGGCTTACAGTGGAAATTTTTGAGCCATGTGACATGGAATATATTTGAGGCAAAAACTTGATGGAAGCCTCTTGATATGAAACTGTAAATATTGTACACATTTTCATATATTAGGGAGATATGATCTTTCAACAGACTATTAAAGTTTGAGTCACATTGAAAAGGGAATATAGGACTCCATTGGCATTTGGTTATTTCATGGTTTGAGAGAAATATTTATTTACATGCTTGTATGATTGCATTCAGCATTTAAAAAAAGCTTTATTGAATTACTAGAGGCCCAGTGCGTGAAAATGCATGCACTGGACGGGGGGTCCCTCAGCCAGGCCTGCCCCCTCTCACAGTCTGGGAGCCCTGAGGGGTGGGAGGCGACCCGGTGATCAGGGGAAAGCGGCGCCCCATCACACCTCTGCTGCTGCCACTGCCGACAGCGCAAGCCTTGGCCAGCCCTGGTTACCTGAGCCTTGGGCGGCCCTGGGCGGCTGGGCAGCCGCCATCCAAGTCTTGCCTGCACCTTGGGCATTGTCTGGGCAGCCGCCATTTGAGGCTTGCCTGTGCCTCGGGCCAGCCCTGGACAGCTTGGGGGATGAGGGGACTGGGTGCCGCCATCTTGTGGCGATGGGCGTTGCCATCTTTGAGGGCATGGCAGTCAATTAGCATATTCCCTCCTTATTGGCTATGGGCACCACCATCTTTGCCACGGCATGAGGATCAATTAGCATATTCCCTCTTTATTAGATAGGATGTTACAAAAAAGTACATATCATAAATGCAGACCTTGGCCAGTTTCCACAAACTAAGTGAACCGATGTAATCAACACCCAGATCACAAGGCAGCATTAACAGCACCACATTAGGCCCCTCATGCTTCCTTTTATTCACTACTCCCACCTCCCACCCCAATAACCACTATCCTGACTTCTGATGGCATAGATTAGTTTTATCTGTTTTTATACTTTATAAAGTAGAACCGCCCTAACTGGTTTGGCTCAGTGGATAGAGGTTCAGCTTGTGGACTGAAAGGTACCAGGTTCGATTCCGGTCAAGGGCATGTGCCTCGGTTGCGGGCACATCCTCAGTGGGAGATGTGCAGGAGGCAGCTGATCGATGTTTCTCTCTCATCGATGTTTCTGGCTCTCTATCTCTCTCCCTCTCTGTAAAAAATCAATAAAATATATTTAAAAAAATTTTTTTTTAGTCTTTGGCCCATGCTTATTAGATAATCTGGCAGTTTTGTACTCAATTGTATGAATTCTTTGTATTTTCACACTTAAAAAATGTTTTAAAGATTTTTTTATGGATTTTTCTATGAGTATAAATTAAAGAATTCCAGAAACTTACAGCCTTTCACAGAAAGGAAATATTTTATGTATTCATTGTAGCCATTGCCCTGTGTCACGTGTGCCCTGAATGATCCCATTTTTAAAGCAGTGATAACCTAGTTGAATAATTGCTGGCAACAATAACACAATATAGTTTTTTCTATTTTTTTCAGATGACAATTTATGAAGATTCAGTTGCAGATCATCTTACAAAAATCCTTAATTCTGATGAACATGCAGTAGTCATATCATCTGCTAAGTGAGTTACAGAGTGAGGTCATGAAATAGTTATATGGTGAAAATGAAAGGGAAGCTGGTTTTACCACTGACATTTCTCTGACTTGTTTTCCAAAAGATATCTTTGTAGTAGCTTATTGAATTAGATAAACCAAATTTCCATTTAAAAAATCATTTGACATTTATGGTGGAGAATTTTTAAAGGGTATTTTTTAAGGCTTAATTTGAAAGATTTCTTTGTCAAAAAGGTACAATAAGTGTTTAGAGTTTAATTATGCTAAGTTCCTATTTAAAGAAGTATTTATGGTTATTATAATATAGGAAACACATTTCATTATAATTTATTACTTCCATAAACACTACTACTTAGGAAATGTTTATATCAGGAAAAGGAAAACTGATGAGATTTTTTTAAATGACTTTTCTCAGCATGTTTAAAGTACATAATTATATTTTAATTTAAAGTTACCAGAATTTAGTTAAGCTGATTCTGTACATGGAGCCAAAGCCACTTGATTTTATCATTCCACACGTTGCCTGGCTGGAATTTAGAATTTAGTTTTCAGGCATCCTAAACTGAAGTTATGAAGACTGGAAAGTCAACTAGAAGAAAGGATGAAACCAAATGAAATTGTCAACTGATAAGCAAAAGTAAAAGAATGCTTTAGAACTCTGGCTTAGCCAGGGTATATAACTGTTATTCAGAAAGAGGAGAAAAGAGGGGAAGAAGGAAAGAAAGAAGTAGGGGAATAATAGAAGAAAAATACACAAACTTTAGTATAATATATATTTAATTTACAAAAAATCAAGGAAAGACAAACCAGAATAAATCAATTTGCTTGTGACAAAACTACAAATGTAGTAATAGTTGGTTTTGATGCTATAGCCCCCAGGAATTGGAAACAGGACTGAGCAATAGGAAAGAATTGAATGACTCTCAAGGGAAGCACACTGGTTGCCCAAATAGGTGGGCTACAGAAGGTCTTTGGTGGGTAGTGCTGCTAGTGGTTTCTATGTTTTTGTTTGGTTGTTTTTTAATGAATTGTATTGCTTTATCATGAAATGTGCAAATCTCTAATTTGTCCCAGACCTCAGCACTCCCTGTTGTCTTTCTCATCTTGGACCAAATTCATATACCTAAGTTACTTCCTTAGGTACTTCCTACATTTATTTCCTCTAGGAAGACATGTAATGTTTGCCACCCTTGCCGTATGAATCAAATGTTTCTTATAGGACATTTTAGAGGAAATAGATAGATAAAATAGAAAGTTGGAACCTTTCTTAAGGTATATCAAGTTATAAAAGAACTAGAGGCCCAGTGCACAAATTTGTGCACTCGGGGGGGCTCCCTCAGCCTGGCCTGTGCCCTGTTGCAGTCTGGGACCCCTCGGGTGATGACCACCTGCTCACTTAGGCCTGCTCCCTGAGGGATTGGGGCTAAGCTGGCAGGCAGACATCCCTCTTTCAGCCCAGGAGCCCTCGGGAGATTTCCACTTGCCAGCAGGGAGCAGGCCTAAGCTGCAGTCAGACATCCTTAGCGCTGCTGAGGAGGCAGGAGAGGCTCCCACCACCACCGCTGTACTGGCAGCCGGCAGCCTGGCTCGTGGCTGAGCAGAACTCCCCCTGTGGGAGCACACTGACCACCAGGGGGCAGCTCCTGCATTGAGCGTCTGCCCCCTGGTGGTCAGTGTGTGTCATAGTGACCAGTCATTCCCAGTCGTTCTGCTGTTAGGGGCAGTTTCCATAATACCCTTTTATTATATAGGATTATTCTTTAATACAGTTAAGTAACTATTGTATCTGGTCACATTTCATAGTTTGGAGGTTAGCAAAGTCTTACTATAGCCTTCATGTGTTTGATGTGTTTGATTACTGACTCCTACACATTTTCTATATTTTTTAATATTTAGTTTCATAGTTATATTTTTTTCTTGTGATGAGAACTTTTGAGATCTACTTATATTTTTAATTACATGGAATTAATGTTATAAAATGTGGACAGATGCAAATAGGGTTATTACAGCAATGACCCCTTTTATTCCTTATTTTCCTTGAACTTAATACCTGTAAAGTATAGCATTTTTAGCAGAGGGAATTTTTTTCAAATGAAAACTTATGAAGAATCCCAATATTTAAATAAAGTACATTTTGTTGGCATTAATAAATTGGGTAAGATTAATTTATTAGTCATTTATGAGAAAAATAACTAATATTGTTATAAATGACAGGATTTTATATTTAATGCAGTTTTAAGTCATTTCTGTGTTTTATTTTGTTTAGGTATAAAGAAATTGCCTTCAATTAAATAAAAATAGAAGATGCTTTAGTCCAAGATTTGCACAAAACTAGTGAATTTTGAAATAAAAGTTAACATACTTGTCTCTAATATATCCAATGATTATTTGAACATTAAAAATTATATTCCTTATTTCCAAATAAATTTGAATCAAGTATTTGTGAAATCTTTGAAATATTTTTGCAAAACAGCTTGAAAACCACTGGAGTAAGTCCCAGTGTTGCCTTAAGTACTGTAGGAGTAAATCTGAGGCCCTAGATGAGACTCAGCCATTCGCTAGCTTTGTGACCTGTGTCTCCTTATCAGGTTCAAGAATGGAAAGAATGCCTATCCTCCCTCCCTCATGTTAGGAGAACTAAGTTGAGCAATAAAGTAAATAAAGCTTATAAACTAGAGTGCTGTGTTAAATCATTGAATCATCACCTCATGTTTTCCCCAATTTCATTTGGATTCTTTTTTTTTACCTTGACCTAGCTCCTTGTCAAGGCTGTGTGCTCAGCATTAGCGTTAGTGTTCTACCTGACTAGCTCGTTTGCCTTTAAGTAGATTCTATTCCAACCCTCTCATCACTGACCTCTAGGCTTGCCTGGCTACCCCGTCTTTACAACCCCAGAATAAAATTTTAAAGAGATTCAAGAAAGAAAAGAGAAGACAACATGGAATAACATTATACCCAAAATACAGCATTTTTTACTTAATTTATGGACATTTTCAAACATACATAAAAGTAGAAAGACTGGAGTAATGATTTCCCACTATGTTTGTCACTCTGCTTCAGTATTTATCAACGTTTTGTCATATACTCCCCATTTTTCATTGATTTTTTTAGAGAGAGAGGGAGAGAGAGAGAGAGAAACAGATAAATATCAATGTGAGAGACACATTGATTGGTTGCCTCCCGCACACGCCCTGACCAGAGCCAGGGATGGAACCTGCAACCCAGGTACATGCCCTTGACTGGAAACCAAGACCCTTTGGTGCATGGGCTGATGATCTCACCATTGCGAACACCAGCCAGAGCCCCATTTTCTTTTTGCTACAATCTCTCTAAGAAAATCCCAGAAATTATTGTATTCCACTTGCAGAATATGTATTTAATAATCTTTTAAAAAAATAATTCTGTTACTCAGTCCATTTTACCCAGTTATCTCAAAAGGTTTTGTTTGTTTGTTTTAAAACATTTAATTTGTTCAAATCAAAATCTTAAAAATGGTTCCGGTGTTGCGTTTGGGTGATATGTCTCTTTAAGACTTGTAAAATCTGTAACCGTTTCCTAATGCTTAATCCCTAGCATAACACATAACCGCTTTTCTCTTCAGGAACAGTGTATTATCACGATACCACTAGGATGAATAGTAGAGTGACAGTGACAACAAAAGTGACAAATTCTTGTTTGATCAAGTCTGCAAGTCCTTTTATGAAATTATATAATGCTTAGGAGATAATGCTCTTTTAAATGGGATTGGAAAATACTCTTATCAAGATGTAATTTGAATATTTGACAAAGTCTTGTTATTACCTTAAAATTGCTTTTATTTAAAGTATGTAGAGCAAGGCTTATTAATGTATCCATTTCTCACTTAGAATGTTTTGAACTTATCTAGGACATGTCAAACAGTAGATAGAATTATGGGTTTGTATACAAATGATTCCAGTATTTTGGGAGTTTGCTTATTTTTTAAATATTTATAAATGGGGGGAAAATCAGCCTACTGAGTTTATGGAATTGCACAATTTCTTTTCTTCAAAGGATACTATGTGAAACTGTAAAGGACTTCGTTGCCAAAGTAGAGAAGGCATATGACAAAACATTGGAAAATGCTGTTGTGGCCGATGCCGTGGCCAACAAAGTAAGGACACGATCAGGGCATGAAAGGTTTTTACTGACAGTGTTAACATTGAACTTGTTTTATAGCTAAATTGATTAAGTGGTTTTCTTGCCAAAACATAAATCACAAGAAAGTTCCTTTTGAATCAGATATAACTGTTTAAAATATTCTATTTTATGGTTACTCCTTAAGATGTAGGAAAACTACATTGCTGGGGACCATCCGACAAACGCACCTCCCTGTTCCCGCCGCCTGGCACTGGGAAGGAGAAACGCACAGTAGTCAGGTCACAGAGAGGAATGGCTTTCCGTTTCCCGGCAGCCTCTGGCCAGTGGGTGCCTCCCAGCGCAGTTTCTCAGATTCCCTAGACTTTACAGGCCTCTGTATCTTCCAGGGTTCCGTTTCTTGCCTTTATCTTTATAGATTTTTTTTCCCCCATTTGAAAGCTTTCTGGGCCTAAACTAAGAGTCATTTACTGAACCCTAAAAGCTACTGTCTGCTTTCATGCATTCATGACAGGGCATTTGTAAAAAAGGCTTGGTGCTCTTGGGCTTGCAAAGAAATGATCTTCCCCAGATTCATGTTGTAGATGGGGGTTTATTTGAGAGGGAGGAAAAGAAAATAGAAATAAACATACAGTTGAAGTTTCCAGTCTCTTTCTCTTGTGGTTCTACCCTGTGGAGAGCTTCAGAAAAAGAAACCCTCTTGACCGACACTTTTCTTTGAACTCTTTCTGCTATAACTTTGTCTTGCCTGTTATCAAGGACAAATAAACAGAGAAGGAAATCACTGGAAATTCAGTCCTCAATTACCCTTAGTAATTCAAGGAAAGTAGAAAGAAACAAGGGCCAGTGCCTGTGCATTTTCCTTTATGCTCTTTCTTTGAGCCAATAATTCCTCAGGCACCATTCACTCCTTTGCAAACCAAAGCTTTCAAGGTGAGCTTATCAAGACTCGGCAGAAGTTAAAGTGTTAATATGATAGTTTGTGTACTGTATGGCAAATTTTGTATAATGTTTAAATTTTTGTGTAATGTGTCATCTTATAGTAAAGTGGGTTTGTTTGGTTTTTTTTGGAGGAAAAATAACTATACAAAGATTGTAAAGATTTTCACCCATGAAGTGGCATCTAAATCATTCTGAAAGTATAAATAAATAAATTTAAATAAGATGTGTGCTGTTTTTTAAAATTATAAATTATTTAATCCATTGGCTGTCTAAAGTATAATGTATAATAGCAACTAACGGACGGTAAACATCAATATCCTGCATGTTTCCTTTAAAATTAGAAACCATTCATTTAAATTATCATTTTCTATCTCTTGTAAATGGAGATTCATTAGGGCATTTTTTCCTTCTTTTCTTAGTGTTCGGTCCTCAATGAGAAGCTTGAACAACTGCTCCAGGCTTTGCGTACAGACTCCCAGGCTGCTCCTGTTCTCCCAGGCATCAGCCCTGTCCTTGTAGAAGAAGATACAGTGGAATCTTCGAGTGAAGAGTCCTTGTGTGAAAGCAAGGAACAGCTCTTGGATGACACTACAAAACCTTCCTCCCAGAAAGCAGTGAAACCAAAGGAAATAATGTTGCGGGCAAATAGTTTAAAGAAAGCAGTAAGGCAAGTCATCGAAGAAGCCGGAAAAGGTACACATATTAACAAAATGGGCTTTTGAAGATGTTAGCAACATTCTCCTTGCAAGCACAATAAAATGTTCATATTGGTCACACTGGACACACATAAAAAAAATTTTTTAAGACAATGTAAAAGTTAAAATAATTAAAGCAAAATTTATACTAGTAAATAGTTCTAGTTATTGTTTCAGTAGTAGGGATCAACATAGTAATGCTGCTTAAAAAATAAAACTCGGAAACAAAGTATACTGGAATCAAAGAAATAAAATTAAAAATTGCTTTAAATAATATTCTAAGATTTAAAGTATTTTTTACTTACTTGGAATCTTTGAATTCTAAACAAAAATCAAACCTGTATACTACTTTAAAAATATTTTCCTAATATTTTTTTCCTAAATGTTTAGGTTGCTTTTTTAAGAGTTTATAAGTTTTGCCTATACTTTAATTTTTATCTATATATATAAAAGGCTAATATGCAAAGTGTCCCCTTGGGAGTTCGATCAGGAGACCAGGAGTTCTGTCACTCGCTATGACATGCGCTGACCACAAGGGGGAGGTGTGGAACGAAGGAAGGCCCACGGCTGGCAGCTGGGGAAGAGAGGCTCCGGCCGGCAACCGGAAGGAAGGCAGCCAGAAGGCCCCAATCAGCCCTGATTGCCGGCCAGGCTTAGGGACCCTACCAGTGCACGAATTTTGTGCACTGGGCCTCTAGTGTTAATATAATATGTATAATCTTAGAACTTCTATAGTAGACTAAAAGTAAATTTTAATGTAGATAATAAGTATCCAAAATTATTTACAGGTTGTAACTTGTAATTGGACTTGTATTTCATTCTCTAAATTTCTTACGTTTTATTTTTTTCTTCTAATAAAAATGTAATTTTGACAATTTACTTTTATAATCTTTAGCATTTTTATACATTATTTCCAGGTTTATTGTCAATTAGTGTTTATTTGTGACTATGGTATTTCTTTTGGTTTATGTTTCAATTTTCTTTCCCAAGCATATATTGATTTTATTTTTTCTTGTTTCAACATGTTTATCTTCTTAAAGTTATGGACGAGCAGACAGTTCACCCCTGTGAGCCAGTTAATCAATCATTTGATTATGATAGTACAGAAACAGATGAATCTAAAGAAGAATCTAAAGATGATGATGCAAAAGAGTCATTAATTGGTAAGAAAACTAAGAAAATTATTTTGGAATTAAATAAAACATAATTGTGCTTTTAGTTTTTAAAAGGATTGTCAGTTTGAAATAAACTATTTGTATTTTGTTTTCAACAAGGCTTTTCAAAATTTAAAGCTTAGCCATTCATGAATACTAAAATAACAAAGGTAACATTATTTAGACTAAATTCTCTCTTTTTATCATATAATGTAGAGATTATTATAGTAAACTAAGGATTGTAGGACCAAACATGCTTAAATATCTCAATTTTCCTTAAAAAAGAGAGATGAAGCAAAAACACCTAAACCACCAGATTTTAACCTGTTTGAACCCACACATCCCTTTGAGAATTATATAAAAATTGTAGGCCCCACATTCATAAAATTTGGCATTTAAATAATTCATCAAGCCAAAACCGGTTTGGCTCAGTGGATAGAGCGTCGGCCTGCGGACTGAAAGGTCCCGGGTTCGATTCCGGTCAAGGGCATGTACCTGGTTTGTGGGCACATCCCCAGTAAGATATGTGCAGGAGGCAGCTGGTCGATGTTTCTCTCTCATTGATGTTTCTGACTCTCTATCTCTCTCCCTTCCTCTCTGTAAAAAATCAATAAAATATATTTTAAAAAAATAATTCATCAATTCCTTGAGTTCCATTGATCAGCAAATAGATGGTTAATAATTGTTACTAAATTAAGCTTAATAGTAAGATATCTAGTTACAACCCTTTCACTACTGAAATTAATTTTTCCAATAAATTAATATGTAGTTGCTTAAAGAATATTTACGATTCCTCTACCTTTTAAGTTTGGATTGAGGATGGATTTATACTTATATTGTATAAGGGAAAAATTAATATACTAGACTAAAACAAAGAAATTAAAATATTGAGAATATGAAAATATTTCCATAGTACTATTGTAAAGTCAACACTTATATTAGAGCTGTTTGAAATCATTACATTTTTACTTTCATTACCTATGAACTTGAGCAGATTACTATTCTGTGGCTTTCTCATCTGTAAATGGGAATAATAATATACCTGCTTCATAACAACCTACTTGTTGCAAAGGATAAGTTAATACACAAAGTGTCTAGAATAGTGACTCATATATAGTGCTGTTTATATGAGTGTTTATTGTCATTGTCATTATTATTATTGCTATTACTGCCACTGCTACTAATTACATTAACTTTGAAAGACTATTACTTAGTTGTATTTAAACCTCTATAAGAGGCTTCAAAATGAGACCTTATAGACCTTACATGTCTGGCATATTCCACAACCTTAGCCTTTTCAGACTTCCTGTATGCATATTCCAGCATACATGAACTTCACACTTACATTGTAATTGGTAAAGGAAACTAAGAAATACAGATACGTAGCTATAGATATTGATATTGAAGTAGACAGATTATATGCATCTTTAACGATGCAGTATTTTATCTTATTTGTTGGCGAGTAATCCAATTTAGTCAGAATCAGCAATAAAAGTGTTTCTGCATTAAATAATCATTATTTTTTGAAGCACACTCATTGCATTATCATTATTTTGTGTAATGATTCATATGTCTGAGATGTGCAAAATACAGTATATTAATATGATTAATGAGACCTTTAAGAACCGTGAAACATTAATTTATTTACCTGCTATGGAACATCAGTCTTAGCCAGCAGGATGCTCTCTGCTTTTTATCATAGTTGAATATCAAAAGGTTGTTTTTATTAGAAATTAGCTCCAGAGCTTCCATCTGTCAAAAAAAGAGAGTGTCTGTTCAGTTACTTTTCTTTAGTGTAACTGGACTGTTTTTGAACAGAGAAGAGAGTGTAAGATTAATATAATTAGTTTGTAATTAGTCTAAGGAAGTCTAAAGGTAATTAAGTTTGAGTATTTTTAAATTGAGTTAGAGGATTACTGTTTCTTTAAACACCTGCCAATAACTCCTAAATTAGTTAAAGATATATGTGCTCTCCATTAAAATCTCCAGTTTAGGTTTAATTAAATTTCTATTTTTGTCGTTAATTTTGAGAGTAATTCTCTTTTGGAACAATTTTTAAAATGTATTGAGCTTTTACAAAACATAATGGGACTGTTTGGGGCAAATCTTTGTTTTAAATAAATAACTAATTGAGAAGTACAGGAAAAGTATATTCCTTTCATTTGAAAAAAGAACCTATTTTCTCTTTCATTTATAGAAGAAAATTTTAACTCATGGTTAACATATTAGCTCTGGGAAATACATTCATTAAATTTGACCATTCATCCAACATATATGAAAAAAGGGTTGCACTGAGAACATACATAACCCCTATGTTTTATTTTTAAAAATTATCAGGTTTCAGAATTTTTTATCTTTACATATGGGATGATCACATTCAAATTATGAATATTACTGACCTTTAATTATGGTAGGCATCTCTTTTCTAATGATCTCCACCTCTCTAAAATGAGAGATCAAGTTTCTCCATATAGTAAATCTCAAGAAAATGAAAATGGTAAAATAGGTAAGCACAGTGTAATATTTTCATTTTCAGTTGTACGGATTGATTTACATATGTATTAAATTATTGTATGTTGTGAATTTATAGGGGCTTGCTTATTTCTATAACTTTATCATTCCTTCTTTTTAATCTGGACCTTTTGCCAACAGTTAAAACTGCACCTCGGTCTCCAGATGGCCGGGCAAGTCGTTCCCAGCCTGACCCTGGCCCTGGCCCAGCTGTGGCAGCCAGCAAAGAAAACCTCCCTGTGCTCAACACCAGGATAATCTGCCCAGGTAGTACATATTCTGAAACATGGTATCTTTTAAAAATATTTTTGTAAAAATGTAAAGCTACTCATTTCTATGAACTTTTAAAATGTGTGTTTTTTATTAATATATATTTTTATTGATTTCAGAGAGGAAGGGAGAGGGAGAGAGAGATAGAAACATCAATGATGAGAGAGAATCATTGATTGATTAAGCCCACAACCTAGGCATGTGCCCTGACCAGGAATGGAACTGTGACCTCCTGGTTCATAGGTCGGTATTCAACCACTGAGCCAAGCTAGCTGGGCTTTTTTTGCTTGTTTGTTAATCCTCACCTGAGGATTTTTTTCCTCATTGCTTTTTTAGAGAGAGGAGAAGGGAGGGAGAGGGAGGTAAATATAGATGTGAGAGAGATACATAGATTGGTTGCTTCCCACACATGCCCTCATTGGGGCAGGGATCGAACCTTCAACCCATGTACATGCCCTTGATTGGAAATTGAACCTGTGACCCTTAGGTCCTTGGGCCAACATTCTAACCACTGAGAAACACTGGGCAGGGCTAAAATGTGTTCTTAAAGATAAATGTCCCTTCAGGAGAATGTGCTTGGTACATTTATCAACCAGAGTCCAGATCCTTTAACTTATGTGTGTATAAGAATTGCCTAGAAAGTACTAAAATACATGTTTCTGGTCTCTGCCCTGAGAAATTTTGTTTGAGTAGTTCTAGAGCGGAACCCAGAAATCTGCATTTACTAAGTACCCAAGGTAAATCCAATCTTATATTCTACTCCCTTTTAAGTGTCTTCACAGGTTTCCTTTTAGTTTTAAGCCACAGTCTCTCTGCAGTTATTTCTGAATTAGAAATATTGTTTAATTTGGAACATCTGAGAAATCTATTCCAGACCTGACAAGATGAACTTATTTTGGAATTAGGTTTGTACTAGTGGTAACCAAAGAACTTGTGCAGCAGAGGAGGGAGGAAAAGGCAGATGTCTCAGAGGCCTTCTTATGTGCCAGCTATTTCAATTAATGAAAATCTCCAGATGCATTCCAGAGTAGATTGGAACCCAAATTACATCCTGAAATATAACACAACTTTGTGTCTTCTATAAATTGTTTCTAAAGGTAAATACAGTTCAATAATAATAATTGGAAACTTTAGTACCCCTCATTCAGTAGTGGATAGAACAACTAGACAGAGATCAAGAAGGAAATTGGAGACTTGAAAACACATAAAACGAGTAGTCAGAACAGATGTTTACAGAATACTCTACCCAACAACAGTAGAGTACACATTCTTTTCAAGTACATATGGAATATTCTCCAATATATACTAAATACTAGGCCATAAAACAATTCTCAGTAAGTTTAAAAGGATTGAAGTCATACAAAGTACATTTTATGACCACAACTGGAATGAAATTATAAACCAATAACAGAAGAAAATTTGAGAAATGCACAAATATGTGGATCAAAAGCTGTGATATATTTACACCATGGAATACTATGCAACAGTAAAAAAGAAGGATCTCTTATCCTTTGAGACAGCATGGAGGGACCTGGAAAGGATTATGCTAAGCAAAATAAGCCAGTCAGAAAAAGGCAAGTATCACATGATCTCACTCATATGTGGAATCTGAAGAACAAAATAAACTGATGAAAAAAATAGATCCAGGGATATAAAAACATAGAACAGACTGTCAAATCTTAGAGGGAAGGTGGGGGTAGATAGGTGAGTAGAAAGAGATTAACTAAAGAATTTATATGCACATATGCATAACCTGTGAACACAGACAATAGGGTGGTGAAGGCCTGAGACAGGATGTGGGTGGGGATTAAAAGGGGTCAATGGGGAAAAAAAGGGACATCTGTAATACTTTCAACAATAAAGATACATTTAAAAAGAGAAAAAATCATAAAATATGCTTTGATATGAATGAAAACAAAAATATATCATATGCCAAAACTTATTTGATATAGCTAAAGCAGTGCTTAGAGTAAAATTTGTAGCTGTAAATGCCTATATTAAAAAAAAATTAGAAAGATCTCAAAACCTAACTCTCCAACTTAGTAAACTGGAAAAACAAGAAGAGCAAACTAAATTCAAAGCAGCAGTAGGAAGGAAATCAATAAAGATTAGCGTAGAAATAAATGAAATTGAGTATAGAAAACAAGACAGAAAAGCAATGAAACCAAAAGTTGACTGTGAGCAGAGTAACAAAATTGACAAACCTTTACATTGATCAAGAAAGTAAGATAGAAGATTCAAATTACTGAAATCAGGAATTAAAATAATACATCACCATGGACTTTACAGAAATAGAAAGGATTATACGAGAAAAACAAATTAGATAATCTAGATGAAATGGACAAACTCCTAGAAACACACGAACTATCAAAACTGCTTCAAGAAGAAATAGAAAATCTGAGTAGACCTTAAATAAGTAGAGAGAATGAATTTATAATAAAAAAACTTTCTATAAAGAAAAGCCCAGGCCCAAATTGCTTCACTGTTGAAGTTTTAAAAAGAAATAACACCACCCTAGCTGGTTTGGCTCAGTGGATAGAGTGTTGGCCTGCAGACTTAAGGGTCCTGGGTTCAATTCTGATCAAGGGCACATGCCTGGGTTGCGGGCTCGATCCCCAGTAGGGGGTGTGCAGGAGGCAGCCAAGCAATGATTCTCTTTCATCATTAATGTTCTCTCTCTTCCCCTCCCTTCCTCTCTGAGATCAATTAAAAAAAGAAGAAGAAATAATAACAATCCTTCACACACACTTTCAAATACTAGAAGAGGAAAAAACACTTTCCACCATTCTATGAATCCAGTATTACCCTGATATAAAACCAAAGACATCACAAGAAAACTCCAGATCAATATCGTTCATGAATAGCAACACAAAAATCTTCAACAAAATACTAGCTAATTGAATAACCCAACAACTTTAAGCAATTATACACCATTACCAGTATTCTCTCAGTGTTGCAACGTTGATTCAACATAATGAAAATCAACGTGACATACTATGTTAATAAAGGACAAAAACACATAATTATCTCAGTAGATACAGAAAAGGCATTTTTAAAAGGTCAACATCATTTGAAGGTAAAAACACAACCAGGAATAGAAAGGAACTTCTTCAACCTGATAAAAGGGCATCTATGAAAAACCTACAGCTGACATCATACTTAATGGTGAAAGGTGAAAGCTTTCTCTCTAAGATCAGGAACACGAGGAGGATGTCTACTCTTTCCATTCTAGTCAACACTGTATAGAAGGTTTTAGCTTAGGAAACTAGAAAAAATAAAAAGTATTAAAGACATCCAAATTAGAAAGGAGGAAGTACTGTATGTCTTTAGGACTTGTGTTACATATAGAAAATCCTAAAGAGTGCACATATACACACTATTAGAGATAATAAATGAATACAAGGTTGCAGGATAAGAGATCAATATACAAAAAGTAATTGCATTTCTCTAGTAATGAACAGTCTTAACATGAAATTAAAATAATTTTATTTACAATAGCATAAAAAATAACAAAAAATAAGAATAAATTTAACTAAGAAGGTGAAAGATTTGAATACTGAAAACTACAAAACATTGCTGAAAGCAGTTAAAGATCTAATTAAATGTAAATGCATCTGTGTTCATGGATTGGAAGACATAATATTATTAAAATGGCAACTCATCTCAAATTGACTAGATTTCACACAATCCTTACCAAAATCCCAACTGCTCATTGTGCAGAAATTGACAAGCTGATCTTAAATTTCACATGGAAATAAAAAGGACCCAGAAGAGTTAAAAACAACATTGTAATGGAAAAAGAAAGTTGAAGGACATACTGCCTGATTTCAAAACTTATTACGGAGCTACAGTGTTCAAGACCACATGGAACTGGCATTATAGTCATATAAGCCAATGGAATAGAAGTGAGAATTCAGAACTCTAATATTTATGGCTAATTGGTTTTCAACAAATGTGCTAAGACAGTTATTCAACAGGGAAAGAATAGTTTTTTCAACCACTGCTACTGGAACAACTAGATATACATAAGAACTAAGTTAGACCCTTCTTTCACGCGATACATAAAAATATAAGAGCTAAACCTATAAAACCACAAAAAGACAGTATAGACGTAAATGTTTGTAACCTTGGAATAGGCATTGGTTTCTTAGAAAGCACAAGCAACACATGAAACTATAAATTGGACTTCATCAAAATTAAGGATATTTGTGATTCAAAGGACACCATCAAGAAACTACTGAGATGACAGTCCACAGGATGGGAGAAGATATTTGCAAATAGCATATCTGTTAAGTTGCTAGTATCCAGAATATATAAAGAACTAAAAATTAAACAATAAAAAGACAAATATCCCAATTTAAAAATGGGCAAAGGATCTGGGTAGTCATTTTCCCAAAAAGATATATAAATGGCCAATAAATAAATTTGAAGTTTGCATATTTAGAGGTAAGAAAAATGCTTATTTTTATGTTCAATACTATATTCTAAAATTTATTAATACCTACACTTAACATTTTACTACTTATTATTGACACCAACATGATTTTTCACCTTAGTATATATGTTAACATTTTAAGTTGAGTATTATCTATGCTTTGTGAATATGGAAATGGTAACTCCAGGACATTTTGAGTAATTCAGCCTTTATTGTAAACTTCTTGTAGTCTTAATACTTCATTTGTTATAACAAAGGAAGTAATATTTGTTGAAGTTACAGAATCATTGGGATGGTAAATGAGAAATGGTTACCAAGAGACTCCGATGTAGGTACTCACCTGTTTCTCTTTTTTTTATAGCAACATATAGACTCTAAGAAGCATCAAAAGCCTTGTACCTACCAATGTCATAATTCTTCATTTTTATTAATGAGAAGAGCAGGCACTGAAAACCATGCTTTGAAATTAGTCCTAAAAATATGGACTGGATTTTCCTTAACATGTGATCCTATATATGCTTATTTTTCCCTGTCCAGGTTTAAGAGCAGGACTAGCTGCCTCAATTGCTGGGAGTTCAATTATCAACAAAATGTTACTAGCAAATATTGATCCTTTTGGTGCAACGCCATTTATTGACCCAGATCCAGATTCAGTGTAAGCAAATACTTCCATAGATTTTGTCTTGGCTTTTCTTGTCACTGTTTGATATAAATGGTAACATTTAAAATGTATTACAATAAATACGGTCCCACGTACAAAAAAGAATCATCAGAAAATGTCAGCAGTTGATAATGATGAGCACATTGGCCCTTGTGCAATACAGTGGTTTTCATGACCTGTTCCTGAGGTGGGTCCCTTCCAGCTGTTGCCTTAGACCAGCGGTTCTCAATCTGTGGGTCGCAACCCCTTTGGGGGTCGAACGACCCTTTCACAGGGGTCGCCTAAGACCATCAGAAAAGACATATATAATTACATATTGTTTTTGTGATTAATCACTATGCTTTAATTATGTTCCATTTGTAACAATGAAATTGGGGGTCACCACAGCATGAGGAACTGTATTAGGAAGGTTGAGAACCACTGCCTTAGACAATAAGCCTATGGCGAAGTGAGACTCCACTCTGTACTCGCTTTTCTCTGGAACATTTCATTCACTGACTCCTTCATATCCATATTCATGCTATTCCTTTCACCTCCCTTCTTCTTGGTCTTGCCAAATATGTCATCTTCCACTTCCAGCTTCTGGGTTTAGTTATTTCAGGAAGCTTTTAGCCCACATTGATCTCTTCCCTTCTTAAACTCCTAAAAATTTTTTTGGCAGTTCAATATATCTTCCTTTTACTTCCATGTTTAATTTTGCCTGACTGTATCTCATTTCTCTAATGACAACCCTCAACAACAAGACCATATTTTAAACTTTGCACTTTCCAAAGTACCTGGAAGAATGGAATAGATTTAGTAGGGTTTTGCTTATTAAGTATTTATCCATTGATAAGAGTAGGAGTGGAGGAGTCTTTCTAATGATGAAAAAAGAGGAGTCTTGCAAGCCCTTCTATCTGTGTGTGTAGTGGGGGCTCATGTAGGAGAGAGAACTGAGATTTTTGTGAGACAGTAGAAAAGCATTGCCATGACTCTCTCTTCATTTTGTCTTGCCCACCATCCCTTTATGTGTTACCAGCATTTACCCACATATCCTGGAGTTGTGCATAGTTCATGTGAATAGGAAGTGATTTCTGCTCAACTTTATTCTCAGGAATGGAAGCTTTAATGGTTTTAAGTGCTGTGTATAAATTGTAATTGTTATGAACTGAAATTGACTTTTATGTACTTTTCCTTATTATCATAGAGATGGATATTCAGAAAAATGTGTCATGAACAATTACTTTGGGATTGGATTAGATGCAAAAATTTCATTAGAATTTAATAATAAGAGAGAGGAGCACCCTGAAAAATGCAGGTAATTTTGGTAATAGTAATAATGTTATTACATGAAGGCAATTTTACTTTGATTTCATTTATTATCTCTTTTGCTTGCTCTGCCTTTAAAGACTAAATAAATAGTAGTTACTGAAATTGCCTGCCAACATTTATTTTCAGGAGCCGAACTAAAAACTTGATGTGGTATGGAGTTCTTGGAACCCGGGAGTTACTACAGAGATCATACAAGAATTTAGAACAGAGGGTTCAGCTTGAGGTAAGTTTATCTTAAAGTAAAGACATTTCAGGTTATCTTACTTAGAAAAATGATTGTATTTGGCCAAAATTCCTCTTGATTAGTGTGTAAACACTTGAGGGGGAAAAATGGAAGTAGTTACAACTTTCTACTAAGGAGGTATAGACATTGGATATGAGTGACACAATTATCATAACCATTAGCCCTGAAATTTGAATGCTGCTGTGGAGTCATGGGACCCCGTAAAAAGGTGGAGCCATGGAAGTATATTTACAGGATAGATTTCTAATGGATTTCCAAATTCTGACCCAATCCTATAGTGCCTGAAGTTTCATAAATCCTTGAAAACATTTATTGTAAATAGAATGTTTTAACATAAATGTCTTTTTTGTTCCAATTATTTCTAACAAGTTAGTAAATGAGCATGTTAGTTTTTTAGTTTTTTGTTTGTTTGTTTTTTGCTAGTTTAAATAGGAAATTAAGGTCAGCAGAAGTTAATCTCCTCCAGTAACAGGAAAAGGAAGGTTGGGTCATGTTATGGCTCTGAAAAGTCTAATTTCTAAGACTTTTTTCTTTTACCCTTGGTCCAGGACTCACTGTGTATGCTGATAGGCATTTCATTCCTATCTTGTATCTTTTTATAACCAGCTATTTCTAGTGAAGGTATATCTGACATACCAACAAGTGAGCAAATCTTACATCTGCCGCTCAATGAATTAAAGAGAGGATTATTATTGTAAGTGTTATTTTAACTCTGGAATGCGGACTAATGAGTGCCTGGCTCAATTCTTACCAACTAAATGTTCTAGTAAAGATAAGCTTCTTATACTTTCTACTCTAGAGCACTGACTACTTGATCAACTATCTTGATTTATCAATGCTTTTAAAGTTTAGATGTTACTCACCGAAAAGGTGAAGAATTTGGAAGGCTTAACACTAGTAAAATGTTGTCCTGACAACTTGGGTTCTCTCCTCTGTGTTGTACTGTAATCATTCATTTTCTCATCCACATCCTCTAGTTAGCCACACTCTTTAAGGATAGGTAGGATATTGCATTCATCTTCGTTATCCCGAGTGTCTTGCATAATTCCTGGCCCTGTCTTGAGGGAGAAACAGAGGTAAATAATCATTTAACCATAATTTGGCAAGTACTGTGAACTATCTGGAATCAGAATGGCCTGATTCCTTTAGCTCTTCAGAAATAGTATTTCTAACCTTTTCTATTGGTGGTCCAGATTTAGAGCAAGACCATCTTCCTTGCCCTAGCTGGTTTGGCTCAGTGGATAGAGTGTCGGCCTGTGGACTGAAGGGTCCCAGGTTCGATTCTGGTCAAGGGCACATGCCTAGATTGTGGACTTGATCCCCAGTGGGGTGCGTGCAGGAGGCAGCCGATCAATGACTCTTCATCGTTGATATTTCTGTCTCTCTCTCCCTCTCCCTTCCTCTCTGAAATCAATAAAATATATATATATTTTTTTAAAAGACCATCTTCCTTATGCAGCTGCATTTTACACTCCACTTAACATGGGTTTTAACCCTTTTTGAGCTGTGGCATGCTGTTGAAACCATGGACCTCCTCTGAGAATATTGTTTCTAAATGCATTATGTAAAATACATAGACTTAAAAAAGAAACCATTAATATGGAAATAAATTAATGAAATTTTTAAACTATTAGTATGTTAAATTAAGCAATTTAAATAGAACTTCCTTTGAAGATGAGATGTTAATTTTTTTTCATACCATGTATCCAAATAAAGTATATGCATTTATATATCTTTAAAGCTGCTCTGAATTTTTCATTTAAACTAAAAAAACACACAACACAACTCAGTTCACCCATTTCTTCCATCCCCCACCCCTTGCCTCTTGGCAACCACCAATCTTTTCTCTGTATTTATGAGCTTTTTTTTAGACTCTGTATCTAAGATTATATGGCATTCTGAGTTATTTTAAATGGTTGAATCTAATGAAAAAAATAAACTGTTGAACAAAATAGATCCAGAGACATAGAAGCATGGAACAGACTGAGGAATCCCAGAGGGTGGGAAGAGATCAACCAAAAAGGTTGTATGCATATATGCATAACCCATGGACACAGACTGTAGGGTGGTGGAGGCCTGGGACATGGGGCAGGGTGGGGTCAATGGGAAAAAAGGGGACATATGTAATACTTTCAACAATAAAGATCTAAAAAATAATAATAATAACACTACAGGCTTTGTATTCCAGAGATATAAAACTTCTAATTTGGAGCAGGTTGTCTTTCTTTCAAACTGTTATTATCAAAATTCTTTGTGAATCAGCCAATACATAGCATATCCCAGGAATGGTGAAGCTACTTCCAGTTTGAGTTGGTGGACAGTGATTCAGAGGAGTACCAGAAAGATCACTCAGTGGTATTTCAGTGTTTACAGAAAAAACCTAATTCCTTAAGTTGATATTCAGCGTTTTCCACAGTTGTAGACCTCCCAGGATTTACTTTATATCTCTCTTAATTTTTAATCCTCTGCTCAAGAAAATAAAGTTAATCTTTAAAACTCCAGGAAATCATGTTTTTATGCACTTTTGTTCATGCTCTTCCTTTTCTTATTCCTTCACTGACCTAACTCTGGATAAAGCCTTTTGAAAATTCTCTACCCGTTAGTTGTCATTTTCCTCCTTCTTCCTTAAAGAAATGGAAATAATAGAGTCTACTGAGGTTGTTTTCAAATAAAATGAGATAACATTTTAAAATAACATATAACAGGAACTACATAATACTACCTAAAGTTTTCCCTCATATTTTAAATTATATGTCCTGGATTTTAGCTATGATGTGATGATGAAGTATCTAAAACCAGGCTGCCATTAATAAAACAGAGTAGAATATTGGGCAAACTATAGCACGCTTAGAAACTGAAAAGAAGTAGAGCAGGTCTATGATACTGAGAGGAGTAAAGCAAGCAAGGCTCATTTGCCTTAAAAATTGAGATAATTTTTATTGAACTTTAAATGCAATTTTTGTAAAGTTATATTAATTATTTTTAGTGTTAACATAATAATTACATAATGAAAATATAGCGTGTATATTAAGTATGATATCTGCAAACTAAACTCTTTTAAAATGAAGGCTATTCAGTAAGAATTTATTCATGTCATGTATAATTGATATCTCTTTCTTATTTAAGTGATCATTTAATTTTCATCTAAGTGATTACTTAGAAGGCATGGAGTATAAGATACTTCTTGACATACATGTGTGTTTTTGATTTTGGTTCTGACTACTTAAAAAACTCAGTTTGAGTTTAACCAGATACAGAGCACTAGCAAATTACTGGGAGCTGTGAGATGTACTAGATGAAATGGTTAGGACCCTGACAGCAGCCACTTTCAAAGGAAAGTTAATATACATACTAAGATTATCTATAATAATAAAAGCATAATATGCTAATTAGACCAGATGTCCTTCAGGATGAAGCCAGAGCCAGAGAAAAGCCAGTGCCAGCAGCCAGGGGAAGGAAGGCCTGCTCTTGCACGAATTTCGTGCATTGGGCCTCTAGTGATACTGTAAGTGAGAATATCATAACTGACCTGAAAAAAATAACCTCAAGATAAGTATTGATTGATTTTGGTTAAAAGAAGAGGTAAAACCTTTTTTTTGTTGTTGTTTAGTTTGGTTTTCGTTAAAACCTTCTGTTACACTTATGTACACTTCCAATTTTTTAAATTAAAATCAAAGACCATAAAAGTAATGTTAGGAATATATTTACAGGGAAACAAACATTACCAACACACTTGCCTTCGTCATCCTTTGTCTTTGGTGTACTTCTGGCTTCCAGACTAGTGGTTTTCTTCTTTTTATCTAACTTCTAAGCTTTTTACCTTACAGTGTGATGGACAGTATATTCCTCTCCCCAGTCTGCAAGGAATAGCAGTACTGAACATTCCCAGCTATGCCGGAGGCACTAACTTTTGGGGTGGAACTAAAGAGGACGATGTAAGTATTTCCTTGCTCCTTCCAGATTCTAGAGGCTGCCCATGTTCCTTGGCTTGTGGCCCCTTTCTATCCTCAGAGACAACAAGGGCAGCTTGAGTCTTCTCGCATTGCATCTTTCTGATCTCCTCTTCTGTCTTCCTCTTCTACTTTAAATGACCTTTGTGATTACATTGGGCCTTCCCACATCATCTAGGATAATCTCCCCATTTTTGGATCCCTAGTTTAATCACATCTGCAACGTCTCTTGCCATGTGAGGTAATATTCACAGGTTTTGGGGATTAGGACAGAAACATTTTGTTTAGGGTTGTTGGGGGCCATTATTGTATCTATCAAAATACCTTTCTGTACTTTTAGTTTTCTAAATTTATGTGATTTTTTTTTTTATTTTAGAAATGTCAAGAGGGTTTATTTGACCATTGAGGATGAGTGCTATTTTTGTTTTCTTTTTTATAGTTTCCTATATTAAAAAAGAAAAAACACACAACCTAAGAAAGGTAATTGTTCTAAAAATAATTTTTAAAAGCAAGGACACAATTATTAAAGTATATATAACATAAAAATGAGAAGTGTTATCACCATCTTTGTTTGAAGAGTCACATACATTCAATAATAGATCCTTTACTTTGAGGCTTATGATATAACAGTTCCACTGACCCATTTTCTCAGAGCTAGTAAATAAGCATGCAGGAATTAAATGCAGGAATTAAATATATTGGAAAGAATTTTTAATATTTACAATGTGAATATATTCACTTCCTATTGAAGTATAAAAACTAACATGAGCAGTCAGTTTGTTGTCAGCCTGTCACTACTCATTTTTTGTTTGTTTGTTTCTTAATCCTCACCTGAGGATATTTTTCCATTGATTTTTTCAGAGAGAGTGGAAGGGAAGGGAGAGAGAAAGAGAGAGAGAGAAAGAAACCTCAGTGTGAGAGAGACACATTGATTGGTTGCCTCCTGCATGAGCCCTGTCCAGGGCTGGGGATGGAACATGAAACCCAGGTATGTGCCCTTGACCAGAAATGAACGAGAGACCCTTTGGTGAGCGACACTCTAACCACTGACCCACTCTGCCAGAGCAGCCTGTCACTACTCTTAAATATTTTAAGGGGAAGAAATTAGTGAGATTAAGATGAATAAAGCTGCCCAGTCAGTGTGGCTTAGTGGTTGAGCATTGACCTATGAACCAGGAAGTCGCGATTCAATTCCTAGTCAGGGCATGTGCCCGGGATGTGGGCTCCATCCCCAGTGAGGGCCCTGCAGGAGGCAGCTCTCCCTCTCCCTTCCTCTCTGAAATCAATAAAAATATATTTTTAAAAAACTAGGCAGTCTGATGACAAAAGCGATAATTATCAATGTTCGCAAATTTGTGTCCTGATAGTTTCAGTGAATGTTTTCATTAGGACACTGCTTTATACTGAGTTTTTTTTCCAGAGGTCTAATTATTTATGATACAGGAAAAGAAAGTAAAAGGGGAAAAGTAATATAGGTGAAATTTAAAACTTTAGGTTAAATTAGTTTTGTGAAAATCCAGTTAACATCAAAGCAAAGTAAGTCTTACATGATTTTTATCCCTTGAGGTCTCTTGTCCATATTCTCAAATGCCCTAAAGAGTTATTGTATTAATATAGAAAGCACATATACATATTGCTTGTAACACCTTGAAAGAATCCCTTAAAGCTTACCAAGTGAACTGGATCATAATCTTCATGTTCATTAGCTTTAACCTTATGAAATCTATATCCCCTTTGGTTGTGTTTTTTTAGGTTTCTTAAAACTGCAGGCATCATTTTGTCAAGACATTTGAGTTATGTATAAACAGATATTTAATACATTTTATACCAAGATGAATTATGAGGGCATGAGTATTATGTCATGTGGGTCTTAAAACCTATTTTTATTAGGGTTGTTTGTTTTAAGACATCTTCAGCGATATCTTTGTCCTTGGGTTATCATTTCCTACTAATACTTCATTTTCTTAGTATTTTTATAATTTTTTAAAACTATGTATATTACAGAGTTTGCATTGCCTGACTTAACTTAAACCTTAATTTCATTAGTGGAAGTGTAATGTAGTTTTTCCTTTCAGATATTTGCTGCACCATCATTTGATGACAAGATCCTGGAAGTCGTTGCAATATTTGATAGTGTGCAAATGGCGGTGTCAAGGGTCATTAAACTACAGCATCATCGAATAGCCCAGGTTTGTTTTTCTAATTGAGTCTGACTTCACTACTTGGGGCACTGGGGAAGCTATTTCAGATGACTCCTACACTGTATATTCATTTTAAAATATTGACTTCCTTGTCATGTCAGTTGTTACTATGTCATCGTAAGTGGAAAATTATAACATACCATTCCACAGTATGGACTAAAGGTCAAGTCTGAATGTGGATTGTCAATTTCTCAGGATGATTTGTATTCTAAAATAACTTGTTTTATTTCAGTGCCGTACAGTAAAAATCACTATATTTGGTGATGAGGGTGTCCCAGTGCAAGTGGATGGTGAAGCATGGGTTCAGCCTCCAGGGATTATCAAAATTGTGCACAAGAACAGAGCTCAGATGCTAACAAGGGACAGGGTATGTAATCAAAAACATTCCTCCAGACTTTTAGTAAGCCTTCTAAAAATATCTTAAATTATCACCCCAAAAAAATAGAAATCAAGAGAAAAGGTTGAAATTGCCGTTTAAATCTGACATTTAAGTCATTGTGGTTTTAAATATGAACAAATATTTTAATTTTTTAAAAAGTTAATAGGTTGGTTTTTTTAGGTTTACAGAAAGTGCAGAAAATTTTAATTCTGTTCCCACAGACCTCATCACCTGGACAAGCAAATAAACGCCTTTATTATTATTGCATCTTGTATGAGCACATTTTTTATAATTGATTAGCCAATATTGATATATTATTATTAATTCAAGTCTTTTAGTTTGCATTACTGTTTGCTGTTCATTCTGTAGGTTTTGACAAATGTCTAATCCCTGGTATTCACCATGACAGGATGATACAGAGTAGTTTCACTGCCCTAAAAATTCCTTGTACTGCACCTATTCATCCCTCACTCTCTTACCCCAGCCCCTGGAAACCATCAATCTTTATGCTATCTCCATAGTTTTGCCTTTTCTAGAATGTGCATTTTCATTTATTTATTTTTAAAATATGTTTTTATTGATTTTAGAAAGAGGAAGGGAGAGAGAGAGAGAGAAAATCATCAATGAGAGTGAAACATCAACATCGATTGGCTGCCTCCTACACGCCCCGGCTGGGAATGGAGCCTGCAAAGCAGCCATGTGCCCTAACTGGGGAATAGAACCATTGACCTCTTGGTGCGTGGGTCAGTGCTCAACCACTGAGCCACACAGGCTGGGCAAGAATATGCATTTTTTAATTAAAGTCACACACCTAACAAATAAGACTGCCAATGTTTATCCTATCTGTTATACATTGATAATAATAATAAATTGAAGCTATTTTTTTAACATTTTAGTAACATATTTATCATCAACAATTACATTACTTTTAATTTATTGTGATATGTTGGAAAACTTTAAAGTGTGTTTTTTATGTTTATGATTTGTTTAATGATGTGTTAAATTAGAGAAAAAAACAATAGATGTTTTAAAGGCATAATATCTAAATACACATTTATTTGGGTTTCTGAGGTTCTAAACTAACAGTTCATTGTAAAATTGATTTTTAAATAGGCTTTTGAAAGCACTCTGAAATCTTGGGAAGATAAGCAGAAGTGTGATTCTGGTAAACCAGTTCTTCGAACCCATTTGTACATCCAACATGCTGTTGACTTGGCAACGGAGGAGGTGTCTCAGATGCAACTGTGCTCCCAGGCTGCAGAGGAGCTCATTACGAGGTAGGGTGGTCCTGCTGGCTTTTGGGCTGTGAGAACTCTGGTCTTGGCCAGTTTTGTTTTATGAGTCCTAATACATCATTTCATATATTTGGGGTATCTAACAGATGAATTTCCGCTCTTTCTTCATTTGCTGCCTCAATACTTGCTGCTCTCCTTCATCAGATCCCCTCCAGCACATATGCTCACACCTGTGTTCTCTTGGACTGTGAACAGGTCTTGCACTTCTTGAAACACATGGTGAGCTTGCCTAATGTATCCAGCACACAGTACTCTTTGTTACTGTTTGTTTCCCCAGTTTATACGCAGTCTTTACTGACATATATTGCCTTATAATTAATTATTAATTAAATGTTGATAGAATGTAGAAAGAAATGGAAACATTGCTCCAAAGGAGAGTCAGGGGTGGAGGGGATGGGAAGAGCCCGAGAATCAGTTTCCAAAGATTGAGAGACCACACAGAAATTATTTTTAGTAGACAGAAAGGGAAAAGATAGAAATAACAAGTTCTATGCATGTAAGACATAAAATCACCAAGACCAGGAGTAACCTTCAGAGGAAAGGAGGCACCACGGACAGTGGGGTAAGTAAGAGCTGCCTTACCAGGTCACTGTGAATATTGAATGAGACCCACCATGTACAGTGCTTGTTAACACATCATGTCTGGCACATGTTGTGTTCTCTGAATGGTAGCTATTATATTCTCCCCACACCTTCATCTGGACACGATTACAATGTTGAAAAAGAAAAGAAGGAAAATAGAGCTCAGTGGTACTGGAGGCTTACTTGCCCCCTTTCCCTCCCTCCTACCTACTGTCTGCTTCCCGCCCCCGCATTCCTTATTTCCCTCTTTAACTATTTCTCGGACACCTAGAATGTGCTTGATGCTAGAGATACTGAGAAAAAGGTATACACTCCCTACTGCTAGAAACCAAAATTCAAAATTAGAATAAAGTATGATAACTGCCAGATACTGAGTTGCTTAGAAAAAATGTA
>NW_006282434.1:855732-886535 GCF_000327345.1 Myotis davidii
GGAAAATGAATATTGAGTCAGCTAAACTCACATGACTGCATTTTTGTACATTTAGATTCTTATCCACAGAGATATTAGTTTTAGAGTAAATACTTCTCTTTTAGATACTGTAGACAACATCTATGGACTCCATTTTACAGTTTACCCCCCAGATTTATCAAGGTATAATTAGCATAAAAATTATATTTAAGGTGTACAATGTGATGATTTGATGTACATTAACACTGTAAAATATGTACCACAATCAAGTAACTAATACATAATATAAAAAACATTTGGATGTTCCTCAAAAATTTAAAGATAGAACTATGTCATTTTCTTGAAACCAAAATATACTTCCTATATTATCATCCTGTCCAACAACCAAATAACCTTATCAAAAAAGGAAAGTACACTTTGGCCAGACTTGGTTTTGGCCAACCTAGTTAGTTCCCCATCTGTTTTTTTTAAATTTTGCAAAAGGTGAAAATCAGTCACACTAGTCAATTTGAATATCAAATGAATAAATTTATTCATTCAATATTCAAGAAATAATTTGAACATGTTCTGTGTGCCAGGCATCAGTTTAGTCACTGGCAATGCCAAGGTGACTGTGTTGCAGTCCCTCTTCTTAATTTGCTGGCAGAGTAGTAGAAGGGAGAAGTGTGGCTGAAGTGTTGTCACAGGTCACACAGTGGGTGCTGTGTCACACCGAGGAGGCCAGAGGCAGTGAGGGAGGCTGCCTAGAGGAAGTGACCGCTTAGCTGAGTCTTGGAAGAAGAATCCTTAGGGAACGATGGATTGAGGCAGGAGAGATGGAAAGAGGAAGATGATTTAAGGTAGAGTGGGATCTAGAATTGGTAGATGGGTGTGAATTAGGATGAGCCTAAGGTTTCTAGTGAAAGGCTGGATGGATTGTGTTGCCTTTGATAAAGCCATAGTATTCAGGAAGAGGAGCAGATTTTGAGAGAAAGATGATGGTTGGGTTCCATATTAGGCTAAGAGAATTTCAATTACGTTAGAAATATCTAGGAGGAGATTCAGTTAGCAGTTGGGAATGTTGATGTGAAGTTGATTTGCCTCTTTCTCTTTGAAAATTAGAAAAACATTTACTCATCTCTATTCTGATAAATAACTTGTTCTTTATGATTTCTCAAGGTTATTGGTGAGAATGCTGAGGTGACACTTGCAAGTTCTTTTAGAACGAGGATATCAATTGTATGGTCCTTAAGAATTAAATTCTTTTCCTTTACTCTTGATTTAACTATGTAGGATTTCCATCTCGTCTCGTCTTTGTTCTACCCTTTCCAGATTGAAGATCATTCTCCTTGAAAATGTGCCAAGCAAAAAGGGTTTGAATAGTCTTGCCTTCTTGTTCATCTGAAAAACCTTACATCATTTTCTAGCAGTTGGAACTTTTCCTCTATTCTCTTCTTTGGCCTCTTCTCTTCCTTAGTGCCCTTCAGGATTTTGTCTTTCTAAGACTATTCTTAAAGGTTTCAATTCTAGAGAACGGTGGCACAACAGTCTTTGGAGCTGGATAGACATAGATTCAAATCCTGACTCTATTAATTATTAGTTTTGTGTATATTATTAAATCTCTCTGAGCCTCATGTCTTCATTAAGTGGAGAAAATTAATCACAGCTACCTTTTAAGTTGTGAATATTAAATTAGATAATATATATAAAACATTTAGCATACAGATGATAAATAAGGCAATGTTCTTCTCTTAATCTGTTGTATTTGTTCCTGGTGGAATTTTCAATGAATAAAAGATAGGTTTCTACTCTCTATATTTGGGACCCCTCTCACTTTCCAATGATACTGCAAAATGAAGTGTGACTATATTTTGCTTTTCCAAATAGCACTTCAATATATTTATCTGATTCTAAGCCTAACTTTTTATATAAAGACTAGAGGCCCAATGCATGAAATTCTTGCACAGGGAGGTGGGGGCGGGGGTCCCCTCAGCCTGGCCTGCGCCTTCATTCTGTGCCACCCCTGGAAGTCAGCACACATCATAGCATCATAGCGAGCAATTGAACACCCATTCTCTCGGTCGAACTCCCAAGAGGACACTTTGCATATTAGCCTTCTATATATATAAATTTTTTTGGTTAGTATTCTTTGTTTCAGTGGGGTTTGAATTTTGTAAATCTACCCTGTGCCATTCATAATTGAACATTAAAAAATGTTCTTAATGACCTTTATTATATTTTTAATCTACCATTTCTACACTTCAGAAAAATCAGCAGTGCTCAAAACAGTCTTTTGTTCATTTGTTTTGTTTTTGCTTTCAGGATTTGTGATGCAGCCACAATCCACTGTCTCTTAGAGCAGGAACTGGCCCACGCTGTGAATGCTTGCTCCCATGCACTGAATAAAGCCAACCCCCAGTTCCCAGAGGTGAGGAGCTAATGGTAAATTTTCATTCCACAGACTTTTTTGGTGTGACATATATATTTTAATTCTATAGAAAGAACATGATGAACATGATGTAGTCTATATGAATCTGCCAGAAACTTATGGTAAATTTGTTCCCAAATTTTTCTTTTATTTTCTTCTCCCTGGCATTTTTCCATTCCTGATCTTACATCTCTTCATGTTTTCTATTTAACTTTCCATCAGTTGTCACCTTGCTATTATCCTTCTACTCTTTCTCTCTTTAACTACTACCATTCTTCCTTATTTCCCATTTTACCTTCTCCCCTACACCTAGATGCAGAACAAACTTAGATATCGTGCATTTTATTAAAGATGTTCATTCATTTTTGAAGTTGTGCACTGAAATTAATTTTACTTCATTTTGCTTTACCAAACTAATAAATTTAACAAGTTTTAATGTAGAAATTAAAATTTTATAACTTCAGTTATTTTTCCCCCCAATTTTTTAATGTAGAAGTTAATAATAGAGTGGATATAACTCCCTTGAAATGTGACATATTATAAAAGGCTATATAACATATAGAAAACAGATAACATTTTATGTTTAATTGTTCAATTAAAGTTAACTATAATAATATACAAATAAGTGTTAGTCTTTCAAGTTAAAGTCTAAAAAGCAATCTGGTTGGAACTACTGAGAGTGAAATTCATGGATGGAACTAATTATGATCAGATAATCCCCCTTTTAAAACATGATTTTCTTTGCTAACTCCTTTATGGGAATATGTATATACTGTTATCACATATAAGTATTTGTACCTAGGAGATATGGTCCTGGGTGTATCCACTGTAGTCGGTGGTTACAGAATTAGAAGAGTAATTATGCTGACAAACATGACCATGAAATTGTGCAATTATAATAGAATTTTGGTAGATTTTAAAAATATTTGTGATGTGAATTTAAATTGGAAGAATAAAATTGAGAATATTTGCTAATGATTGAATTCCAGTTTAATACAAAACTACTTATCTTTGATTTTTTTTTTTTTCCTAGAGTCTTACGAGAGACACTGCCACTGAAATAGCCATCAATGTGAAGGCACTATATAATGAAACGGAATCTTTACTGGTTGGCAGAGTTCCTTTGGTAAGGAAAAGAAATGGTTGATCACATAAGAATGATGACACATGTGTGGACCTTACCTTCATTAGGGAATCATGCATTTATCAGATTCTAATGCAAAAGCAGCCTTCTGGCCCCCATCCTCAGAGCTTCCTTTTTACCTAGATTGTCCTTCAAGAAAATACATGGCTAACTCTGGGAGTTATGATCCAGGCCTGCAAGAGATTACTCCTCACATATGCCAACATATGTTTATGCAATCCTGCTCTGCCCAGTCAGTTTTGAGAGACGTGAGCTTTATAAAGTACAATAGACATTCCTCAGGTATCACTAACTCATTATTGCAGAAAAGTAGAGGAAGTCATAGGTTTGTTCTCAAAATTAACATTAAAATAGGATTGGTATGGTTTTGTAAATTTGCTTAAAAAGACACTTTCTAGACTTAGTTTTTCAAAACTCAATTTCAGGAATTAGCTGTTTCCCTAAATTAACGCAGATTGGTGCTGGACATCAGGAATATGACCACGGCCCATTGACCACACATAAGTGCTAGAAGATCATAGATATCCTGTTTGGTTTGCCCAGAATCCTTGCCTTGTCAGCCTTTATTCTTAGTGTTTTCAAACGTTCCAGCATGTTGGGTCTTTTCGCCACCTAGTGTTCAATTGTGGTTTATTCACACATGCTGTTGCAACTATGTTCTTCCTATAACAGTTCTGATTAATAGGTGATGATCTTAAAACATTTCTCTTGACTGTAATTTTATCTCTTGTTTTGTATTTAAATATACACTTAAATAAAAGTGATAGTAAAATTCATAGTATCTGTCACAGTGGGAAAATGGGAGCTGTGTTCTATAGTTTAGCTAACTAATAAGTGACTGCAGTTGGAATTTCTGTTTGATTGGAGTCCAGAAGAGTGTGGCCCTCGCAGCATCCTTTATTCTGAGAGGAGGAGCTAAAGGCTACATGAAGTCCATTGCTCTCACCTACCTACTGAGGAAACTGAAATATAGCTTCTTTAAGGCAAGAGGTGACTGTTTCTGCTGTGGCCATGAAGAATAATTTTTAGGAAGAAATATTGGTTACATCTTTTGATAAAAACAGTGGGAATCTTGGCTGTTCTTCATGCTTCTATTATTAACCAGAATCTTCTTGCTCCTCTTCTAAACTTAGTCCCATAGGAAATCCAGTGAGCTGGATTTGGTCCCAATTTTTAGATGGAGGACGGGTATATTTTCTTGTGTTATTTGAAGTACATTTAAGGTAATTTCTAGTTGACAAGAACTAGAAGCATAACTTATTCTGTATTTTAGTTCTCTATACCAAAAGTATCCATTAAATGTTATTTGGTTAATATTTATCAGTTACGTTATTTTAATACATAAGGACTTCCCTCACTTTTAATTCTTCTGTCACTGTCAAAAATGTATGTTTGGTCTAAAATGTTTACCACTAAATTTTATCAAATTTACCTTAGGCAATATTGATATCACAATAAAAAGAATCATATTTGAGAGCAACTGAAGTTTACTCTTTTTCTGGATTCTAGAATAAATATGTAATGACCATTTATCAATTTTATAAGAGAGAGATTTTTAGAATAAAAAGGAAAGTGGTAAATTTTATATGACAACCTGGAGAATCTCTATATTTTAATTTTATTTTTTGAGAGAGAGGGAGAGAGAGAGAGGAAGAAGAGAGATAAATTAGATGAAAAGAAAGAAAGAAAGAAAGAGAAACATTGATTTGTTGTTTCACTTATTTATGAATTCATTTGTTGATTCTTGTATGTGCCCTGACCGGGGATCGAATCTGCAACTTGGTGTATCGGGACAGGGCTTAACCAACTGAACTACCCAGCCAGGGCCCTCCATATTTTTATTAACTAGTAGAAATGGTAAACCTTAAATAACAGAGGGGGGGAAATAGCATCCATAATAGATAACAGTAATATTCTCTCTGAACTTTTAGTTTAAAATTCTGTGAACCTATATGTGTTACTTTACAACTGTAAAGTACTTTATAAAAATACTGATTAGCTAGAAGAGACCTTAGAAATAATCTAGTCATATTCTACTGTTCATTGAGGAGGAAACTAAGACTCCTGAAATCAATGGACCTTCCCTTGGTTGCAAAGTTAGTAACAAGTCTGGGACTAGGAATCAGTCACCTCCCTTCTAGTTCTGTACATAATAGTGTTTGTTTCACCTTTATTTATTTATTGAATTTATAAGTGCTTTCTAATAACTGCTTCAAATGGGTGGTTAATAGGAGACCAGTTAAATGATTGTTGAAGTTTCTAAACCCTCTTCCAGATTACAAGCCATTTAGCTTTTTGCCTTGCCCTGATTTTTACAACAGCTTTTCATCACAAATTTTTCTGAGGTTTGTGGGTTGTTGTTTTTTAATTAAACTTATTATTTTTCATTTTCCAGGAGATTTTTGTGCCAAGCAGTTCTTTTTATATGATCTATTTTTTGACCAATTTAAAAAATATTATTGTTTGTTCACATAGTGATCTATGTAAATCAGAAGGATTTTTGCCACAAATAAGTAAGAATAATCAGATTACTCACTAGAGCAAAAGTCACACTAATTACTTATATCCTGGGAAGTAAGGATAACTCTTTCCAGGTCTTTTTCAATGAACCCCATGTAAGATTTTTTGTTCTTTCCTAATATTCCTTTATATTAAAAACAACTACAGCAATAACCACAACCTAGCCTAGCCTAATAAGCGATGAAGGTGTTCATTATCAAATAAAATAACTTACTCTATTTGGGTTGAGCACTGAGCCTTGTTTTGCTTTGTTTTTGACCTGCTGGTAACCAGCAGCTGGAATCCCCACACGAGGAGCGGGTGTCCAGTGCCTTACACTCTGTGGAGGTGGAGCTGCAGAAGCTAACAGAGATCCCTTGGCTTTATTACATCCTCCACCCAAATGAGGACGAGGTATGTAAAATTCAGCCTGTTTCTCGGTCAGTGTCAACTTGATGATGATAGAATTTGAATCCATCTTTTGCAAAAGAGATATCCAGAGGAAAATAAATTTTGAATATTACTTTTAGGTGAACCAAGGTAACATGGGAACCACTACATTTTCAGTAGTATATGACAGCATGAACTTCTTTGAAGACGTTATCCCGTCAGCAATGTTTTTTGTTAGTAACTGAGTCCTGCGTTGTCTCTAATATTAGAGTAGGTTTTCTTCTTTTACTGTCCTGAGAAAATTCTCTTCTTGCTCCACTCGAACAGGAGCCTCCTATGGATTGCACCAAGAGAAACAGCAGAAGCACAGTGTTTCGCATAGTGCCAAAATTTAAAAAGGAAAAGGTGCAGAAGCAGAAGATAAGCTCACAGCCTGGTAGGTGGTCCACAGTGGGAGGGAATGAATAGCATTACAGAAAAACAACTGATTACAATGATTCCACTAAGGCGATGAAATGCTCTAGATCAGTGGTTCTCAACCTGTGGGTCGTGACCCCTTTGGCGGTCGAACGACCCTTTCACAGGGGTCGCCTAAGACCATCCTGCATATCAGATATTTACATTACGATTCATAACAGTAGAAACATTACAGTTAGGAAGTAGCAACGAAAATAATTTTATGGTTGGGTCACAACATGAGGAATTGTATTTAAAGGGCCAGAAGGTTGAGAACCACTGCTCTAGAAAATGGCAATCATTGTTCTACATATTGAATGTACTAAATGCCACTGTAAAATGGTTAAAATGGGGAGTTTCATTTGATGTTCATTTTACTATAATAAAAAATTATATTGTACCTAAAATATGTCCAATATCAGTAGGAATCAGTAGTTATGAAGCACACAAGAAAATGCAGTGGCTGCTGATTTGCTTTACTTGGTTTGGTGGCTGTCATGCACCCATGCAAATGGTTCTCTGTCTTGCTCACCAGCAATTCAAGGCCTCGGCGTCTAACTTGTTTCTCTTCTTCAAAATTAAAATCTAGATCATTTCGATAAATGGAACATAGAAACTTCCATCTTTTCCTTTAGCTTGTTAAATATATTTTCTACCTAAAGTTCTGTATTTTCTTTCTCCTGTTTTAAGGACTTACTACACCATTTGGCAATCTACTGTGACATTTGCATTCTCAAGCAAAGATTAAATTCTCTTTGAAGTTGTCTTTCTAGTTCCCTTCCCACCTTTCCCTAGTGCTTCCATTTAACGCTATGCTAGAGCTAAAGCAACTTCAAGTTCTTTGTATATGATGGTTGGTGCCTTTCACCATCAAATCAGTTTCTAATTTCTCTGAGTCAGCTATCACCTTGTCAAAAGTGATATATAATCTGATTTTTGACAATCAAAGAGCAGCTCTTAAAGGGCATTTCAAAACCAAATATGGCAAATAAGAAGGCTTTTAAATAGCAAATCAATATTGAGTCAAGTATGTAAAAGAATGATTATACCTATTGAAAAATAACAATCCAAATAATCTTAGAGTAGTGTTGACTATTTTTAGATGATGTTAAATCAGTTTAACAGGACATTTATTTTTATAATTATCAATAGTAGTAGAATCAATAAAGGCAGCACTTGAAGTCAGCAAGACTTAAAGCAGAAGTTTGTCTAAAATTTAGTACCCTGTGTTAGATTTTAAATTTTAATTAGCATTTGTAGCTAATTAAACTATAACTAGTTTCATATATGATCTTAAGGAAATCATCAGAACTTATTTAGACCTTGTACTACCAATCCCAATTATGAGAAATACATCTTTTGTACATACTGTGTAGTTTGGGTGGCTTTAACGAGGACATTGAGCTAACGCTAAGGACACAGGTGCACTGCAGTGAATGTCTTTGTGGTCCTTATGTTGACCTGCATGGGGAAGAAATGGAACTGTAGTTTTGTTGAAACACCTTTAACCTTTCCCTCTGCTAGCACTGCTGCTGTATTCTGTTTGCATCTCCTTTGGCCAACCTTTGCTTTGTAATGCATTGAGCATGTAGAAATTAAGGGGGTTTTGCTCTTAACTTTGGTAGTTCAGAAATGGGGCACAGAGGAAGTTGCTGCTTGGCTGGATCTGATCAATTTGGGAGAGTACAAAGAAATCTTCATCCGTCATGACATCAGAGGGGCTGAACTTTTGCATCTGGAAAGGCGAGATCTTAAGGTATTTCCTTTGTGCTACTCTTTGCTCTTGAAAGTTTTTCTTGCAAAACAAAATCCCTCCTCCTGTGCCTCTCCTGTTACGTGCTTATAGCTTGGCTTATGTTATGCAAACGTGCAGTAATCTAATATGCATTGTCCTGTGGTCTGAATTCCTTGTATGCTTTTTAAACAAGAATGTCAGCAATATTTTCCTGTCAAAATCTTTCTCCGGCTATTATAGCTAAAGCTTAGCATGACTTTAGTAATTTTTCTCTGCATTCATTGGTATGGCTGTCTCTATATGCTAATATTTTTAAATGGATGATGTTTCCATCTGCTCACTCTACTGGATTAGCATGAAAGGTGATAATTGTTGCTGAAAATAACTTTAAAAATCTAATATAAGGCTAACAACTAAAAATTAACTCAAAATATCAATGACAAAGCCTTCCTAATATATGGAACTAGGTGAGATACCTATAGCAGTCCTGTGATTTTGCATTTCTAAATTGATGTCAGAGGCACAACTAGACCGATAAATTCAAATTTCTTTCTATGACTTATTAAAATTGTATTCTTCTCAAAAATAAATGTGTTTTATTTAGTAACGGAAGTAAAAATTATGCCTTTTACTAGAAGCAGCTCAGAGCCTATTTGTCATTTATGATGGAAAAGGAAAATCATTAATTCATGATCTACAGCAATTCCCTTTCATTCTATCAGTAGAGACTCAACAATAAAAATGGCCAAAGTAGCCTCTTGGGTCTCAGAGTTAGGAGTAGGATTTGTCATGTTACGTTTTTTTACCACATGTTTCCAGATTAAAATTCCAAGGTGCTTAATAAACAAGCAACAAAGCCTTCAGTATTTGTTGGAGTGATCCCTTTCCTGTAGACCAATTTCTAAAATGCTTGATACAGTTAGTTCCTGACAAATTCATGAACTGTCTGTGTCTATCTATAAGTACATTAGCAGACATTTTTGAACAGATAAAGGGTAATGTATAGTTGTTTAGAATGCAGAGTCATATAATTTTAGCACAATGACAGACATTTATACCTAAACATTTTTAACCCAGAGTAAGCTATATATATAAATGCCTAATATGCAAATTGGCACGGAACAAAGGAAGGCCCCAGCCAGCAGCCAGAAAGAAGGCCCCAATCGGCCCTGATCGCTAGCCAGGCCTAGGGACCCTACCCATGCATGAATTTCATGCACCAGGCCTCTAGTAATAAAATAATAGATTAATTAATTTTCTTAGTTGAGAGTCCCAAATCTAGAATACAACAAAAGATACGGTGTTAGAGCTCATAAAGTAAAGGTTGGCTTCAAAACTTGAATGTACACAACAAAATAAATGTGAGGGATTGTTATTTCCAACTTATTTATGTAGCTTCTGATGTCATCAGCAGGCAGCAACATTTATTGAATAGCTACTGATTAACGTTCTACCAGCTTCCCTGGGGGGTATCTGCCCTCTAGAAGTTTGCATCTCATTTTCTATAGATAAGCATCATTCAAGGATTAGACAGTGTGTGGGTGTGTGTGTGCATGCTCATTTTATATGTGTACATGAGAAACACATATAAACATGAAAATACACACAGTGAGTGAAGCAAATATTTGCAGAATGAAAAAAAAAGAGCATATACTTATACTAAGTCAAAGTTAGAGTGGAAGGACCAGGCTGGAAAAAAAGAATAAGAGCTAAGTGTAGATAGTCAAGAATTATTTTAGTAAACTTTCTCTTCAGCTTTCATGGGACCTTTGGTTCTGTTTTGTTTTTATTTTTAATATAAATAACATTCTTTCTTAAAAGTTTTGTTTTAGAAATTTGCATTAATAGTTCTTTTGGTTCTAAAACAGAGTGTGGGGAAATGGGAAAGGAGAAAAATAGTTTTACAGAGAGATCCTTCAGTAGAACAAAACCATGAAGGTAGAAAATGAGTTGCCCTGGGTCTCTGTGGTTGTAGCTGCCAGAAACAGCAGACCCTTCAGGGTCACGTCTCTAAATGTGAAGGATTACTTACACTGTCTATGAATATATTATATCAGTGGTTCACAAGTTTGTATTTTCAGCCCTGACCTCATTTGTGAACTTTAGGATTATTCTACTTGATACTTGGCTATCACATATGGATGTCAATCTTAACATGTCCAAAACTAAACTTTTGAGCTCCTATCCCATTTCCATTCTGCCCCTTCTCCAGTGCTCTTAGTAAACCACCCTGCTCTCTCTCCAGGTGCTTGAGCCAGAGAAACCCAAGGTCATACTTGGCACCTTCCGCTTTCTCATCCTTTCCCCCTAACTCATTAAGCCCATCACAAAGTCAGGTTGCTTTCTCCTGTCCATATCCTACTCCATGATACTGTACCCTCTGCCTGTGTAAGGTTAGTGGCTTCCTGGCTCTCCCTTCCACTGCTACTCTTGCTCTCTCTAGCACATTATCCCCATTGCAACCAGAGTGATAATTTTAACATTAGACATATCACTTTCTGCTTAAAACATTTCAGTGGCTTCTCCTTTCTGTTAGAATAAAGACTCACATCTTTGTGAGGCCAACAGGATCTGCCTGTTTATTTAACCTGCTATGGAATCACTGGCCCCTTGCTTATTTCATTTGCTTAAAAATAATAAACTCATTCTCACCTTAGGAGTGTACCTTCTGATAGTATGCTTCTCCTCCTGACCTCACCTGGCTAAGTCCTGCTCAGTTCTTGGCTCAGGTGTTACTGCCTTATCACCAAAACAACTAGAGATAGTAATGTGACCGTCCAGAGGTGACAAAGGGAGAAAATTCCTAATGTGCTTTAACAGACAAATAAACTGATTGATTGCATTATTTTTATTCCTGGAAGACAGAAGGAAAAACTGATAGACACCAAAGAAAATGACAAAGACACAGTGGTTTTTGTTCGGTTGGTTCTTGTTTTTTTTCTATTTGGAAAGTTGTGTATGTGTGACTAGAAGGGTACCTCAATATCTACAAAGCATGCCTCTGCAAAATTAGGCCTATTAATCCAAAGAAAGCAAAAGCCAATAATAAAGACTATGAAAAATAAATTATGAAACATATAACTAATATCAAGGCATAACTTTATCACAGCCTAACTCCTAGAAAACATGAAAGTACTGAACTCAAAAGAAAGAAAATATAGCTAATAAGTTAGTGTAGCTCTATGGGAAACATTCATTTCATTATACTGCAGTATTAATTTTGAGTAGAATCTGGCCTCTCAAAAGTTTTTATTCTTGAGAATACAATGTGCATATGGCCTAAAATAAAATATGTAGTGCTAAATATATATATTTTCAGAATGTAATAAATTTTTTAAATTTTTTTTATCACAATTTACGTTCAATATTATTTCATATTAGTTTTAGGTGTATAGCGTGGTGGTCAATCGTATACTTTACAAAGTGTACCCCTTCATATTTTTAGCACCCACCTAGCATCGTACATAGTTACTACAGCATTATTGACTATATTCCTTATGCTATAGATCACTGTGACTATTTTGGAACTATCAATTTACACATCTTAATCCCTTTATCTTTTTCACCCATCTCCTAACCCCTCTTCCATCTGGCAAACATCAGTCTTTTCTGTACATCTGTGAGTCTGTTTCAATTTTGTTTGTAAATTAATTTTGTTCTTTAAATTCCACATGTAAATGAAAATATATGGTCTTGCTCCGTCTTATTTCACTTAGTCTAATAACCTCTAGGTCCATCAATGCTGTTGTAAATGGTAAGATTTCATTCCTTTTTTATGGCTAAGTAATATTCCATTCTACATATGTACCACAACTTTCTACCCACTCATCTATTAATAGGCACTTGGGTTGCTTCCCCAGGTAACTATGTTATCACAAAGCATAAAGGATATTAAATATTCCACGCAAATCAAAGAATCTGAATACAACTATAAATGCAATTTAATCTTCCTCTAGGATTTGACCTTGCTTTTGTTATTTTAGCAAAAGCAAGGAAAATATATAGTTGCCTTAAGACTGATTGTGGATGACCTGGTGTCATATGAGAAAATATTTTTCAGGGTCAGTTAAATATTGTAAGAATTTTACCCTGAAATTATCTCAAGCTTGAAAAGAGCACTGGCTATGGAAAGAGTATTTTCCAGAAGGATTCAGAGGCTTCAGGAACACTGCTGCTATGGAATTCAGATTGCTCATAAAGTTTATGGAGAAACTGCGTGTGTGTGTGTGTGTGTGTGTGTGTGTGTGTGTGTACTTAAAACAGGTTGATCTATTTCATTTAAAAGTAAACAGTGCTCTTAGTCTGCAGAACAAAGTGGATATTTGGAATTTTTATCTTCTCAGAAAAATAATCTTGTGGTACCGTATCCTGTTTTCTAGGCTGCTTTGGAATTAATCATTTTATTAATTTTCAAATATTTTAAACTCTTTTGTAAAGTTAAATATTCCACTTCACATATTATGCCCCTTACACCTGAAGAAGGCTGTCGTGTTTGGAGGCCATCACCCTTTCATTTAGTTTCTCAGATAGTGAATATTATGGCTCTCTTAGATGGCTTTCATTCATTCCTGCAGCAGGTGTTTATTTGCTAAGTGCCTGCTCTGTGCTACACACTCTGCAATCAGCATCCATTTCTGAAAATTAACCATTGAATCTTGGTTCTTTATAGAAAATAATTCTTTAAGAAATGAGAAGAGTTCTGAGGGAAAGGAGCCAAAAGAGGTGGAGGAAAAACACCAACCCACAGATACCTATGTCTAAGAAATTTTTTACACTTATACATTACAAAGTGTGAGGAATACTTAAATATTCCCCAGAAATCAAAGACTGTGGGTGCAGCTGCAACTAACTGCATTTGTGTTCCAAATGTAGGTAATGGGCACTGGTGTCTTCCTTCAGGATTAGGCCTCACGTTTAAGTTCACTTTACCAAGGAAGTGTGTAGTTGCCTGGAGGCTAATGTGGATACCCATGTGTCACACCTAGCATTTCACAGAGATCCCAAATGGACCTGTGTTTCTTAAGAAAAGAAGAGCAAAGAGAAACTAATTTAGACTCTAGAAGAACTGCCATTGTATATAATTCATGAGAATGTACATTTAAGAGTTTGTGTATTTTATTGGTTGGTATTTTTTCAGTGTCAGGTTATTTTTGTTTTGTAAACTTATTTTTTAGCTTTTACTTCCTGAATCATTAAATATAAACTAAAGTAAATGAAGTGAATGCTAATTATAAGCTTAATATTTAATCTCCAATTTTCTCTTGTCAATAAACTTCTTTCTCTACCTTCCCACCTCTTTTTTTTTTTCCTTTTTCGTTTAGGACCTGGGGATATCGAAAGTGGGTCATATGAAGCGAATTCTCCAGGGAATTAAAGAGCTTGGAAGGAGCCCTCCCCAGTCTGAGGTGTAATCATATCGGTGCTATTCCTTAGAAGGAAAGTAATTGCTACTTAATACAAAGTCCTTGGAAGCAGTTGACTGTTCGTGTAGTTTTCTGCCCAGATAAGTAAGCACCACTGAAGCACCTCCATGGCTTGATATTTTGCCATTGGTGAAAATTTTGATTTGAGGTATTAGAAAATATTTTTGTGCCAAAAAATACATTCCACAAAGCTATTTTCTTACTGTGCAAACCTGATATGTTCAAATTTGCTCATATAAGTAAAACAGTATGATGAGACAATTGCATTGTACAAAAGGTGAAATTGCAGAATGTTTGCTTTCCTTAAACCTGGTCAGATGGAATGGTCTTACTGTGCACTCACATAATAGTGTATGGCTAAAACTTCTTAGGTCTCATTATTGGAGGCATTGGCTTCCTCCTGAAAATCGTTGGTTAGAGGACTAAGATATATAAAGATGTGTTTTGAATGTTAGATTGGTATCACCTCAGATTCCTAGTGTCCTGTGGTCAAATAATAGGGTTAAAATCCCTCAAATACTATGAATGAATGAACGCAAATCTTAATGCACGGTGTTGCTGCCTGAATTGTCTCTTTCTTGCATGTCCAACATCTACTATTGTAAAACTTAGTGTTAATGTCAGTTTTAATGGGATTAATTTATTACTACCTAAGTACCTTTTTGTTAGCTATAGGCACTTTTCTGTTCTTTGATGTGGACTTTGCATAAATATTCTCTATCTAAGAATTTGTGAACATGTGTCTATGCCATAATCAACAAATGATAAACATTTTAGGCAAGCCAATTTTTGTCAACCTATCATAAAGAGTAGGTATGCACATTAAGAAAATTCCCTGGATAGTTTCATAAAATTACACATTCTGTTGTCTAACAACATTATGCTTTCCAAACCAAATTTTCCACATTTGTTCTTATTTTTCCATTTCAATTTAATAATTACTTACTGCTGTGTTTGCATTTATATATAGTAACTGTTGACATCCAGGAATTTCTTCAACGTCTCAACTGTGGTTTGTATACTGATCACTCACCCAGACTCACCCACTAGCTAAAGTTATGCTTGACATGAACTTCCTCCCAACAAGAGAAATTTAAAATTTTTAAAGGCCTTTACATTATTATTATTATCTCATGTAATTCTTATATCTTATCAGGTAGATATTATTTTCTTTTTCTAACCATCATACTTCAGTGTAGCTCATTAGGAGTCAACATTGCAATTATCAAATCTTTGAAAGCCAAAAGCATACATATCAACCAGTCACAAAATACCTTCAAATAATCTCTTTTTAGATATTATATGCCAAAAATTAATTATAATATTTAAAAATCTTCTATATACAAGAAGTAAGCAGGGTACTGTACTGACCCAGTGGTGACAATTTTCATAAAGTAACGTTTTAGGTAGGTGCTCAATAGGAATATATACACACGCATATATACATATACACACATATATGTATATACACCCATATACATTATATGCATATTCATGCTTATAATCACAAAATATGCTCTCATTGATATTTTCTAGACAATTATTTGCTGAATGCTTAAAGAGAAATATAAATGGGAAAGCATTAAAATGAACTATTGTCAGACATAATTTAATTATATCAAAGAAGTTTAATTATTTGACATTTTATTCTTATTTACAACTTTAGTCTCTAACTACTAGAAAAATCACAAAATTTGGATATCTTAAAAATAAATAAACCTGATAGGTAGGTTCATGACCAAGTGTGTCTGACTATATATTTTACCTCAGTTGTGAATTAGTGGAAATTTTCCAAAGAGAATTATACCAGGTAGCTTAATAGTGTAAAAAGTTACTCACTTAAAATGTTAATGTTACCCACACCTAAGAAATCACAGGCCTTTTCCAGTTCCTTTTTTAGTCCCCTGTCCCCTGCCCCCCAGCCTGCACGATGTCCTGCTCTTCCAGACACTTCCCTGGGAAAATAAAACACATGCCCGGTCTCCCTATCCAGCAAGGAGGTGGGAACTCTAGACAAGAATGAATTAATATAAAGATCTTTATTGATTTTCACTTCCTCAAATACCTCTTTGCCAATAGAGAAGATTCTTAAGCTATTACATTTTCAGAATGGAAAAGGAAGATATAAATGACTGAACTTTTTGGTTTGATGTTGATCTTTCAATCTTAGATACCATCTCTTATATTTACTGTAAAACCTCAGTTAATGGAATCTTTAGGTAGGTAGAATTCTCCTGCAAGTGGCTCTTAGATGAGGGGAATCCTTTAAAATGACCATTTCGATATCTTTTTTGTTGAATGATAGCACATTTCCTGGTACATTTTGTCATGTGGAGTTGTGTAGGATTCAAATGACTTCACTCACACCTGTTTGCCAGGGTAGTGCCCTCAGAGCCTCCTTAGGCACCTGGCAGTGTCACAGAGGAACCAGCTTCTTGTAATAGATGGGGTTACAAAGAAAACAGGATGAAGAATTTCTCTAGGGGGTCTGATTACAGCTCTGGGGAGTGCAGGTGAGGCCCCGGTGCTAGTCCACGCACTAGCTGAGCTGTAATGGCTACCTTTCCTCTCTGCTAGGCTCACACATGCAGAGAATTTGGGAGGGATGGCAAGGAATCACAACCAAAATCCACTTCCTTTCAGTCTCATTTTTCTGAGGAAGAACGTGCTTTTCAAGAAGGAAAGGGACAGAGTCAGGCCTAGGTAGAATTTCAGTGTAAACTTAATTTTTCTCTTCAGCGTCTTTCCACCTCCCTTTTATTTCTGTTATTTTTTCTGAGTTTATTTCTTTTTTTAATTTAAATTTATTGGGGTGACATTGGTCAACATGAACATATCGGTTTCAGGCGTGGGTTTCTGTATTGCACCATGTGTCCACCTCCCTCTCTGAATTTCTTTCCCAGTTCCTGGCTTCACGTTTTCCCATGTGCCCAGTATATGATGGTTGCTCAAATTCTCACTGCCATATATTACCCTTTCCTCATCAACTGTCCCACTGCAAAATGGCTCCTTTCATCTCTCCTTGCCTGAGCACTCATTGTGGGTCATCTAGCAAAATTTTAGGAAGAAGACAATATAAAGAAACTAACTTTACAGTTTGTATTTAATAAAAGGAAACGTTAATTTAAGTGAATTAGTGGATTAGGTAATTGGGAACTATGATACACATTGCTGTGACTAAGAAAGGAGTCATCCCGCGAATGTCTAGACCTGTGCTGTCCGATGTCATAGCCACTAGGCTCAAGTGGCCATTTAAATCTAAATTACTTTATGTAGAAATTGAGTTTCTCATGTGCACTAGCTACATTTCAAGTGCTCAATGGCCACAGTGGACTAACAGATGTTGAGTATATACATCATTGCAAAAACTTTACCAGATAGCATTGGCCTAGAGCAGAGGTGGGGAACATCTGGCCTGCCAAAGCATTAAGGGTGAGTTCATTAAATGTTTAACCAAATACAGTAGACTGATTTTTAAGTTGATGATTTTCTATGTTTTGCAAATGATGTTATAAATATCCCAATGGCCCTTGGCAGAAAAAAGGTTCCCCACCTCTGGTCTAGAGCATTGCTACCCAAAATGTAGTCCATGGACCAGCAGCATCCTTATCTCCTGGAAACTTATAGAAAGGCAGATTCTTAGGTTTACTCCAGACCTACTGAGTCTAAACCTTGGAACAAGATTCGTCAGGTGATTAGCACTAACCTAAATATGTTTTATTCCTCCTAGATATTAGGGATTTCTGGTCTTTAAAAGATGCTCAAAATAGCTCATTCCCCAACCCACTGTTTCATATCGCTTCTCTAGCTAATCCTAGAAATCAGTTAAAACTCATTTATTCTCCTCATTTATCGCCCTAACTGAGCTTTCTTCTCCACCCATATTCCTAATTCTGGCTCTAGATGAACCCTACCTACCCAGTTATTATATTTTGGTAGTGAAGGTGGAACACAGGAAATTGGCTAACAAACACAGCTGGCCTCTCTCCAGCCCCTCACCCCACATCTTAGTCACTAACAATCTGCATTCACTCAGTTTGTTGCTCATGTGGCATTCTCATTTGTTCACAACTTAAGTAACAGGAAATATTTTCAGAAGAATATGTACTGAGACAAGTAAAGACTGGGTCAGTTTCTTATAACTTCACTTTCTCTTATCAGTAGATTATCCTGTTGACATAGTTCATGCTTGAGAACACGGCAGCACACACACATTAAATGAATCATTAGTCATGAAAACCCAAGATTGCAAATAAAGTAAATGTGTCATTAAAGCCCTCAGAGAAAGCATTTGTTTGCTAGACTAAGTCTGTTAATTATGCTAACTTATCTTTATTTTCAGGTAGCTAATCATTCCTTAAAATAGTGCCTGAAAATACTTTATCATATTCTTGACTTTGAAAATAAAAATTATTTAATTCTACAATAAGATCTTTCCTGATGGCTTTTGGTTAATAATCCTTCACTTAATGTGTACATATTGATACATTTTGAGAGATACTTTATCTAATTTTCATGAATAAAGAGGGCACTACTTTAATCTTCATGGAAGTAATTTTTAACAGGAATTGAGGAAGGAAATACTCATGCAAAGCATGACTTAGAAAATTATAGTGCAAAGTTCTATACATCCTTCTAAAGTAAGTGATCTATTATCTCTGACTGGGCTGACAACATATTGGACTTTTGTGTTATGTAGATGTGAATTCTGTAAGGGTATAGCTTCTCATTAAGCCATAAAAGCTGTCTCAACCTTGATATCTAGGATCTCTCCTGTCCTCCCCCCATCCCTGTAAAGTCATCCTGTATTTTTCAGATGAAATTTGGATAAAACAGTGGGTTTAGAGATTGATGATACAAGTGGCAGTTTTAAAAGATCAAGCTCTTCAAATCAGCTGAAAAGAATGAGAAGTGAAGATTCCTCAAATACTGTCAGACTCCCAGGAGGTCCCAGTGCTTGGGTGCCATGCCTCTCCCTTGCCCTCTCTGCTCACCATCCATGCCAAGTGCAATGGGGCCTGGGACTTGTTTGTCTCTGCTGTGGCATCTCCCCAGTGACTTCCATATAGCAGTCTCTGCATCACATGGATAGCATGTAGGATACCTTCCTAAAGAAACAACCAAAACTTCTAAAAGGCCATGATAATTGGCTTTATAATAAGCAAAGCACTAATTTTTAATCTTTATTGTTGTTTTCTCTTTACTATTTCCTCCAAGTTTTGTTTAGAGATATTTCTGTTAGGATAAAAAAAACTGTAAAGATTTATTATTACAAAGAACAGTGAGATAAAAGACAGCTGGACTGTATCTATTTGTATACTTCTTTTTGTTATTTTTCAAAAAAGGAGGTATAGCAGAGTAACTGAGAGTGCATTAAGCTCAGTAACAATGTTTTTAAAAAAATCATATTACTAATATAGGTGAAGAGATTAACTTCCTTCATGTACTTAAGATATTCTATTTACATATATTTATATCCTCTCTTAATTTTTTATGCACTTCCAAGTTTTAGTTGGAAAAATACAAACAAAGCCACTACTTAAAAGTTCTAAAAACTTTAAATTATTTCATTTTAGCTACAAGTTATTCATGGCATAAGAATTTATTAATAGTCTCAGTATTTCATAGGAAATGCATTTCAAGAGTAAAATAGCCAAACTTAAAGTAATATAGGGTTACTTTAAAATGTATTAAGATAAGTTTTATACTCAGTTAATGATGCCATTGAAGTAAGATAATGCAGTTAGATATACAAGCTAAAAAGGAAAAAGAATATATTTTGTGGTCCTTACTGTTTGATTGCACTATTGTTTACCACAGCTTAGCCATGTCTACTTCTATATTCTAACTATTAAGCTGATATGTAACTAAAGATTTCTTACAGTTCTGGTAACTGGTAACTAGTGCTGTGAAAGGTTTTGGTATTGTAACATTCCCAGTTTTGTGAGTTATATATTGTATATTGAAGATGATTAATAAATTGAAGTAATATATTTGACTAGAGCTGGGAAAACATGGTAATTATTTTCAAATGTTTAAGTTTAATCAAACTTTTTTTTCTCTTAAGTGAGATAAAAGTCTCACTTTTGTTAAAATGTCTATTTATACAACAGGTTTCTCCTTTTATTGATTTTATTAATTTTCCTATTAAAATTGTTCTATCTTTTGTACCAAAATAATTATCATGCTGGGTATTCAAACTGCCAAGATGTATTTTAGTTTGCTGGACTTTGGCAGACAAAATATTTAATAACAAACCAGCTTTGTATATTTTGTGGCTTTGGGGGCAAGATTTTACCTTTGAATATCTAAGTGCTGTTATCAGCAAAGTCAACATAGACAGTATTACTTGTAATTATCTGTAGAAGATTTTCACAAATTGTATAAATCAGTGCATTTATTTATTATGTTGTGAAATTTAATCTTTATACAAATGCATATTCTAGCCCTTTTCTTGTAACTGCTGTTGCTTAGAGTGTAATAGCTCTGTTAATGAATTACTTGCATACTTGAAGTACTCATTTCTGTCAAACAGATGCCCAGTTTATTTCCTTGTTAAAAAAAAAAAAAGGTGTAGATAACTGAATGTTAAAAAATAATTTTGTTTAAAATAAATATGAAAAATGGCATAAAGCCAAAATGGAATCACCATTATTAGGATTTAATGTAGCCATGATCCCATTCTGCTATTTTTTGCCAATCTGCATATAGTTTATCTTCAAGTCAGAACTTATTTTCTTATGTATTTGTTGTAAAAGAAATCTCAGTGATTATACTGCCAGTATGAAATTCAAATGCACATTAAGAAACTTGAACCCAAAAAAATCTCACATACCTCCAGCAGCTAGCTCTAGGTTCCAGGCTGTATATTTTTCACAATGATTGCATTTGAATCTAGGCTACTTTACAAATAGTAACCATGGTGGATAATGATTTGTTTCTGTCAATTACATCAATGGCATTTGAGTTCTGAATTATTTTTGTTTAAAAACATTCTCTATTCAACTAATTAAAAAACTAAAAATCTAAACCATAATGGCACAACATACCACACAGAATAAAATCACGTTTTCAAGAAAGAAAATAAAACTGTTCTGACTTAATGTGAGGCAGTGTTATATACCAAAGAAATCACTTTAACAAGCCCTAAATTCAACTGTCTTATAGTGTAAGCTGTAGATGAATTGTGAACTATTTTAGCACTATAATAGGAGATTAGGAATTAATTTACTGTAATTTTAAAGACAGTTTTTGTTAATGTTACTATTGTACAATTATTGAAGAGAGGAAAAAAATTATGGGAGAAACATCATATGGATATTAAAAGAAAAAGAAGCTTGAGTTCTTTTGAAAAGATTTGGAAATAGTTTAAATTTAGGTATCTTTTACTTTATATTATAGAAACACAAAACGTGTGAGTTGTATGGTAGGTACAATACCACAAAAACAAAATGGCACCCTGGTGAAGTCTATGAGACCATATTTGTTTTATCAAAGTAACCAGCGAATGCAGGGGCCCATTCTCCTGTTGAAATTTAGAAGTCAGTGAAGCAGATAGTTTGGATGACCTAATCTTTTGCATTTCCTACATGAGGCAAATGTCTGTGCTTTCTCAACTTAGTGATTGGTATAGGGAGAACTAGTCAGAAGGGCTTAGGTAAATATAGATCAGACCATAGCATTCAGACTAAAGAGATTTTCATGTTTTTGCTAAGCCTTCAAATTTTTGGCAATGATAGATTTTCCTTTCATTTGAAACAAAGTATTAAAATTTATAATATCACACAGAGCTGAATTCTGTGATTCTTGAGGTAGGAATATGGTTTAGATAATATTGGGTTCCATAACTGACTTTGACACTGGCTCACTGTTTCCTTTCTACAAACTATATGTTTTGGTGCCTCAGTTTCCCCAATTAGACATGGCATATAATATTATCAGTTATAAATACTTGGGAATTTTTCTTTTGCAAAAGGGGTTATGTAAGCATGAATCATACCTAAATTTATTATTTCTTTCCCACTGTCATTTGAGTTATAAAGAAAAGCTTCCAAGACTAAAGCTTGAAAATTAAAATTCCAAATTAACATCCCTTGATGCTCAGTCTTTTTACAGGAAGTTTTGTTACAATGAGAGTGAACTTACCTTAGTACTATCAGTACCAGAGTAGGTTTGGGTATTTTCCTCTGTGTACTCCAGGTTCGTATTATTCATTTTAGGGTCAACTAAAAACTCACTTCTAAAATCTTCACAAGTTTAGTGGGGTTTTTTCTGCACCCACCCCAAACAACCATTTTACAGCTGTGAAAATTAAGACCTTCACATTTTTTCTTATATTAATAACTCCCTAAAGAGGAAAATGTTTTCCTTCCTTCCTTCCTTTTTTCTTTCTCTTTTGGAAAATGTTTCTTTAAATCAGTGGTTAAAAAAAATGGACCGCTCTTACCTTGTGACATCACTCCCTATACTAAGTGAATGCTGAATGGTTTCCTTGCTATTTGATCCCAAGCATGAATCACTGGCTACATTCTCTGGCTGTGGAGTGCTACTTCCTAATGTAAATTACCTTCAAAACTTCCTGTAAAAAGACCAAAGTAGAGATGGCCTTAATTATTATCATAATGCAAACCTGAGTGCAATTAAATGAAAAAAAAATAGAATAACCTACTTAAAATCATTAAATATAGATGAGGGTAAATGAATACTTGCCTTTATTTTTGCCTGACATTTGAATTCAGTCACTATCTGATCCTTGACTTAAGATTTCTTTGCAAAATATGGTATTTTTTTATAGCATAATGTGGTCTCTTGGAGCTCCTATTGCATCCTCCTCCCCTAAAACTGTATGACATAAGGGGAAAGACAGAATCTGAACTTATTCATATAGTATTTTGACCTGACTTATTAGCACAACTTAGTTTTCATAATGACAGATCTTTCATTGATGATTCCGGAATAATTTGATATAGTGACAAGAAGAAATCATTGTTTTGGGAACTTGCTTCCCACAATGACCTAATATACTGTTGACCTTAGTATAATTAAAATTAATTATAATGTTATTAAGAGCCGGCCCTTTTTACAGATTTCAATTGTGCAGCAGATTTTAATATACATACTGTTGAGGATGGAAATATTGCAAACTTGAGCAGTTCTTTCTTTTTTTTCTTCTCCTTTTACTGAAAAACTTTCAGAAAGCTTTGAGAGAGGACACAGTTTTCGTAGCAACATAGTCTTCTTCCAGGAAACTCATAAACTAAAACATGGAACAAAACCAATGTTTAATCCTAATCTTGGTTTTGGACAGTGTAAACAAAAGCATTCTATATATCAGAGTTTTTTTCAGTGTTTCTGCAGTTTCATATATCATTTTTGTCCATCTCAAAAATTGAATCAGCAGTTTATTCTATTTCTAATTAGTTGTGGTAAGGCAATAATTGCTTTTATCAGTACAACCTTTCACCATTTTTCTCTCCTATTCTTTTTCTGTTTTTCAGTAACCACTTTCCTGACCTTCATTCTACCACTTCTAGTCTGTCTTCCTTATGGTTGACAGAGTGGTCTTTCTAAAACAAATTTGCTTTGCATCACTTTGCTAAAAGTTTTTAAATACTCTCTCCTTTCTTTACAACATAGCATCCTAATTCTTTAGCATGATGGATAATGATCTCTATGAACTTGAGTTGTTTGCATCCCCACCTACCAATTTCCACCCCCCCCCCTTTTTTTTAAAGCATTCTTGCCCACCATTTTCCGGGAATTTGGAACCATCCACAACTTAGTCCTCAGCATAATCACATACTATACGTCAACTCATTCAAAACTCAGTTCAGATTCCTCAAGCCAAGTTAAGCTGTTCATAAATGCTCCATAGAATCTTGAAATTTTTTCTATTAAAATAACATCACTTTTCAACAATTTTGTATATTATATGCCTGCCCCCATCCCCAAATTTCTCCCTTTCTTTTAATTTCTAGTCTCACTATCTAGCTACCACATAATAGGACTTTAATAAGTGTTTTTGAATGGATGATGTAAATAGAGAACCCAAACTTTTCTATAGTTTTATACTATCACAAGTGAAAACTTGGACTTCTCTCAGAGTCCACATGAGGTCTAAGTGTCTTCATGAGCACACACACACTCTGGGAAACCAACAGAAGATGGACAGCAGGGAAGAACAGTCACTTTATGAAGGATAATCATTTGTTAGCTATTCATCAGAGACACTTACCAAGTCTGAATTCTTGTTTCTAAATATGAGGCTTATCAAAATCACATAACTGACAAATTCTTATTTGTAATTCCTAAATATGCCGTAAAGGTGATCTTTGTCTTTTGTAGACATTCGGTATATACAATCTATATAAACACATACACTGATTACCTACACAAAATAATGAGACTTCAGAAAGAGTAAAAAACAATAATGAAGGTGAAATTTTCTTTTAAATAATGTTCAACCAAAGATATTGACTGAATTTGTGTGATTTCAGGTCATTTGTAGCTAATGTCTATTTTACTTTTTTTCTGATGCAAATGTAAGAAGGCTTGTTTGTGACTTTCACCCATTATACAGTATAAAGAATAAAAACTATTATCTGTGCACTATAGGTTCATATTATTCATTTTAGGATATACTAAAAACGCAATTCAAAAACCTTAGAAAATTTAGTAGTACTTTTTCCACACTCACCCCAAACAACCAGGGGCCTGGTTTTCTTTTGTGATTCTATAAAACCTTTTGACTGTGTCCCCAAATCATGGTAAAGGTTAACCCAAAAGCTCTTTAAAGTTAATCATTTCTAAAATTAAATAGTAGTCCAAAATGTATGCAATTAAATTAAATGCCCTCTTCCTTCACCCACTTAATAGACATTTTTCTGCCTGCTCTATTCTTGGCACCTGATTAGAGGTTGGGGTACAACTAAAGTAAGGCGTAGCTCTTACCTGGGAGAGTTTGTTTATTTTCATGATTATTTTTCTACAATCCATTTAAGAAATTGGGAGGACATTTTTTTAAACCAAGTATTTCTCAGGGTATTTCAGAGACGTGGTCTCTTTTCAAATCAAAAAACTAACAAATCCTGTGTCATAAAGAAGTAACCCCGTTTTTACGCCTACAGTTTTTGTATTTTCAGATCATCCACAAATAATTTTGCCCATCCCTTGTCAAGTACATCTTTCATCAAACCTGTAGAACGCCATTTCCACAACCGTAACTGCTATGTGTGATCCAGGAGACTAATAGATTTGTAGAACATAAGTAACATTTCAAGTCCATTTTACAAAGGCATATGTCCCTATTAATGACACTTACACCAAAATATATGGGGTATGCATTGTGAGCCCACAGCAGAGGGAAACGTAACGTAATGCTTCCTGGTGTAAAAAGCTCCATTTGAGCTTACGAGTTGCTGTTTCCACCTCGGTTATTTTTATTGGCGAGTCAGGAGTGATATTTAACAGGTAGCATACTTATCTAAGCATATAGTAAGCATACTAAGCATATTTGTGTGCCACAGTATACTGATATAGATGAAACAAAACAAAAATCTTGGAGTTATAAAAATGAACTTAACTGAATATTTATTGATAGGCAATAGGGTTCCTTTGTGACAGGAAAAAAACTGCCGTTATCTTAATTATCAGTAAGTATGGGGGGAGGGGGGAGACCCTTGTATGTATATTTACATTTTGATAAGCTTATTTTGAAGTCGCCATTTCCCATCAGCACAAAGTATCAATCATTTCTATGTTCTCTAGCAAAAGAAAACTCTTAGTCTGAAACAACTTTACTCTTTTTTTGGATGTTATAAAAGGTCCACAAAAGAAGGATGCTCAGATGGCTAGGTAGATACTTTCCCCTTATATTCAGCATATTGATTTTACCTTTTGATAAAGATACACAGTAACTATTTGCCTTCTAATTATCATATTGAAAGCATAATACAGTAGTAGAGTTCTTTTGACCCTTACATTGGAAAAGATAGTTTTAATTTAGCCTTTGCTATATTATTTATAGTTAAGAGTTTACTACATTTTGGTAGTCTGTTTTGAAATTGTACTGTATCTGAAAGATGCAGATCATGTCTATTTATTACACAATGGGCTCTGTTTGCTGCAGAAAAGAGTGAAACTTTTAACTGCTTAGCACACTTGCCGGTGAAATATACCTGACAGGGCAGAGGTTATAACTTTGGCTCTAATTAGTTTTAATAATGGTAGGAAAATGTGTTTTGTTTGTTTACATGCTGTTTACAATGGCATAATTTTTAAATATATACAACAATTGAGATATTTATTGCATACTATTTTAAAGATGTTTTATGTGTTTTCACCTTTGGAATATATTGTTACAGTTCCTAATACAGGTAATTTGGGTGGCTTTGTTAATAATGTAGCTAGCGATTTTTATGACTACTAAGTGACCAGTTTTCTGTGCCTTTTATTGTGGGATGCATGGTGTATTTATTGTACGGGAGTCACTGATGCGTGTATTTTTGTACTTGGCTGAGAGTTACGGTTGATCTCCATGTACATGATGATGAGAGATGCCTTTCCCAAAGGGCACTGCCTTGAGATCATTCTTCTCAAATAAAAAGAATGCATTTGGACAATTTGTGATGTCTACGTTCTTTCTGGTGAGAAATCTTATTTTTTTAATTAAACTTTTTATGTTGAGATAATTGTAGACTCACATACAGTTGTAAGAAATAATGCAGAGAGAGATCTTGTGTGCCCTTCATTCATTTGCCACCCTGCAAACGTAGAATACAGTGTCACAACCAGGATGTTGATACTGACAGTCAAGATGCTAACAGTTCTCCCACCACAGGGATCCACAACAGGGGTCCCTGGCATTGCCCCCTCGTATTGCCACACCTACTTCCCTCCCACCTCCACCCCAGCAACTCTTAATCTATCTTTACTTTTGTAAATTTCTCATTTTAAGAATGTTTTATTAAAATTTACTAAATTTGTGACTTTTTTTCCATTTAGCTTAACCTGCATGTACTAATAATTCAGTTCTGTTTATTGCTGAGTAAGATTCCATCTGGTGGGGGAATTCTTAATGGTAAAACACAGTTTGGTTTATTCTTATAGTAATAAGTCCTTGAAGTTCACCAATAAACACTTGTGATAAGAACCAAATGTGACAGGCATTGTCTGCAGTGGTAACCATCGATGAGGAGCCCTTTGAGATTACTGTCTAATGAGGAAGAAATATTACTGAACACAGAGTGTTGTGTGCATTGATAAAAATATGTCACCAGGCCCTAGCCGGTTTGGCTCAGTGATTACAGCATCGGCCTTCCAACTGAAGGTTTCTGGATTCGATTCCCGGTCAAGGACACCTACCTCAGTTGCAGGCTCAAGCCCTGGCCCAGCCAGGGCATGTGCAGGAGGCAACCAATCAATGTGTCTCTGTCACATCTGTGTTTCTCTGTCTCTCCCCCTCCCTTCCACTCTATAAAAATCAATGGAAAAAAATATCCTTGGGTGAAGATTAACAAAAAAAAACCCACACAAAACAACACACACAAAAATGTCACCAGGTACATCGGGACATGAGGGGCACAGAGGAAGGGAAGATCTAGAGAAGTTCAGAGGCACCTTCCTGAAGAGGTGGCAGAGTTGAGTTTTAAGCAGTTTGTCAGGCCAAGTATGTGTGTGAGACCTGAGGTGGCTGTGCAGCTTGGCAGTACAGCTGGGTGTTGCTGAAACTAAAGGAGTCCAGCAAGAGACACAGAATGGAACTTGAGAAGCAGAGGCAGGTCAGAGCAATCAGATTTGAGCCCTGGACAGATCAGTGACCTCTGCCGGTGGTAGGAGTGACTTGCAGAGGGTTGAGGACATGGAGATCAGCTTGAGGCTGTTGCAGAGATCTAAGCAAGAGATGGTGGGGATCTTTTTAGGGAAGTTTTAGTGGAAATGGGAAAGAGGAAACATCTGAGAAATACTGAGGTGGAAATGGCCTGTGCATGGAGACTGGCTCTAGTTGTAGGAGGAGGAGGGAAGATTTCCAGGTTTCTACCAAATGGAAAATAAGTACCAAGGTGAAATTCAGGTTTAGGCATTATGGGTAAGGTCACTAGGATGCCTGTGGAATACAGGACAATGTTGGAGGGAGGCATGGAAGGAAATACAGACCTGGTGGATTCAGGCCATCAGAGAACATGCCCAGGAACTCAGAAAAGGGCCCCACAGAGCGGGACTCGGGCCTGGGAGGAAGAGTGCTGTCCAGGTGGTTCCCCCTGGGGCCTGGGGGCAGTGGAGCTGGTTCTGGGGGTGGGGGTGGAGGTGCCAAAGGAAGAAGCTGGAGAATGGGACCAACTGCCTCCACCAGGGTGCGAACCGGTGCCAGGCAACGCCAGCAGCAACAGCAAACAGGAAGAGTGAGGCCTTCTGCCTCCTGGTTTCCCTCTTGTGTCCCCAGTGGCAGTAAGGGCAGGAAACCAGCTGGCAAAGAAGCAATACCATTTGTATTGCAGAGCCCCACACCCAGCATTTAGGGTGTATTCAGAGCTGAGAGGTAACAGTCCAATAAGTGGCCATTAATCCTCATAAGGCACTCTTCTTTAGGAACTACAAGGTCTCCCGGCCAGTGTGGCTCAGTGGTTGAGTGTCAACCTAGGGACCAAGAGGTTTGATTCCAGGTCAGGACACATGCCGGGTTGCAGGCTTGATCCTCAGTGTGGGACGGGCAGGAGGCACCTGATCAATGATTCTCTCTTTGATGTTTCTATCCCCTCCTCTCCCACTCTGAAATCAATAAAAATATATACAGTGTTTTTAAAAATTAAAAAAGAACAGGATCATTATTCAATGGAGAGTAGGGCAAGAAGCTGGCCCGGAAGGATACTTGAGGAAATAGAGGACTTTGAGCTGGGGAAGGAAAATCAGGACTAAGGAGTGGGGGTAAAGGTGGAGATGAGATGGGACATTAAGAACTGTTTTAAAATATTTGAAGGACTGTCCTGGGGAATTGGGTTTGCATTAGTTCCAACTATCTTTTTCCCAGGCCTCTAAGGTCAAGCACCTCCCCCTGCACCATTTTGACTTTATTAGGAATGTGTTTACCTCCCCCTTTGTACTATCCCTTCTCCAGTGATCACTGGGGAATGGACTGAGGGCTCCCTGGAGGGCGTGTGAAGCTGTAGCTTCCTGGTGAAGCAAACAGGCCTCTCCTTCCCAACTGACAGCCCAACAAGTTCTGACTTCTCTTGGCTCTTTTAATAACTAGCTAATGACAGTGACATGGGCAGCTATCTGTCGTTGTGCTTTTGGGCTGCTATAACAATACAATAGAGTGGCTGGGTTTTAAAGAACTGAAACTTATTATCATTCTGAAGGCTGGGAAGCCTAAGACCAAGGCACTAGGAAATCCAGTGTCTGGTGAGAGCCCACTTCCTGCTTCTTGCCACCTTCTCCCTGTGTCCTCCCCTAGTGGGAGGGGCTCGGGAGCTCTCTGGAGTCTCTTCCTAAGGACACTGATCCCATTCATGAGGGCTCTGCTCTCACAGTTCAATCTTCTTCAAAGGGCTTCATCTCCTAGTACCATCACATCGAGGGGTAGGATACCAACATCATTCAGACTATAAATAATAGTGCTAGCAAATTAGAATTTTTATTGAGGAAATCTAAATACAGTAGATTTTTCTGTTTTTATTATTGTTACTATTATTTTGGAAAGAAGAGTTGTCCCAGTAGTCCAAGGACCTGGGTCCCATTTTGTCTCTGGTAGTCCTTGTTCCACCACTGCTGCATTCACAAATGTGACAGTCCAGAGCTCCCAAAGCAAGGCTGGGATGTGGTGCCAACCACAATGGTAGCATCCTAGCATTGTATGGTACTTCTTTTTTTCTTTTCTTTTTTTTTGTATAGTACTTCTTAGTTTGAGGTTTAGTTCATAACAACCCTGCAAGTTTAGTATTAGCCCCATTTGAAACACCCTCACACCCTCTCACAACTCCAGCTGGTTCTACTTCTGGCAATGACATTTTGGATAAATGTGGGCATTGAGCACTACCTATTCTCAAAAGAGTAACACTGACTCACTAAGTACGAAGCAACCCTAGATAAAGCATGTTCTTTGCATATCTCCTCTCCCACCCAGGCCTCCCTCCCACCCAAACCCATGCTGCCAGCAACCAAGAGGAAGTCCACAAATTAAAGGTGATAGGTCCTCCCCTCCCCGAACTGATGGGTGGAGTATGATGTAACTGCAGCCCGGAAATACCTGAGTGCTTAACCATGTACCTTATATGGACTATACATTGAACCACCAATCAGCACCTGCCAAATACCCTAAGCCCTTGTCCCTAAGTACCTGAGTGCTTAACTATCTACACTAGTAAAAGACAAACATGCAAATTGCCCGTACCTTCACTATGCATTGAGCCATGCCCACCAGCCAATCAGAGCAACAGGCTTCAGTACAATCTGGAGCTAATATAAAAGCTCCTGGTGCTCATGTGAAAATTATAAGATAATATTCATCTGCCTATAATCATTGGGTTAATGCAAATTAACCCAACCAAGATGGCGGCCGACAGCCACGGATCTGGAGCAAGCAGGAGGCTGGGTTGCTCCTGGCAATGGAGGAGGCCAAGCTTCCCTCCCGCCTGCCCTGGCCAGCTCTGCGCTCCTCTCAAGGCTACAAAGTTTTAATTATAGAAGGTTAATAAATCCCAGAATAAAAAAAAGAAAAAGAAAAAGAGGAGAGGCTGGGAGCTTCCATCACCGGGGGGGCTTGGCCAGCCTGAC
>NW_006282434.1:886728-891593 GCF_000327345.1 Myotis davidii
CCCCCCGGGTGGTCAGTGTGCTTCTACAGGGGGACCTCTGCTCAGCCACAAGCCAGGCTGATGGCTGCCAGCACAGCGGTGTGGGCGGGAGCCTCTCCCACCTCCTCAGCAGCACTAAGGATGTCCAACTGCAGCTTAGGTCTGCTCCCTGCTGGTAAGTGGACATCCCCCAAGGGCTGCCGGGCTGCCAGAGGGATGTCTGACTGCCAGCTTGGGCCCGATCCCACAGGGAGCGGGCCTAAGGCAGCAAGTGGACATCCTCCAAGGGGTCCCAGACTGCAAGAGGGCATAGACTGGGCTGAGGGACCCCCCTGAGTGCACAAATTTTTGTGCACCGGGCCTCTAGTGTACCTTATATGGACCATACATTAAGCCACCAATCAGCACGCGCCGAGTACCCTAAGCCCCCATTCCTTCCCATTCCTCCCCTCAAAAGGAGTGCTCACCTCTGCACAGGTTGCTGCTCTCCCCTTGCGAGACAGCCTGGCAGGTCTCTCTCCTAATAAAACCTGTAATCCTGGTTTTTGCTCCAGACTGGTCTTTCCAAAGGGAACTTAGGTCATAGTTTTTAATTTTTTTCAAGCTTTTTTGACTGTTACCCACAGTGAGAAATACATTTCCCCAGGATGCAGAAATAATATGTGGATATACATATACACATAAACATGTTTATTAGCGAATTTAATAAAACAGTACTTATGTACATGTAATGTGCTTTAGTATTTTTCTATTTCATTTTTTTAATATATTTTATTGATTTTTTACAGAGAGGAAGGGAGAAAGATTGAGAGTTAGAAACATCGATGAGAGAGAAACATCGATCAGCTGCCTCCTGCACACCCCCTACTGGGTATGTGCCCGCAACCAAGGTACATGCCCTTGACCGGAATCGAACCTGGGACCCTTCAGTCTGCAGGCTGACGCTCCATCCACTGAGCCAAACCGGTTAGGGCTCTATTTCATTTTTTAAAATACTGATTGCAACCTATTAAAATGATTTTATAACCCACTAATGAAAGGGTCAGTGAACTTTCTCTCTGAAGGGCCAGATAGTAAATATTTTTGGCTTTGGGAGCCATGTGGTCTCTGAGCATGACCATGTTCCAATAAAATGTTATTTACAAAAACAGATAGCAGCCCAACCTCTGCACTAATAGGTCATGGCCCACAGTTCTACAGTTTTAAAAATGCAACACTATTTCAACAGTTTCTCATGCTCAGCAGACAGCCCCAAAAATCACCTAGAAAGCATGTTACAAAAAAAAAGTCCAGGACCAACCTTAGAACTACAGAACTAGAATCTCTGTGAAAGCACTCGAGGCCAACACGGATCACCCTCCTTGGGTGAGTGTTACCTGAAAGCAGGATTAGGAACCACTGATCTGATCCAACGTCTCCACTCATCCCAGCCCCCATTTTACAGAAAGCTAAGGGCTCCAGGCAATTGTCAACAAATTTAAAGAATCTATGTCATACAAACTAGGGACTCTTGCCACAGTGGTTAAGTTGGAAATTAATAAGAATCTGACCGAAACCGGTTTGGCTCAGTGGATAGAGCGTCGGCCTGCGAACTGAAGGGTCCCAGGTTCGATTCCGGTCAAGGGCATGTACCTGGGTTGCAGGCACATCCCCTGGGGATGTGCAGGAGGCAGCTGATCGATGTTTCTCTCTCATTGATGTTTCTAACTCTCTATCTCCATCCCTTCCTCTCTGTAGAAAATCAATAAAATATATTTTTTAAAAAAGAATCTGAAGGAGTACATAACACTTAGCTCTGTCAATGTAAAGAACATTAAAACCTGTGAAGAATTTTTTATGAGTTTGAGCCAAACTGTCAACAATTGCCAGGAAGCAAAATCTCAATGGATTGAGATAATGCTCCTGAGAATGGCAGTTTTGCACCTTGTTGTATACTTTACAATAAAAAGAGAAGCGGTATGTGGGTTACATGAACTCCATTGGTGATAGATTAGGGAGGCAGGAGAAAGCAAAGGGGGGGGAGGGGAAGCCTCTGGGATTGGATAAAAAGTAAAATGATAAAAGCATACTTCTTTTACGTAGGTATAGGGTATAGGATAGTTAACAGGCAAAAATTAACTCAATTACAATGAGTGGATTTGTGGTCTCCGTAGAGCGGTGTCCATGCTTTGAGGGTCCAGAAAAAGGAAAATTTCTTTGTAGATGCAAAGAGATGATAGACTCAGTTAGGGTAAAGATTGACCTTTGTTGGGGAAGATGTTGTCCTAGGACATGGCTACCCACTCTAAACTGTTTTAGTTAAAAAGTTTTCATTTCAGACCATTCCTTGTGGTTACTTTAGGTCTCTGAGTTTGCAAGCTGCCACGCAGGCCTTCCCTGAGCCTGTCAGATTAGCTAGCATGTGGGCCCTGTACCCCTTTTCATCCACATCTCTTATAATTTGTTCAGTACATATTCCGATAGAAATTCAGCAAAAGTTATAACCAATTACAGGACAGAAGCCAATGCCCATTAAACTGACAATAAGAATATTAAATATCTCAAGGCTACTATAAAAGGTCGTTTAACCCACAGGCATAAATGTCTAAAAGCTCATTACACCACGATGGCAATTTTCAACCAACAAGAAACACTAATATGTAACACTCTAATTAGCTTAATTACGATTTGGTGAACTATGCAACTTCAACTGGAAATGGAATTATTAAAGCATTTCAGCTGATTTCAAAGTGATTATAGCATACTGCAAATATGTTTACTTTTTTTCCTTGAAGTAATTTTTAAATTTAAAAGTAAAATTTGGTTTTTATCAAGATAGAAATGATCTTGATACAGACTTAATGTATGGACTTCAATATATTGAAACAAAATGAGTAAAAATGGGCACAAGCAAAAATTGAAAGTAAAAAAATGAAGATTAGTGAATTAAATTTATTGTAAAGCTCTGTGAACTTAAATATTAATTTATATTCATTTTAAACCTACTCATATTTGTTCTACAGTTTCTGATAACTTTAATTACAGAGTCTTTAGGTATTAACTGAAGCCATTTATTAACCTTGTATTATGAGTCTAAAGAAAGGGAAAGCTTCCAAACTTTCCTTTGAATGACTGTTTCTTCTCATCCTTTTTCATTCTCCTCTCACCCCACATACAACACACACACACACACACACACACACACACACTACCCTAAATTACATCCCTACTTTCCTCTCTACCTCCAATATCAACACCACCTCTTTTCCACTTGCCAAGCTCCTGCTTAATCAAAAGTCTCAACTCAAGTGATCTCCCTGTGGAAACTTCTAAAATCTGCCGAGGCAAATTTAGACATTCTGGTCTCTGTTCCCATTATACTTTGTTCCCATTATGTACATACCTTGAGTAGAGCAATTATATTGGATCATAGTTATTAATGCAACTCTCTTCCCACTAAATTAGCTGTTTAAGGACAGAGAGCATACATTATTCTTCTTGTCCTTTTCACATTGCACAAAGCTTGTCTCCTAGCTAGTCTTCAAAAAATAAACAAAGAGATTCTCTCATTTGCAATATTTTGTTTAAAACTTTTACATTTATGTTCATAAGTGATATTTCACTGTCTTTGACTTGTTTGGAAGTTAAAGTCACAGTAGCTCATACAATGAGTTGAGGGAGCATTTCCTCTTTTTTATTCTGTGATATAACTTGTGTAAGAATAGAGTTGTCTGGTTCTGGATGGATAGCTCAGTTGGTTAGCACATTGTCATCTGATATGCAAAGGTTGTGGGTTCAATCCCTAGTCAGGGCACATACAAGAATCAACCAATGAATTCATAAATAAGTAGAACAACATTTCAATGTTTCTCTCTGTGTTTCACTGTCTCTGTCTTTCTCTCCTTTACTCTCTCTCAAATCAATCAATGAATAAAAATGTTTTAAAAAATAATAAAGCTGTTTGTTCTTTTTAAAAATGTTTTAACTTTAACCTTTATTGTTGAGAAAATTACAGATATCCCCCCCTTCTTTCAGCCCCCATTTCCCTCCTCCAACCAGATCCCACCCTACCTTAGGCCTTCACCACCCTATTGTCTGTTCCCATGAGTAATGTATATACACATATAATTTCTTTGGTTACTCTTCTCATCTCTCCCTCCCCCCTTCCCTCTGTGATTCGTCAGTCTGTTCCATGTTTCCATGCCTCTAGTTCTAGTTTTTAAATATATTTTATTAATTTTAGAGAGGAAGGGAGAGAGAGATAGAAACATAAATGATGAGAGAGAATCATTGATCAGCTACCTCCTACATACCCCCTACCAGAGAGCAAGCCCACAACCCAAGCATGTGCCCTGACCAGGAATTGAATCCTGACTTACTGGTTTATGGATTGGTGGTCAATCACTGAGCCATGCTGGCTGGGCTGGTTCTATTTTATTCATCATTTTATTTTGTTCATTACATTTCTTGTTCATTTATTTTGTTCTTTAGATTCAATTGTTGATAGACATGTATTTGTTGCCATTTTTATTGTTTGTATTTTTTTGTCTCTTCTTCTTCCTCCTCCTTCTTCCTCTTCTTAAAGAATACCCTTCAGCATTTCGTATAATACTGGTTTGGTGGTGATGAAATCCTTTAGCTTTTTCTTATCTGTGAAGTTCTTTATCCATTACCTTTTCAAATAGGTTTTCAATTTCTTGTTCTCTCTCTTCTCCTTCCTGCACCTCCATCATGTGAAGTTGTCCCAGAGGCTCCTTACACTATCTTCATATTTTTGGATTCTGTTTGCTTTTTGCTCTTCTGATTGGGTGTTTTTTGCTTCCTCATATTCAAAATTGCTGATTTGATTCTCCTTGTTGTCCTCTACTGTTGATTTCCTATAAGTTATTCTTTAAAAAAAACACCGG
>NW_006282434.1:892780-893615 GCF_000327345.1 Myotis davidii
GCCCCCAGCCAGCCTGCAACCCCCAGGAAAGTCTAGTCTCACAAGACAGGTACTCAGTAGATTATTTTATTCTATTTTATTTTATTTTAAGTTATCTTTATTGTTGAAAGTATTACAGATGTCCTCTCTGTTTGTTTGTGGGTCTTTTCCCCATTGACCCCCTCCACCCAGTACCTGCCCCTCCCAGGCCTTCACCACTCTATCGTCTGTGTCCCTGGGTTATACATATAAGTTCCCTGGTTAACCAATCCCCTCCCAACCTCCCCCCTGCCACCCTGCCTTCCCTCTGAAATTTGTCAGTCTGTTCCATGCTTCCATTTCTCTGGTTCGATTTTATTCATCAGTTTATTTTGTGCATTAGATTTCTTGTTCACTTGCTTTAATTTTTAGATTCAATTGTTGAATATATATTTAATACCATTTTATTGTTCATATTTTTTTATCTTTTTCTTTTCTTAAAGAAAACCCTTCACATTTCATGTAATACTGGTTTGGTGGTGATGAACTCCTTTAGCTTTTTCTTGTCTGGGAAGCTCTATATCTGACCTTCAAATCTAAATTATAGCTTTGCTGGGTAGAGTAATCTTGGTTCTAGACCCTTGTTTTTCATCACTTTAAATATTTCTTATAACTCCTGGCCTCCAACGTTTTTGTTGAGAAATCAACTGAGAGTCATATGAGTGCTCGCTTGTAGGAAACTAACTGCTTTTCTGTTGCTGCTTTAAAGATTCTCGTTGTCTTTAACCTTTGGCATTCTAATATGATGTGTGTTGGTGTAGGCTTTTTCAGGCTCCTCTTGTTTTGACTCTCTGTGCTTCCTGGACTTGTAAGTCTA
>NW_006282434.1:893800-910965 GCF_000327345.1 Myotis davidii
GCTTTTTGCTCTTCTGATTGGGTGTTTTTTGCTTCCTCATATTCCAAATTACTGACTTGATTCTCAGTATCCTCTACTCTACTCTTGATTCCTTGTAAATTATTCATTTCAGTTAGTGTATCCTTCATTTCTGACTGGTTCTTTTTCCTGTCTTTGATGTTTTCACTAAGGTCCTTGAAATTCTCACTAAGTGCCTTGAAGCTCTCATTAAGTTCCTTAAGCATCCTTATAGCCATTATTTGAACTTTGTATCCAGTATTTTGCTTGCTTCCATTTCATTTAGATCTTTTTCTGAAGATTTCTTCTGTTCTTTCATTTGTGACATATTTCTTTGTTTCCACATGTTGGCTGCTTTGTTGTGTTTGTTTCATTGCATTAGTTAGATCTGCTATGTCTCCCAGAATTGGTAGAACGGCTTTGTGTAGTAAGAGTCCTGTGGGGCCCAGTGGCTCAGCCTCCCCAGTCACCTGAGCTGGACCCTCTAGGTGCACCCCTCTGTGGGCTGTCCTGTTTTGGTTGATTCCTGCTTGCTATTGGCTTGATTGGGAGGAATTGACCCCTAGGCAAATTGGCTGTGAGGATCACCCACAACTACAGTGGAAGAGCTGCTGTGCAGGAGACAGCCCTATGGAGCAGGACTTGCTTCAGTGAGGCTTTGGTGCTCACTGAGTCTGACCCTTGAATCTGTTGCTTGTGGATGTGCAGAATTGTAATCTGGTGTGGTCTGAAGCTGTCCACTGGGTGCACTAGCTCTGAGGCCTCCTGGCAAGAGCTTCAAAGGGATCTGCAGATGGCTGCTCCTTGTGTTTGGCTTAGAGGTGCCTGGGAAAGACTAAGCTGTGACCCTTAGTAAGCTGCTTCTTAGTGCCAGGCCTGCGGGCATTTATCAAGAGGTATGGGGCACACTCAATCCTGTCTCAGTGTGCTTTCTTCTCTAATTCTGTAGTTGTAGGACTTCCATTCAGCCAGATTTCTGACAGTTTGGAATGATGGTTGTTCTGTATTTTAGTTGTAATTTTGATGTGATCTTGGGAGAACAAGAGTACCTTGTTTACCTGTGCTGCCATCTTGGTTCCTTCTGCAAGTTGTCTATTCTTTGAATGTATGGTGGAATATGGGTAAAACTGTCTAATCATAGTGATATTATGTCATCCTATTTTCTTTGGGTTTATTCTCATTTACTTTTCTAACTTCTTGAGTTGGATGCTTAGTATATTCTCATTATCTATTAATAAAAACATGTAAAGTATTAATTTTCCTCTACACACTACTTTATCTGTAACCCACATTTTTTCCTATTTTCTTTTCTTTTTAGGGGCCATGTATGGGTTCAAGATGGTCATCTGCTTATGTAGGAATCCAGGAGATAAGTTCAGTCACTTACGGGAGCTCAGGAAAGGTCTCTAACCTTACTCAGGAAGCTCTGGCAGAATCCTAATCGGACCACCACCTTAGCAGGTGGAAGCTGGAGAGCAAGAGATCCAGAGAGAAATCCTGTGGGTGCTCAGACTCAAGAGAAAGTCCTTCAGGCACTAGCACCAACTCCATTAGATAAGTTCTCCAATGGGCCCTTCTCAGGACTGGCCATATTATTTAGGAAATGTATCTGTTTTTAATCACAGTATTAGGTTAGTTTTTTGTAGATTGGATGCTTGATATATATTATTAGAATACTTAATATATTTACATTTTGAATGAAGATTTTACTTTTTTAACTGGATAAAAAAATTTAAAACTAACTTGGAAGGTAGACTTTGAGTTCTAGTTATTTTTGAGATGTTTTTCTTCTAAGAGCATATAATAAATACTTTATTTGCTGTCAAGGTTATCTCTCAGAAGTGACAAGATATGGGCTTGTAGAATGCCTTGTTATTTTAAAGGACAAAATATGAAGGTCGCCCTAGCTGATTGAAGGGTCCCAGGTTTGATTCCTGTCAAGGGCACATGCCCAGGTTGCAGGCTTGATCCCCAGTGAGGGACGTGTAGGAGGCAGTCAATCAATGATTGTCTCTCATCATTGATGTCACTCTCTCTTCTTCTCCTTTCCTCTCTAAAATCAATAAAAAAAATATTTAAAAAATAAATAAAACATGAAGGTAGAAAAATAAGGGGAGTATCAGGCATGTTCCCTAAACTTTAAGAAATAAGGTTGATACTTTAAAATTAAGGGGGGAGATAAAGTTGTTCAGGTAATGGTGCTGAAATGATTAGATATTCATAAGGGAAAATAAAAATATATTAGATTCCTTCCTCATACCATGCTTAAAATAAATTTATAATAAACAAGAATTAAACTTCTTAGAAGAAAACACAAGAGAAAATTTTTATGTTATTGAGTCAGGTAAGAATTATTTTTAAATAAAGTATAAAAGATATAGCTCATTTTAAGAAAAGATTCATAAATTTGACTAAATAAAAATTTTAAGGCTCTGTTGAATAATAAACAACATAAAGTTACAAGACAGATCACAGACTGAAAAAAAATATTTTCAAACATACAAATTACCATGGATTAGTTTACATGATACATATGCATATGTATGTATGATATATATGTACATCTATCATGTATATTATATATGTGTGTATCTCCTATAACTAACTTATTTTTTTAAAGTCAGGTTTATTGAGATATAATTTGCAAACAGGAAAACTTTCATTTTAGTATAGTTCTATGATTTTTGCAAATGCATACAGTTGTGCATTCAGCACTACAATTAAGGTATAGAATGTTTATTTCATCTAAAAAGAATTTTGTAGGCCCTCTTTGTAATCAATTCCTCTCCCCTTCCCCCCAGGCCCTTTAGCTCCTGACATTTATGTATGTTCTGTCCTTATATTTTTGCCTTTTTCAAATGTCCCTTCAATTGAGTCATATGTACAAAGCTTTTTCAGTCTGACTTCTTTCACTTAGCAAAGAAATATTTGAGGTCATCTCATTGCTTATATTAGTAGTTTTTCCATTTTTACTGCTGCGTAGTGTTCCACTATGTGGATATACCAGATTTTTGTTGTTTGTTGATCTATTATTCATCAGTTGAGGGACATTAGGATGTTCTCAATTTGGAGTAATTATGAATGTAACCACTGCAAAAATTTGTGTACAAGATTTTGTATGAACATGTATTTTCCTTTCTCTCAGGTAAACATTACAGGGTTTCTAGCTCATCTGATAAATAATATGTTTAACTTTATAAGAAACTGCCATACTGTTTTCCAAAGTGCTGTGCCATTTTATTACCACCATTGATGTATGAGTATTTGCTCGCTTCCTTGCCATACTTTATATTGTCAGTTTTTAAGGCAGTTCTAAAAGGTAAGTTCTTGTAGGTCAGGGTATCTCATTGTAGTTTTACTTTGCATTTCCTTAATAATGAATGTTACCAAGCATCATTTTTGTGTGCTTCTCTGCCATTTGTATAAATTCATACAAACTAATTTTTAAAACAAAAAAATCCATTAGAAAATGGGAAAATTGTCTGAACAGGAATTTCCATAAAGGAAGTCAGAATAGTCAATACACACCTAAAATATGTTCAATAGTACTGTAGCCAGGGAAATGCAATATCACTTTAGGTCTCTCTGTCTAGCAAAACTGTGAGATAAAACACTTTGGGGCAAGGATGAAGGAAATGGAAATTTATACACGCTACAAGTAGGGATATAAATCAGTACCTATTGCTGACCTATTTGATAATACCTCATAAGCTGAAGATGCATCTGATCTATGACCCACCAATTCCACTCCTAGGTATACACATATGGTCACAAAAATATATGTACAATTATATTTACTGCAAGAATGTATTAATGAAAAATAGAGATATTTAATAGTCTAAAAATGAATAAATAAACTCATACCATTGAATGAATTAAATCAATTGATGTTAATCAATATGTTGGATTTTTAAATGTTGAATGAAAGACTAAGCCTGTTTCCAAATATATGTATACTAGAGGGCCAGTGCACAACATTCGTGCAATTGGGGGGAGGGGGTGGGAGGAGTGCCTTAGTGTGGCCTGCACCCTCTTGCAGTCCGGGAGCCCTTGGGGGATGTCTGACTGCCCACTTAGGGAGCAGGCCTAAGTCATCAGCCGGTCATCCTTAGTGCTCCCATGGAGGCAGGAGAGGCTCCCACCACCGCCGCTGTGCTTGCCAGCCATAAACCTGGCTTCTAGCTGAGTGGCGCGCCCCCCATGGGGGTGCACTGACCACCAGGGGGCAGCTCCTGCATTGACTGCTGCCCCCTGGTGGTCAGTGTGCATCATAATGACGAGTCATTCTGCCATTCGGTCAGTTTGTATATTAGCCTTTTATTATATAGGACTAGAGACCCAATGCACAAAAATTCATGCAAGAGTAGGTCTTCCATCCCCCTGCTGCCGGCACCGTCTTCCCTCCGGCACCCAGGACCTGAGCTTACCTCCTCTGGCCGCCCACAGGCACCCAGAACCCAGGCTGCTTTCCTCCTCCGGCCGCCCACAGTCACCTGGGACAAGGGCTGCTTCCCTCCTCCGGCCACCTGCAGGCACGTGGGACCCACGCTGGCTTCCCTCGGGCACTCTCGCCCCAGCTTCGTCAAGAAGGATGTCCGGTCTAATTAGCATATTACCCTTTTATTATTATAGATATGACATGGTAACATATATGTAAAAATTTTAAACATTCAAAAATAGTATAAATTGTTTATAGATTCATATACATACAGTAAAAGTATAAAATAATGGTAATAATGTGTATCAATTTCAGGATGGTGGTGTTCTATGGAAACAAAAGAAGGAGAAATGGATAGTAGAGAATGAGGCTTTAGCTGTCCCTGAAATATTTTACTTCTAAAAAAGAGATGTTATATTATTTTTAATTTATTTTAAGTGTTCATAATTTAAAACTGTATCTAGTTCCCATCTTCCATTTCCATCTTCTCCTTCCAGAACCAGGCTCTGGGTTTTATCCTGACATCAATTTTTTTTAAGGTACATAAAATACTCTAGTGTTGACTCAAATATTATGTTCCCAGTATAATAACTTGATTCCCTGATTCATAAGACTTGATTCCTCTATTTTCATTAAGCCTGAGGTCCTTGGTAACTAAGGAGTTGATGGAGGACTGGACGCTTCCCTTGCTTTGACCATGCCTGTCCCCCAACTGGTGTCCCACTCTTGCAGTCATACAGATGGAGGCCAATTTATTTGTTGATATACTTTCTTAGTGCCTACCGTTGTCCGTCTGTATTTCTGAGTCTGTCTTAAGCCTAGAGTCCCTGAGGCTTTTTGGATCACCTCCTGTAATTAGTGTTAGATCCTTTGACACCCACTGCATTCATAAACTATCTTTGGGATATGGAACTGAACTCCAGACTGGATTTCCACCAGCTCTGTTACCTAAAGCCTGTCCCCATCTAGTGAATGAGTGTAATGGATAGCTCCAGCTAAGGGTGATGAAAATTTACAGCCCTCAGCACTTGCTAAGCTTTCAGACTTCCTTCCTAACCTGTGTCAGACTGATCAGATTAAACCTCTTGATATCCAGACCCCCAAAATAGAAACCCGTTTATTAGGACACAGCTGTCTCTTTTTACCTTCCCTCACTCCTCAGTCCTAGAGATAAAGTACTTGGAAATAAAACCTTCTGTCTAAGAGATGACTGGAACATCATGAGTCCCTTAAGTTTGTGCCCAGGAAGGCAGGCATGCTCCCTAGCTACTTGCTTTATAAAATACAACACTGTTAGCAAGCCTTTTGCCTTAGGTCCCTGAATAGGTCTGCATTTAAACAGCATGGTCCTTCTATCTGAAGATTTCTCTCTGATTCTATACTAGGTTGGATTCTTGCTTCTCTCCAAGACCTCTCTATCACCCTCTTAGAGACAACAGCTCATGCCTGATTTAGCCTCTTTAGCAACTGGACTATACCCAACCTGAAGCATCAGCATCTTCAAGGCTACTGACTCTGACCCCAGCCCAATCCTCAGGCCAGCCCTTAAGGCAAGCATATGAAAGAGAGTTAAAAAGTATAGAGGAGCAGAAATGTGTTTGTTGCCCAACTGATGCCTACTGCCTAATTCCATGACAGACCTTTGGGGATTAATGACCATCAAGACACAGTCCCTGCCTGCCTTGAATGGGTTGTAGAGAAGCAAAGGCAATGGGTGAATGAAGCAGCAGCTAGGCAGAAGCAGAGGCTAGGGAAATTTATCTCACGGAGGCTTCTTGCCAAATGTCTTTTCAGCTCCAAGTGGAATACAGAGTTTTATAGGGACCTCGTGACAGTAGAAATCCCAGCATTATGGGTCTCTAGATCATCCTTGTAAGGTAAAGGCCAAGGACCACAAATGACGAGCAGAGTTGAGATGGCAGGCTCTCGGCCTTCTGCTTATATTCCATTTTTTGAAAAACAGGGCTTTTGCCCAGTAGATCTAAGAATCTGGTATGACATGAACTACATATTCCTAAATACACTTTATTAACATGATGGATAGGAGTTGAATTGGGCAGGATGAAGAATTTGAGAGCTGTAGAATTTGTGAGCATTTTGGAGCTGTAGCTGTAAGTTACCAATATGATGGTGGCCATAATGCTGCAGAGGTGAGAAGGGTGCCATCAGCTTTGTGAAAGGTTGTAGGGAGACAATGCTATTGAGATAAGTAACATGCCGGTGTGGTTATCCCTGGGTAGCAATGCTAACATATTATTTGAAGGTCACTTTAACTTCCTTACAAAAGCCCGTCAGTTATCCTTTGTGCCTTAGAATTTCTCAACATATTTTACATCTACAAACACTGACAAAAAGAATTAAGTCTAAGAAGTACCTTTGTTAGAAAAGGTAGTTTATGTACACTTGGTATTCTGGGGTAAGAGTGGATGACATTTAAATAAACAAGTGAAAGAAGAAGAAGGAGAAATGACTGATTAGTTATCTTGGTAGTGGGAAGATTGAGGTTGGAGATATAGCTTTAGGGTCTGGCTGGTTATTCCTGTCTGGCTAGTAGGCTAGGGTAGCAACCTGGGACAGGCTATTTTGACCTGACAGGTAAAAAAGGGGGGTTCTGTCTAAAGCAAGATATCACTATGATTCACATTCTAAACAGATATTTTTGAGAAAGGAAAGAGGTGCTAACCACAGGCAACGCTGTGATTATACCAGGCGTGTACATGATAGTACCAGGCACAGACAGAATCTAAAGTCACCCTGAATATAAATACACGGGGTTCCTTAGCGCAGAGCAATCTTGTTGATGCCTTTGTAGAGGTAAAAGATGACCAATATGAACATCCCAGTGGCTGCTGGCGTAGGTGGAAGTGAGCCACTTGTTATTGGAACAGCCATGAGGTTGGTGTTATATTACTGACAGGCAGAGCTCAGTGAGGAAATCACTCTGAAGGTGGCCCAGGGAAACGGAATTCTTGGCACGGGGCACAGAAAGCCTCTGGCTTCTCCCAGCAGGGATTTGTTCTCGTGTATGTCTTCTACCTCATTCCATTCCATCTCTTTCACCTTTTGACCTGCGGTTATCTGAAATCATGAGTCAAAGAAAGTAGAACCTTAAGTTAGCCAAAGTGAACAAATAAAAAGAGGGCAGATTGCTGACAATCTTCTATGCCATGCAAGTGATTCGAGAGAGGATTCGCTGAGGGCAAGCAGAGGATTTGCTTAGTCTCTTCATATATTATTGCCAGTTCATGATGAAGGACAAGAGGATGTCACAAAATCCTGTCCCCAGGGAAAGTGCTGAGTCAGACCACTGAAAACAATGAGAGGAAGCCTTTGCCATGTCCTGGCAGAAAGGACTGGTTTACTGATCTGTATGGTACCTAAGAATCAAGTTTTATTTCTGTAGAAAAAGTTGTTTGTAACATGGCATTGTCCGGTCATGTTTTAATAAGGGGATGCTGTTGCAGAAAGCAGCACTGACCTTACAGGAGAGAACATTTAGAAATGCATGCACTTCAGTAGATGCTGGTGTGGAGAGGTAATAATGGTCAGGAATTGAATAGAATAATGTACATTTCCACAAACTTCAATTGAGGACTTTAGTTCCTACTGGAACTTAGCTGAGAATTCTTAGAATTGTATTAAGAATTAAGTCAGCAAGATATGTTCATGATGACTTTTTAAAGTTATAACAAATGCACACTAACATTAAAGTTTGAAGGGCGTCAGGTTGACACTAAAGCCCAAGCATCTTGCGAAATGTTGATTTCTCTTTCCCATAAAAGAATTTCATTTCCTCAAGCCACACACAAAAATTAGTGTGGTGTTTTATCAGACTTCAGTTTCCTGAACACCTTGTTTCCATCAGAAGTTTATTTGTCAATTTCAGAATAGCTAGTGACCATCTGAGAAGGAACACTATAGGCCATTAAACTGTTAAACAGGAGCTCTGTCGGAATCTTGTTACACTCATTATACCCTGTGTACAGGCATGATGTTTCAAGATAACAAGATCTCTGTAAGAATCTTATTACAGCAACTGATAAGACTAGCAACCTGTGTAATCAAATGTGAGATAAAGATAAACTTTAAAAAGAAAGAGTTTTTAAATCAATTTACAGATATGTGCAGAATATGACAAAGTAAGAAATTAGGACCTTATAAATTTGGGCTCCAAAAAGGGTATTTTAAAAAGAAATAGCAGCCCTGGCTGATGGCTCAGTTGGTTGGAGCATCATCTCATGCACTGGAAAGTTGCCAGCTCCATTTTTGGTCAGAGAATATACCTAGGTTGCGGGTTCAACAGGGCACGTACAGGAGGTAACCCATCAATGGGTTCCACATCGATGTTTCTCAGTCTAAAATCAATTTAAAAAACAAAGAGAGAAATTGCATGCATGCCAAGAAAGTTGACACCCACTGTTTATAAAGATAATTTATTCCATTTTAAGATATGATCATTATTTTCCCCCTTATATTTGAACCCAAATCCATTCCTTTCCCTCTGGAATAATAAATGTCTAAGATTTTCAACTTCAGTTTATTATATCCCTGTGAGTCTTCCCTTCTCCAGGTGAAATACCAACGAGCTACATTTTGCATATGACATATTTTCTAGTCCCTTCACCTCTGGTCGTATTTCACTTGGTTCATGCAGGTGTAGACTGACTAGCTTAGAGTAGGCCACTACACCTCTTTTCTTCTGAGAATCATACTAGAATTCTAAGGTTGCATTTGCTCTATTTTGGTAGCCACATCCTGCAGAGGAAGAAGATTGTGCTGAGCACGAAGTGATGTAGGCCAGTAAACCAACAACCCAGAGATGGTAGGCTACTTTGGAATTTATGAGGAATGGCTATGAGGTATCCTCATCTGTCTTCGAAACATTGGCTGATTTCATCAGTTCCTTTAAGGGGAAGAGGAGCAAATCTATTCAAGGGTGACCTCAGGGAATCCAAAATAAATAAGTGTCAAAAGTAGTAAGGGGCTAGACCAGGCATCACTAGCATAATTTAATGGTTTAAAACCCTAACTAGAAGAGGGATTTCCTAAAGCCTTGGAAGCGTTCAAGGCAGCCTAAAAGTTCTGCTACTTTTCAACCCATATTTTCACCACAATTTTTAATGCTTCCTGGGCCAGAAGTAGGCATGTAATATTCATGCTTTGCATGCATGAGAATTACCTACTTTTAAATTCAACAGAAATATCCTCCTAATCACAGAAGAATATTTCTGTTGAATTTCATGTGAGTTAACTAAGGAATAAAGATTTGCTTATCTGCATGTTAAATTAACATTTCATTTGAAAAGCAAAGCAGTTAAGCAACAAGGAATGATAGACCCAGAACAGCTTGTTCTAGGATCTTTTATTTTGTCATAAGGTCATGACTATATTCAAAAGACTTCCCTTATGGGGTGTAATGTGGGGATAAGGACACATATGTAATAATTTAATCAATAAAAAAATTTAAAAAAAGACTTCCCTTGCCCTTAAGATACCTAATCCAGGGGAAGTTATCTAATGTATTTTTTAAAGTAGTAAGAATGTATGCTATTGGCGTACATGAAGAGATAGACTGTTCCCCCTCTGACAAAAGACATTTTGGAAAAGTTGTACATAAACATTTTTTTGTAAATTAAAGTATTTTTCCATTTACTTATACTAAATGCTTTTGAAATGCTTGGTAACATTTGTGCTTCTTTGTAACATAAGCTTTTTACAAACCTTTGTGATTTATTTTTTGTAACTAACTCTATATCAACCATTTAAAATCTGGAGGGCAATGATATTTTAGAAACTCTCTTATGGCCCAGCCAGTGCTCATGCCACATTGAACTGATGATCCATGCACCAAAAGGTCGTAGGTTCGATTCCAGGTCAGGGCATATGCCTGCATTATGGACTCCATCTCTAGAGGGGGGGAGGGGTGCAGGAGGCAGCTAATCAATGAGATGCTTCTCTCTCATCAATGTTTCTATCTCTCCCTTCATCTCTCTAAAAAAAATCAATAAAAATATATTTTTTAAAAAACCTCTTATGAAGTAATTACATTAGGTATGATTATTTGTTTCTGAATTTTAGACATTTATGTATTACATTTCCTTAAACGACGGTACACCTGTATTTCACATATTGGAAATTAAATCAGTAATTAACTATGATGATTTAAATCAGAAGAATCATTATATTTGAGTATGATATATAATGACACTCAAATTTATTTTGCTAATTCAAGAGGTCTTTAATTAGGCACAGCACTTCTGAACTATCATCGGTACTAATAATCATAGTCACAATTTTAGAAGTCATTGAGCATTGAGTGAACACCTACAATATATAAAAACATTATTAATAAGTATCATGTTATAAGAACAGTTAAGATGTGTTTCTGTTCTTCAAGAGTTTCACTATAAAAGAGTTATGTAAGTGTATGTTATAAACTATATAACAGGCTGTGCTATAATATACATGCTTTTTTTTTTAATATATTTTATTGAGACCATTATAAACTTTTGAACAATAATAGATACAGAGGCAGAGCTGCCTCAAACAGAGTGTCAAACTGCATCAGGAAGGCCGGGGAGGGTTCGAGGGCGGGAGGTAGGGGGGTAAGAGATCAACCAAAGGACTTGTATGCATGCATATAAGCCTAACCAATGGACATAAGACACTGGGGAATAGGGGAGGCTAAACCGCAGGCCGATGCTCTGTCCACTGAGCCAAACCGGTTTCGGCAATATACATGCTTTTAAAACAAAGGCATGAATAAGATACTTCATCTTTTAAATTTAAAATACATTTTTACATGTTTAAATGACATGTTAATGAACATGTAATGGTAACATTACATGTTAATGAAATGGTAATGTCCATTTTTTTTCCCACTTTTAGAATATTTTTCATTGGTTTGTTAAGTATTGATACAATAAATAATGCATATTAACCCCCATTATCTTTTCCTGTGTTTTCCAATGTTCTACAAAATGAGTTGTATTAAATCAACATCATAAGAAAACAAAATCCCAAATCTGAGCAATGTGGAAAAGGACTTGACATTCCTCTTTTATAAGTGAACTGCCAGCTGGGGCCATCACTCAGGCCGGAAACAGGAATTCAGCAAGTGGGTCAAAGGGAGACTCAAGATTTCAAACAGGAAGCGACCTGGAATCTGCTTCTTGCTGCCAGAGGTTGCTAGTGTAAAGCTCCTGGGGAAAGATGATCCTGCCTTTGTAGTCAGAAGGTCATGAGGAGGATTAAGCTGAGGGGCTCACGTTGTGCAGTATGCTTATTGAAAGGTAGAACCAGACCGAGCCAGCTAATTTTAGTCTGAACCTATGACATTTAGCCTCCCATGTGATGTAGAGCAAATCTTTCAGCCTTTCTGGGTCATAATTCTTTCGTGTACATATAACTCAAATGTCTTGGCTCCATTAGACAATGTAAACACATAAAAGCAGCATTTCCATTAAATAGCAAAATCCCTAGTGGAGGAGACACCACCAACTTCATTGCTAGAAATTAGCCTACCAAAATGTGCCCTGGAGATAGCTGAGGCTTCCTAGACACAGTCTTAGGTACACTCAGACCCAGCCTGTGTTTTTCTACTTGTCACACTCTGACGTGGCTCTTTAGTGCACCACTAGCCTTCCCTTTTCCACATCCCCCTTCTGTAGGTAGTACTGGCAGGGAAAACTTATGTCCCCTACCATCCTTTTCAACTTCCATTAATTCCCCTTAACAAAGTATGGATTGGGCTTCTAACATTTATTAAGACTTTACTGTAAATCCCTGTGTGAAAAATGAGGACATAAAACAATTTAGATGATACAATTAAACTTTACTTAATACTTAATGAAGCAGACAATCACCATTTGAAGGACTGCAAAATGGGCTGGAAGGCAGGATGCTTTTATTGGGTAAAGAATACAGGAAGAAAAAAAAATACCAAAATATTTGGTTGGCTGGAGCCACATAGTCAACCTTGTTTGGGGTGAAAAGGAACAAGAAAATATGTATAGAGCTCAGACTTGGCTTGATGTTTAGGGATTGGCTGACTGAACATACTGCATTTCTGGTCTAGCAGAGCATTTACAGGGACATCAAAGTTATCTAAGTTTTGATGTGCCACCCTGGGGAGGAATGGCTCCATCTTGGGCCTAGAGATTTATTTCAACATGAGCAAGGGAAGGAAAAAGTAGAACACACAAAGACTCCCTCTCCCTCCCTTCCAGTGAATAGTTATTGAATAACTAATAACATCCACTACGTGCCAGGCATGTGTAAGTGAAAACAGATGTGGTTCCTGCTCATGGGTCCCATAGTCTAATAGAGGAGGCAGACATTAACTAAATATGTAATCACTCAAATAAAAATCATTGTAAGTTGATAAATGCTTTGAAGAAAAAGTAGGGTTATAGATAAGGAGGAGCTTACTTAGTCCGGGGAGTCAGGACAAGAGTTCTTGAGGAAATGAGAGTAGAGCTGAATGCTGAAGGATTCATTGGCCTTCAAGAGGCTAAGGAGGATGGACAGAGAAAGAATATTCGATACTGAAGGAACAGCTTGTGGGAAGGCTCTGAAGCAGGGAGGATCTGGCCCTACTTGAGGAACTGAAAGGGGAACTGTCTGAGAGGGAGAATGATATGAGAGCAGAGGAGAAAGTTAGGTAGATCTTGGGTAGAACCATAGGAAGCCATTGAAGGGTTTGAACAGGGGAGTGGCATGGTCAGATGTGAAATGCCAACCCCATGGGGATAGAGTGCACATACCTCAAACAGTAGGCAAAAAAGACAAAGCTAGGAGCAAAGCAACTGTGGTAGGAAAAGAAATATGGACTTTGTAAACTGGATGCATTTTATTTTAAAAGTATTAAAAGAATAAGCAACATCCATACAAAACTGTATACAAATGTTCAAAGCAACATTATTCATAATAGCGAAAGGGTGGAAACAACCCAAATGTCTATTAACTGGTAAACTGATAAATAAAATGTGAAATGTCCATACAATTGGCAACGAAAAGAAATGAAGTAGATACATGCTACATGGATGACCCTTGAACACATTATACTAAGTAAATGAAGTGAGACACAATGACATATTGTATAATTCCATTTATATAACATGTACTGAATTGGCAGATCTATGGAGACACAAAATAGATTATTGGTTGCTTAGGGTTAGAGATGAAGTAGGGAATGGACTGCTAATGTGTATAAGGTTTCTTGGAGGGGTGTGGGGGGGGGGGGGCAAAATTATCCTAAAGTTAGATGTTTGTGATGACTGCACAACTCTGAAAATATACATGCATGCATGCATGCATGCATAAATAAACCACTTTAAGTGGGTGAATTGTATGATATCTGGTTATATCTCAATGAAGCTGTTAAAAAAGAAAATAATTTAAAAAAGAATCAGGAACTAGGGGTATCTATAAAAATGGATCTCAATCCTAAATTTCTTCTGATGTTATCTTCATTGTACTCCAAATAATTGACCACAATGACTGTCTTGCTAGGGTGAGTTGGGAAGAGTTATGGCTCTATTAATACATGTTAGAATGGTAGAGTTGAGCCCATTGTTCATCTAAATTGGCAGTACCAAGCAGCTGTTTCAGGTAATCACATCAGAACTGCAAAAGGCACCAAAAGAGTGCTCAATTCTTTCAGTCTTTTAAGAGTGGTCTTAATTTGTGAAAAAACACCTTTTCTCTTTTTAGTAATTTCCTTTGAAAAACGAACCCTTGCATATAAGCATAACCAATGGACATAAGACACTGGGAGATAGGGGAGGCTAGGGGACTGTCTAGGGCGGGGGGAAAAATGGACACATATGTAATACCCTTTGTAATACTTTAAGCAATAAAAAAAAGAAAAAGAAAAAAAGAAATACGAACCCTATAAGTTTTCTTAAAATCTTATTTTCATTAAAATTGTTAAACTTTAAGATATTGCCTTGTAAACATTTATTTTCTATTTTTAAAATCTTGATTAGGAACATATGAATCATTATTTATTGAATACATCATAGGTTCAAATAGCTGTAGAGAAAGGGAATGTGAGGTTCAGAAGGTGGCGATGCATTTGCTTTCGCATGCGGAGAAGGCCAAGGTTTCTTAGATGCATTCCTGGCATCTGTATTAACCAGTTTCATAGTCCCTCAGCGTGTGTGTGTGTGTGTGTGTGTGTGTGCACGCGCGTGTGCGTCCAATTTCATTTGACTTGTGCTGTTGACTGTTAGGTTTTTATAAAAATGCACTTCATTTCCTTTCCTGGCTTTCGTCTTACTGTTGTGCGTACCGAAGTGGAATTCAGGCTTACCCACCTGGGTGCAGGCTGGTTAAAGGTGCCGTGTTTGGTGTATGAGGAAGCAGAGCCTTGAGGATAAGGCACTGTGATTTGATTGCCTCACCAGCTACTGAGAGGTTTTCCTGTGGGAACTCAACTCTCTGGATTTCTGTTTTAGGAAAACGCCTTCATTTTCCGACCTTCAACCTCTCTTTTCAAGTGTCACACTTGGGAATAAATGTCTTTATTGAGTATCACTTTATGTTGCCTTTGCTTAGAACCGACTTTAAGATTAGAAGAGGTGCTTATCGGCGTGGTGTCACTGGAGGGGAAAGGAGATCGAAGGTGACTTTTCTTTTGGGCCATTCGTTTCCCCCAAGATAACAACTACAAAAAAAAAATCCCATCTATTTATCTTATTGTGATTAAGTAACAGTAACTGAATACTTGTCCAGCTGTTTTCAACAAAAGGCAGCAAACAGCACTAGGGCTCTGACCTAATGGATTTTAAAAGAGGAATGTCAAGGTCATCGGAAATTAAGTCTTTCAGGACTGTCTCCCAATCTTCTTCTTCTTCATTTTTTAAAAAAATATACTTTATTGATTTTTTACAGAGAAGAAGGGAGAGGGATAGAGAGTTAGAAACATCGATGAGAGAGAAACATCGATCAGCTGCCTCCTGCACACTCCCCACTGGGGATGTGCCCGTAACCAAGGTACATGCCCTTGACTGGAATCGAACCCGGGACCTTTCAGTCCGCAGGCCTACGCTCCATCCACTGAGCCAAACCGGCTAGGGCCTTCCCAATCTTCTTGCTTCCTCTGTGGCCTCCTTAAGATCCATTCTCTGCAGGAAAAATATTTATTTATTTATTTATAAAGTAAACCGTGGGTGTCTCCCCCTATTTAAAACTGTTTTCCACTGCACTTTGAGTCAACTCCCAATTCCTCTCTTGGCTTACAGAGCCTACAGGATCTGGCCCATTTTGTTTGTTTCTCCAAGTTTATTTCTTCTTACTTTCTCATTTTTCTCCTCAAACCCAACCTACGGCCTTGGAGTTAGTGGTTTACTTCGCCTGGGAAGCCCTCTCCTCTGGTGTTGGTTGTGGAAATCGCTGTTTCTCCTCCTCACAAGGGCGCCGCCCCTCAAGTAGCCGCCGGATCACAGCCACCATCACATCACCGGGATGTTTCCTTGTGTGGGGCTTACGCCCACAGACGTTCTCCCTCCTACTTGGGTCCCTCCATCCCGCCCGTCCCCTAAGAGCCCTAGACCCTAGACCAGTCTTCGTCGCTGCCCACTCGACAGCCTGGAGTCATGGCTAACACTTTCAGGCGCTCACACACACACTGAAGAAATGGACATAGAAATGCTCTTTCCTCCCTGCTCTGTCTCCCACACAGGGCAAAACTCAGGTTTTTTTACAGAGAGGAGAGAGGAAAAGAGAGTTAGAAACATCGATCAGCTGCCTCCTGCACACCCGCTACTGGGGATGTGCCCGCAACCAACGCGCATGCCCTTGACCGGAATCGAACCTGGGACCCTCCGGTCCGCAGGCCGATGCTCTGTCCACTGAGCCAAACCGGTCAGGGCAGGATGCGATACTCCTAAACGCGTCTTTCTCATCTGCCAGGTACGTCCACCCCGAGGAACAGATGCCCTTGAGGAGGCGCAGCTTGACTGGACTGGCCTCCCGATTCTCAGGGCAATGCTCACACCAGCTTCCACCGGAGCTCGCCGCCTCCGTGGCCAATGCTTTTTACCCCCGAGTCCGATGCGCGTAGAGACGTCGCGTTGAGCACTAGGGCCCCGGGGTTCCCGGATGCTAACGGTCGCGGTTCCGTAGGGCCGTTGGCTGGTGCGCTCTGAGTGGTCCTCCTGGCAGATGCTGAGGAGAAGGGGCGGAGCCACCGGAGGGATGAGCCGCACTTGAGCGGTCAGCGTTGGTGGGGCTGCCGCTTGAGAAAGGGCCCGGAGTGAGAAGAAAGCGAAGCTTGCTTGTGACGGAGAAGGAGTCCAGCGGACCCCAGGGGGTAAGACTGAGGGGTCCCAGGGAAGGAGGCAGGGCCTGGACCCAAACCCACCGAGCAAGCCAAGGCTTGAGGTGTTCTGCCGGAGGAAAGGGTTAAACGGTTTCCAAGGTAACGGATCAGGAAGCGCGCAAGACGTTCGCCGCAGGTTCATAGGTTAGCCAGAGTTTAAAGCTCCCACGGCTGTGCGGGTTCCGGCCAATGGAGAGGCCGACTCCACCTCACGTGACGTGAAGGCCGCTCCACTCGCCGCCGCGGAGCACGTGAGAAGCTTTTCTCTTTTCTTGGCTTTTTTAAAAGCCCACCCACTTTTGCGCGGGCTGGGTCACGAGGTTCTTCTCGCGAGAGGTCGCGCCACCCTCTCGCGAGAATGAGTGGGAGGCTTGGGGACTCGGTGGTGGTGCGGGCCCGAGCTGC
>NW_006282434.1:911149-913579 GCF_000327345.1 Myotis davidii
GGGGCGGAGGGGGGAACCTGGGGCACGGGGCGAGGGTGTGTGTGTACAGGGACTGGAGAGTCGTCCTGGGGTCCAGCGTGCGGCGGCGGAGCTGCAGTCCTTTGAGTGACAAGTTCAGCTCCCATCCCCCGGGTGGTCTTCAGAGCCGTGTTCGCTCGGTGCGTGGTGGGGCGTGTGCTTAGATTGTGTGCGTGGTGCGCGCACAGGAGGGTGTGCAGGAGGGAGAGGACGTTGCACTTTGTCCCCGAACGGCAGCATCCTTCACTGTCAGAATCCTTGAGCCCTGGAACCAGGCGCAACCCGTGTGGCAGAAATGGAAGGTGTCAAGCAGCAACTCAGAGGGTTGAAATTTGCATTTTCGGTCAGATTTTCTCTAAGGCGGTTGGTTAGTCGTTTAAATGCTGGTCATCCGTATTCCGAATGGATTGAGTATAAGTCTGTTATTCCAGGCATCTAAGCTTCTTTATAAAAAAACAAACACATAGATGTGACCAAAGTATTAAAAACGTTGACAAAAAGACGATAGGAATACAATCTAAACCACCACCGTAGTATGATTTGGTAACATTTCTTTTCTTCTGTTTAACCCCGTGCTCTGAAGCCTTATTAAACTGAAGGTGATTTTGCTTAAGATGTTAAGGAAATTTCATGACGAGACATACTGCTGAGACATCTACTGGCCTGGTGCAAGCGTGAGTTAAGAATTCAGGTTCTCTTTTCAGCTTTGTGATTATTCAGTCCCTCGAAAAGCATGTAAGCTTTTCTTAGCTTCTTCCCACCTTGTTAGGGATGTTATAATGATTGATATTGATTTTGATATGTGTGGAAATAGTCAGAAAATACGGGGTTCTCGATAATGCAAAGATGATTTTAATTACTATTTTAGAGTAAATGGAAGTATAGTTCTCAGCGCATGATTAGGACATTTAAAGTATTGTGATTTAATGAATCTTTTAAAACAGTTTGTTTTCACATAATACTCTGGTTTTCATACTTTTTATGTTCCTTCTAGCAGCACTGCTGCAAGGGTTGCCAGCTAATTTAACTGTTAGTTGCAGCTATCACAGAGCAGTTTGTGAGAGGTCAAAGAATGTAGGGCAGTTGGAACAAATGGGATTCCAAGATGAACTGGTAACTAGTCATTAGTGTATTTCCGTACATACCCACATAACTGCGTTATTGATCAAGACTAGTGATAATATCCTAGTTGTTGAGGATATGGTACTTGCCGAAGACCCTGAACCACAGTGAGAAATTCTCTAGCTTCTGATCTCCTGGGGTAAGTCTAGAAACTGAAGAAGTCTTTTGCTTTAGAGGCTGGAAAGTGTGTAAATATTATATACATATTTTTTAATTCTAGGAACTTACCTTCTAGAAAAGGAAATCAAACCCAATCAGATGATACGTTATTGCTCATTTTTAGGGAAGTTTTCACTTATAAATAGTGGAGTTCTATCTATACTTGGAGAAAATGTGAAAAACTTAGGAAATGTCTTTTTGAGAATGGGAAAAAGAGACCCATCTATATTAAAAAAGTTCCTTCCCATTCCGTATTGGCAAAGTGATATTCAGGGATAGAAAAGGGACTTATTTTATTTATTTTTACTGGTCTTTATAACCTTTTGGCAAGGATTTCAAGCTTTTAGAATGTAAGTGTTAGTTATTTTGTCTTGCCTTTGAAAAGTAATTGAAGTAACTTTGGGTAGAATAATTTTTTAAGTAAGCTGAATTTGTTCTTTTTCTGTCAAGTCACCTACCTTTTAATAATACAATGAGCTACTTGGACAGAACAAGAAGTGGGGGTAGGTCAGGAAAAGTTAACAGCTTAGCCTGGGCTTGAGTTAAGGGTGTCTATATTGGTGAAGTGGGGAAAGGAAAGAAAAATACTTTATCAGTTTAAAAACAGACCAAACTTTTATACATAAAAGTTTATTTTATTTTAAAATATTTACTAGAAATTGAGGCATTTGAAATACAGGGTGGGCCAAAAGTAGGTTTACAGTTTGCATAGAAATATTACAACCTACACTAATAAAAGAGAAAGATGCAAATTGACCATACCTTTGCGACACCCACCAGCTAATCAGGAGTGAGTATGCAAATTAACCCAACAAAGATGGTGGGTTAATTTGCATACACAGGCGCCTAGCAGCCGGGGGTGGGATGCAGGTGTTCCGCACCACCTCAGCCACTCTGGGCCCCTGGGCAGCATGGGAAGACGTAAAGGCGGGCTCCAGCCGGAGCTAAGGTGGTGCTGGCAGCCAGGAGGTGGAAGACTCGTTCTTGCACGAATCTTCGTGTATCAGGCCTCTAGTTTACACTAATAAAAGAGAAACATGCAAATTGGTGTCGCTCCGCTACGCCCACCACCCAATCAGATGAGTATGCAAATTAACCCAACAAAGATGGCAGTTAATTTGCATACACAGG
>NW_006282434.1:913606-925130 GCF_000327345.1 Myotis davidii
GGAGGGAAGAGATTAACCAAAGATCTTATATGCATACTTGAGGCCGGTGCACGGATTTGTGCACTGGGGGGGTCCCTCGGCCTGGCTTGTGGGGATTGGGCCGAAACTGGCTCTCTGACATCCCCTGAGGGGTGCTGGATTGCGAGAGGGTGCAGGCCAGGTTAAGGGACCCCACTGGTGCACAAATCCATACTCCAGGCCTCTACTCCTAAATAACAAAAACCTAATATATCCCTTGGACTTTCTCAGAGGGAAGGGGGAGGGGTGAGGGAGGGAAGAGATTAACCAAAGATCTTATATGCATACTTGAGGCCGGTGCACGGATTTGTGCACTGGTGGGGTCCCTCGGCCTGGCTTGTGGCGATCGGGCCGAAACTGGCTCTCTGACATCCCCTGAGGGGTGCTGGATTGCGAGAGGGTGCAGGCCAGGTTAAGGGACCCCACTGGTGCACAAATCCATACTCCAGGCCTCTACTCCTAAATAACAAAAACCTAATATGCAAATTGTCCCCTCGAGAGTTTGACCACTTGCTGTGACGTGTGCTGACCACCAGGGGGCGGTGTGGAACAAAGGAAGGCCCTGGCTGGCAGCTGGCAGCCGGAAAGAAGGCCTTGGACAGCAGCCAGAAGACTCCAATCGGCCCTGATCTCCAGCCAGGCCTAGGGACCCTACCCGTGCATGAATTTCCTGCACCAGGCCTCTAGTATTAAATAATAGTACAAGAATAAACTCTTGTTTTATGTACTCAGAACTGTAAACCTACTTTTGCTCCACCCTGTATATAGATTAGAAACTTCGCAGGATAAAAGGTGAAAACATTTTTAACATTTTTGGATTAATCTGAGAATGTTTCATGGGAAGAAGTAAGAGGTGATGTAGTGGCCTGAAACGGAGTATGTTTACTTGAGTGAAAATGAGGTAAATTGTAAAGAATTTTAGGTTTTGGAATCTGGCAGATCTATGAATATTACTGAGCTTCTTTTCCCTCATCCTGAAAAGAGAGTTAATGTACCTCAAAAAGTATTGGGAAGAGCATAGTATTTGCTTACTCAATCTTTTTTCATTGACCTCTTTTAATGGCTTGAGGATTATTTGTGAGGAACAAAAACCCATTTGAATTAACTTACTTAAAAAAAGGTGTTTGTCAGACAGTTAGATAACTGCCTCTAAAGTGTATTGTATGAAGTCTACTCCAGCTCAGTGTCCTAGGAACCAAAATATCTTCAGAGGGTTAGTCTTCTAGTTTTTTCCTGTGAATAGATGAAAACGATTCTCTGCTACTCTGTTTTCTGCTACTAGTACTCTCTTATGTCCCAGTTTTTTTGTGTTTTTTTTTTTCAGCTTGTCCCTCTCATTAAAGCTCCTGGTTTCTGCTTCCCCATAACTTTGGTTTGCATGAAACGTTGATTTGTCATGGTGCCAACACCAGACTCACTTTGGTATTAAAGTATGATTCTCACCAAATACCTCTGTATCTGAATTCTGAATTTCTAAAGAAAGAATCTGATTGGTTCTTTCTGAAGGTACCCACTTCCAGTTCAGTGGGCTGTGGTTGGGGGAAGATGAAAATGGGAAAATGGATGGAGAGGAGACTTAGGTGTGTCTCACAGTGTGTACTTTTTTAGACTGAGTACCGAAAGTTCTCTAAGAAGGGGGTGTGGACAGGGAGGAAAGGAAGGGTACCTCTGATGTATTTAACATTCTGCAGTTTTGAGTTTTCCCCCTAGAACTTTATTGAACTTGTTTTAAGCAATGTTTTCTTTCAGGACAGATTTTCCTAGATGTATGAGTTAGGGCAAATTATGTAACTGTTACATGCCTCATTTACCTTATATATAAAATGGGTATGATAACAGCAACTTCTGTTGTGAGAAATCTGAATTCTGCTTAATAGCATTTAAGCAGTGCCTGGCTGGCACAATATAAGGATGTATATATTATTACTGAGTACACTTCGGCAGGTACTATGATATGGGCTTCTACAGCATTCAGAGATGAAAGAATATAATTTCTGCCCTGTCCTGGGTGGCTCAGTTGGTTAAGTGTTAGTCTTGTGCATCAAAAAGTTCACCAGTTTTAGTCCAGATCAGGGCACATCCCCAGGTTGTGTGTTTGATCCCTGGTTGGGACATATGTGGAAAAAACCGATTGATGTTTCTCTCTCAGATTGATGTTTCTCTGTCTTTCTCTCCCTCTCTCTTTAAAATCAATAAAACATATTAAGAAAGAAAGAATATAATTTCCACTCTCAGGAGTTTAAAAGTCTAGTGATGACCACTTCATATTTAAGACTATTTCTTGAATTTAATCACAGTAAATTTGTCTAAATCCAAATCTACCTCACCTGCTTTTCAAACTGCTACCTTTTTGTGGTTCTTTGTTTACCTCCCCAGGAACACTTTATTATGGTTGTCCCTTTGGATTCTCTCTTGATCTTCTGTTTTTTCCCAGTCTCTAGGAGTCCATCCATTGCCTGATATATTGCAGGGTTTTTCCACTTTGGTTGGTGAGAATGCAAACTATTCCAAGTCCTGGCTGGATCCAGGTATTGTTTGGACTATTGCTCTTTGGTAGTTATTTTCCCAACCTCAGATACTCTGCACAGATCAATATTGAGCCAGGGACTCTAGGGGAACTCATCTGCACATTTCTAAAGCTCTTACTCTTCCCGAGCTCTCTCTCCAGTACTCTGCCCTACAAATTCTAGACACTTTGGCCTTCCCAAACTCTGATCTTTGTCTCTGCAGCTAGGTGAGACTGCCAGACAGTTTGGCTTTCCTTTCCCTGTGTTGTGACAAGGATGTAGCCGGGTCATAGTCCTGCTTTGCCTATTGTGTAATGTTTGAAAACCAATGTTTTACATATTTTGTTTTGTTATAGTCATATTGAACAGAATATTAATTTTTAACACTTGGCCATTTGTTTGGGATTTGTCAGAATGTATGTTTGTAGCACATATTGTAAATATTTCTCAAATATTATAAAATTAGAAATTATTGTAGTCTTATTTTCTCAAATAATTCATTAAATGTACCCATTTAAACATTTAAAGGCATACTTTGCACTTTAAAATGAATTACTTTTTATTTATTAATTGAGCAGATGTTTGAATCTTACTGTGTTAGAGTGCAAATACAATAAAACACTTTATCTCCAAGGAACTCACAATAGGAGGGAAGCATGCAAACATTTGCACCAGAGAAATAAAGTACAAACCACTTTGGCAGCATAAAGGAGGTGGCTACTGTTTGGGCAAGGAGATGAGCCAAGCCTTCCTAGGGAGGCCCTTGAACATTCATGAAGAGCCAGTAGCAGTTCAGCTGAGGCAAGAAACAGTAGATTTGATGAAAGTTTAGGAGGAGGATGGGTCAGGACTTGGTGATTTACTAGATATGGTAGTCTGTAGCGATTGAGGGGAAGGTCAGTTTCTAGCTTGGCTTACTGGCTTAATTGGTTTACTAACTCTTCCTGATACAAAGAATGCAGGAGGTGACTGTTTAGAGAGAAAAGTTGCATTCAGTTTTCAAACATACTAATTTTGGGGTAATTGAGACATTTCCTCAGAAGTACCTAACAGAAAATTGAACATAAGGAACTGAAACTAAAGTTCACAAAGTGTACTGAAGATATAAAGGGTGTCCCAAAATTCACGCAAGAAGCAAATGCATGCGACAATTTTGTCGATTAACCAAGCCATAAAGATGAAAACGAGCCTCATTGAAATTCAGCCACATTTATGCAAAACGGTCATGGAAAATTTCAACAAAAGAGTGCGCATGTGCCAGCAAAGCCGTGGAAGCCTTTTACCCGATATGCTATTCCATACATAACCCTATACTGTATACTTTATGAATCAATAAAAAATTTACAATTTTTAATTATAAACCTGTGTTTTCTGTCAAAATTACTTCTTGCGGGAATTTTGGGACACCCTTGACATACATATTAGGGAGTTATGTGCATAGTAAAAACTAATGGTAGATATAAAATAAACTTGGAAAACTAAATAAAATGAATGCCAAAGAGGACGAGGTGGAGGTTAGAAAATATTAGTATTTGAGGCCCTGGCTGGTGTTGCTCAGTGATTAGAGTGTCAAGGGTTCGATTCCTGGTCAAGGCAAGTACCTGGGTTTTGAGTTGGATTCTGCCCCCCAGTGGAGGCTTGTGGGGGAGGTGACTAGTCCATGTATCTCTCTCACATTGATGTTTCTCTCTCCTCCCCCTCTCTCCCTCCCTTCCACTCTCTCTGAAAAGCAATAGGAAAATATCCTCTGGTGAGGATTAAAAAAGAAAATATTAGTATTTGAGTAACAAATTATAAAAGAATTTAGAGAAGGTGACTAATGTAATGGCTAAACAGGTGTTTCTCAATTAGAAATAAAAGAGTACTTATTAAAAATAAAGATTTCTATTTTCCATGTAGACTTGAATCTAGATCTTCAGGTTTGGGGGAGGATGTTAGAAGTAAGTTGGTTCTTATGTGTACTGAAGTTTGAGAACTGGTGCAGTAAGAAGAGAGTCAAGATAGGACACTATTGATGATGGAAGAGTAGGAAGGCATTTCAGAAACTCCTGGGCTTGGTTGGTTAAGTCATGTTATAAAAAGGCCAAGATGTAGATGATGCTGTCTTGAACATATCTTAATTTCTTAGGCCAGAGGAGAGGAGAAAAGACTGGGATATATTTGTTTTTCTTATTATAAAAGAATGCTTGCACATCCAGAAAAATAAAACATACAATATTGCATCTATCCAGACAAAACCAATATTTATACCCCTTAATATATGTTCTCTTTTACTGCACATAAAAATATAGACATGTAGTAATACAGATTTTACATAAAATGGGGATAATGTGAACATGCTGGAACCTGCCTTATTTTACTTAATTTATTATCTATATATATAAAAGGCTAAGTGTCTGTCCACCCCACTGGTAGCTATGATGCGCACTGACCACCAGGGGGCAGATGCTCAATGTAGGATCTGCCATGACACACACTGGCCATTTAAAAAGAAATGGCACCACGGACCTGGCGCCAACAAACCAACACACAACTTCTCCCAAGTGGGACACAGGCCCCCCCACCACCCCAGAGCTACACCCCACCAAATCACAGCCAACGCTGCCAAGACCCCATGGCACAAAACGTGGCCCACAGCCCAGCCCAGCCCAGAAACGGTTGCTGTGGGCATTAGGTAATGATGTCATGTAGCAACACCTGGCTTTCTCTCCCTAGAGACTAGCATCCTTGGAATTTTTTTATCCCAGGAACCCGACTTGCTTTATAGCCAGATGCAAGCATTTTACAGTTTAACCAAATGTTTGTGAAACGTTTTCCCGTGCCTCATCTCATTTGATCCTCACAGAAGTCCTGGAGTAGGTAGATAGGAGACTCGGTAAAATCCTGTGTTCTTTTCATTAGCAAAATGTGACTAGTGATAAGAAAATATTTCTTCTAATTAATTTCCTTTCAATGTGCATGATTTCGTGCACTGGGACACTAGTCTTCCCATGTTATATGACATTTTATAACATTTTAAAAAAAACTTGTCATGAGTGACCACTATCATGAATTTAGTCTGTATCTGTCATTTTTCCTACGTGTGCATACACATACATAGGTGTGTCAGAGTTGTGTTTGTAATTTTTTTTTTAATCACAAGTAGAGAGCACCCTATTTACACTGTTCTGTAACTTGTCTTTTCTATTAATATTTTGTGGACATGCTGTCATAACAATATGTATTGATATAACTATTTCCAACAGCTGGGTAATAATATAAATATATTATAATTTATTTTAATTGATGGACTTATAGATTATTTTTGATGTTTTATCTTATTTTGTTTTATATTCTTTCACATATATGTGAATTTTTGTAAGTATATATGTAGGATAAGATGTGAAAATGCAGGATCAAAGGATAGGTGTAACTTATTCAGTGTCCTATACTGTTTTCTGTGCCTTTTATAGTTGTTTCCTTAATTGCTTTCATTTGTTATCTTTTATATTTTGTGATAGTTCTTAAAACTTCCTTGATGTTCCAGTGTTTTAAACAATGCGTGTTCTGCTTTTTGCTGTTTCTAAAGGATTTCATATTATTGTTTTTATATCCCATGTCTTTCCTGAGCTCTGGTAGCTCACTTTTGACTTGTTTCCCTTGTCTGTCTGTACTTTCTTGTCTCGGATCTGCTTTTTAAAAAAATGACTTAGGTTCACTTTCATTTCTTTGACTATAGAGCAACACAATTAGTATTTTCCTGTATAGGACTCTTGTTTATTCACCCAGAATATGTCACAGAGCAAGCAAACAAACAAACTTTAAATGAAAAGTTTATTATTTTAATACAGAAGTGTCCTCAGGAAAAATACTGTATTTTTGCTCCTCTTATGAAATCTGTCTAAAACTGCATACACTCTAATTATATAAGATAGTGAAGAAATTCTGCTGTTACTCTTTCTCCCCATCTGTCTTGGCATCATTTCCAAAGTGATTGTTTTTTCTTTACCAGAGTGCAAGTCATTTAATCTCATGTTAGGTCCACTTTTATGGACCATTGCATAGATATTCTCTGATAGATTTTTTTTCTTTGTGAGATGTTTTACTTATGTTTAAGATATACACAGTGAAGGAGTAGGGTTCATAATTGCGTTTTTTTAATGAGTGAAGAAAAGTGTAGATGTGAAATTAAATTTAGTTTCTTTTTTATTAATATAAATTCTGAGGTATTATCCTGAAAATAAATGTGAATTTTGGGTGGCATGATTATATTTGTCTGGATTTTTTCTTTCTTTCTTTAGTATATTTCTTCTTATATTGGTTTTATTTATTTTTTAAATTTTTCTGTAAAGGTCCGTATTGGATTCTATTTTGCTTTGAAAAGAGTGTTTTATCTAGGTTTGCTACTCAGGAATATTGTAGGTAGAGTGAACTGGGGTAGCTAGAGATGTCAGATCTGGGATGTTGTCTGAGAGTACCACAGGCGTCCCTACAAGCTCATTGGAACTCTTTCTTCTGCCCTGAGGTGGGCATGGCATGTCAGGTGAGCAGCTCATGTAGATATTTGGTCAGTTTTTTCCCCCTCCAATGATTTAGTGTTTAATCTTTGCTCATATTGCCTCTTGTCAGCAGCTGCAAAGGTTATTGCTTTTTCCCATCTCTTTTTTCAACTCCACCCTTTCAGGAGTCAGAGAAAGTAAAGATGTTTTGTGTGCCTCTCCCGTCTGCCCTTCCTCATTGTTTTTAAAAGGCTGCCATTACCATCTCAGGAATGCATGACAATTTATTCAGTTACTCCCTTTTTTCTGGTATCTTGAGTGCTTCTTATTTTTCTCTACGATAAAGTGTGATGAACAGCTTTTCAAACCTTTATGCCTGGTTATTAGATTTTGAAGATTTGGATTTGAGTCCTCACTCTACTGCTTGCTGTGTGGGCTTGGATGGATTGCTTAATTTTCACTTGCCTGTTTTTCTCATTATAAAATTGGAATACTACTCATTCAGTCCTAAGGATTAAATGAGATATTAACTTAATAATCTCAGCAAAGCACTTGGTGCTTTATAAACTTTAGTTAGAATCATAGATGCTCCAGAATCATCATTTCCTTTGCTGATTCCCAGAAGTAGAATTGTTGTTTCATAGGGTAGGAATATTTTCAGGGTTTTGATATGCATTTCAAAATTGCCCTCCAGAAAGGTGGTGTCAGTTTACTTGGGAGCTGAATTTGAGAGTTTTCTAAAACCCTTGTGTTGACCTCTATATTACATCTTTTACATGAAGTTTGAGGCAGGTCCATTGGCCTAAGGGCTTCTGGCAGTTGAAGAGAGCTCTGGGGGTGAGGAGGGGAGTGAGTTGGCCTGGGATAAATAAAAGGATTATTTTCTTGTTTTGGCCACATAAGTCTTTACACCTTGTTTTGATAATTTTGGTCCTCTTGTTCATTTTGCCCCATAAATATTTTAATTTTTATTTTACCTATGTTTTATAATTTCCAAAGTGCCTCCTATAAGTTATTTTTCATTTGATTCCCATAATAAACTTTCTGGGTAAGTGAGGTAATATATATATTGAGGAAACAGATCCAGAGATACTGCAATTTAGCTAAAGGAAACAAAGTTAATGAGAGGTACAACAGGAACACAAATGGTACTTTTCTGAATCCTGGTATTGTTATGCCCAGATTTCAAGATCCCCAAAAGACCACCACCAGGGAGCCAGCCGACTCCAATGCAAAAGCAAGAGTCTTTATTCAAACCCGGGTTTGGCTCCCAGCCTCTTGACAGATGCAGTGGCGAGAGCCCGGTGGGAAGAGGGGTATAATAGAGGGGTTGGAGTAAGGGGAGGAGAGATGACTGTGGGCCCTGCCGATTGGCCAGGTGCAAGTCAGGGTCTTGTTACACAGGATGTGGTTGTGTCTATGGCATGCACGTCCCTTGATTGTCATTGGTTAGTTTAAAGAGCAGAGGCTTGGGCTTCCGGGAAGAAGCTCCTTGCCGAGCACATGGCTGATGGCTGCTGCCTAAATATGGAGGATCCAGAGTAAGATGGAGGGCGTAGCCCTTGCCCTTTCAATGTATCTCTCTTTATCATGTGTTTTGGGGACCTCTGTTTCCTTTCTTGCAGTCCTACTTCAGTTCCAGTCATTGATCAAATTTTATTGTTAGACCACTAGGATTTATCTTAGTTCAGAATAGTATGTAATCATAGTTCTTTGTCTGACAATTAGAATCTAGTAATCTCTAAAGCAGTGGTTCTCAACCTTCTGGCCCAATGGGACTAGATTGAAGTCTGGTTTTTCATATAGGTCTCTTTATAGTAAAATTAATAATAACTGAATGTCTTTAAAATTTCAATGAGGTTATTCTTTTTTTTTCCAGTCCTCATCTCAGGATATGGTTATTGATTTTTTTTTAGAGAGCAGGAGGAAAGTAGAGAGACAGAAACATCCCCAACTGGGGATCGAACCCAAAACCTGAGTGTGTGCCCTGACTGGGAATTGAACCCAAAACCTTTTGGTGTATGGAATATGTGCCAACTAAATGAGCCACTTGGCCAGGGCAGTTAGGTAATTTTTATAAGACAAGTTTGATGGAAACTAATTAACCATTAAATCTTTATTGACTCAAATTTTTTAGTTATTTAGTGATTTAGAATTCACTTCTCATTCCCACCCTTTACTATAATAAAACATTTTCCTGGCTGTTCTCCCCTGTATCCATAGCATCTAATGCAAGTAAATGTTGAATGACCAAGTTACTGTGGTCAAATGTTGATATTGAGTGATTAATGCTGAGTTAATTTAAGCTCTCAAAGGTATTTTATTAAAGCATTGATTAAAAAGTTAAGACTTAATTTTAGAGTGTCTTCCAAGGGCTTTGTATCTGTGTGCACACATGTGCACGCATGTGTTTTAACCCTTCGAGTGCTAACCAATATCCTAGGAACTATGCTAAAATTGCCAAGGCATTTTTGCTGATTTTACAGCAGTTTAGGAAAAAAATTATAAATCACAAGTAAATGAAGTTACATATTCAAAAACTTAAGGAAACCTTTACTACATCGACATATTTAGCAATATCATCATCACTAATAAAAGCAGACTTAGAACTGGACGCCATTTCGCAGCTTTGATAGCGCTCCCGGGACTTTTGGCGAAAGACTGGAGGAGTGTGATCGCGCTCCCCGGCACTCTAGAGTTAAGTACTATTCATCATTGAATTTGGATGTTTTTTTGAACTCTAGTCATTGGTATGCTGTTAAGATTACTATATAAAGAATTTGTTTTTGTTTATTTGATTTTAATTTGATATGTACAGATTTCACATTTTTATTTGTATATTATCAAACTTATCTGCTCAAGAAGTAAGAATGTCTCTAGAGCATTCACAGTTGCTATGAGGATAGAGTGACTTAGGAGACAAGAAGGCTGTAATCTTTTTGTGATATTCTCTATTTTAGATTTTAAAAGGTTTTTCAAATACTTATTGATGCTTTCAAATATTTTTATTTGGAATAAAAAGGGCAGCGAGATTGAATGATAAACTACTTTATAATAACCTTGAACATAAAAATAAAATGTCCGTAATAATGTATCACATTAAGGTACTGATATTAACATATCTTTCAACTATTCTTGTTGGAATTGCTAAGTAAAAATTTGATGGCTCAGAATTTTTGTTTATGTTTTTACTCAAAAACGATTTTAGAAGTTATTTTAAGGCACAATGCTTGCCTGAGTCACTAAAGTTAATAAATTGTTTTCTTTTAATATGTGTTCTTTAGGTATTTTATGGATTAACTCTTCATTCATCACATACAGCAGCAATATAGTTATGGCAACCTTCCAGACTTTCAGAAACAGTCACATGAAGACTAGAGCATCTGTCAGAAAAGTAAGTTCTCTATATTACATTACTTTTAGTGATAGTTTAGTAAAAATGTTGATTTTTTTGTTAAGCAGCTGTGATATTCTTATTTCAATTACTCATTGAAATTAGTAACATTGAAATACTGCTAAGATTGAAATATATGACAGTAGTGATAGGAAATCATGAAGATAATGAACCTTATTTCCTAAAGATCACAGTGCCTCCCTATTTCTTCTCAGCAGATAGTTTTCTATCATCTTTTTAGCAATATATCAGGTGTAAATTTTCTTATAGATCTTTAGCTCTACCCCAAAGTATTATCATCCGTCCGTCCATCCATCCATCCATCCATCCATCCATCCATCCATCCTTCCTTTCCCTTGAGCTAGAAGGACTGGAGGCATGTGGCATTTTGGTGGCTAATTTGCCCTGTGGCGCCACTTCTCTGTCCTTGCCTCTCTCTCTTTTCAAGGAACCTGTACCACCAGGGGGTGTACTTCTTATGTCCACTTTGCTGGAGGTATTGCTGTCCAGATGTGCTGGAGGGCTTCCACCTTCCTGCCTGTAAGGACATGGAGGATGTAGCAGCCACTTTCTTCTCTCATTGGTGCTTTCTCCCCATTCATTCATTCATTCATTCATTCTGGAAATATAAATTTGAATGTTTTTTATAGGTCAGGTCCTACACTAGGTATTAGATAATCAGTAGTGAGCAGATTTCTACTTTCTGTAAACTGTAGTGTATTATACTCTTCTCATATTATATGCAACAGGACCCATAGCTTTAAGTGAATAATTAAATTATACAGATTGCTTTATATTAATAATTAGAACTAAGAAATATGCATACAAAATATAGTAATGAGCTACTGACCTTGATTTTTAAGCATAATACTACATACCTGTTTGACTCAAATTTACTAATGTGAGGAATTAGGCCACAGCTCAAATTTCATACTATTTTTTTTTTAATTTTGTTTTATTGCTTAAAGTATTACAAAGAGTATTACATATGTCTCTTTTTTCGCCCCTTGACATTCCCCTGGCCTCCCCTAACCCCCAGTGTCTTGTGTCCATTGGATATGCTTATATGCATGCATACAAGTCCTTCGGTTGATATCTTAGCCACCCTTTCGCCCTCTCCCCTCTAT
>NW_006282434.1:929066-930084 GCF_000327345.1 Myotis davidii
AATCTGTGTTCTTTGTCCAGGAGTTTCCTCTCCCTCTGGCACCCCTATTATTCAGATGTAGTTTCATTTTGTGTTGTCCCAGAGTTCTCTTAGGCTCTCATCCTGCATTTTAATTTTTTTTTTCTAGAAGCTGCTCTGCTTGGGTATTTTTTCCTACCTTGTCTTATAGCTCACTGATGCAGTCCTCTGCTTCTTCTAGTCTACTGTTGATGCTTTCTATTGTGTTCTTTATAGCAGTGATGTCATTTTTCATTTCTTCTTGGTTTTTCTTCATTTCCTCTTGGTTCCTACACACATTGTTGAATTTGGCTTCCATTCTTTTCATCCACCTTATGCCCATTTCTCTGAATTCTTTCTCTGACAGGTTGCTTGACTCCATTGCCTCCATTTCGTTTACTCCCTTTTCTGGTGATGCCTTCTTTCATATGCAGACTGTTTCTTTGTCTCCCAATGATCCCTCTTCTCCAGGTGTTTGGTTATGTAGTTCTCTCTCTGCTGCGTTGATTTAAAGGCTCAAAATACAACACAAGAAGGCACAACGCACAAGGCAATGAACACAAATGTATTCACGTTACTAATAACCCCAAATAAAGTTGACCACCAGAGAAAAGAGAAGTAGGGGATAAGAAAGACAGAAGAAGAAAAAAGGAAAAAATAGAGAAAGAAAAAAAAAAGAGTGCAAAAATGAGATTGGGAAAAGGAAAAAAAAAAGTAAGAGAGAAAAGAAAGAGAATGAAATAGAAGAGGGGAAGAAACTATTTATATATGGGGAGAAAACTCCAATAGAACAGTCAGTAATCCCAACAAATTCCAGCAATAGATACCTAGAGATGATTGCAAACTACAAACAGCTAATATTAAGTGAGGCGAGGGAAAACAGAAGCAAAAAATAACCAAAAAAACAACAAAAAAAGAAAAAAACGAAACAATCTCACAAACAAGCATATGAAAACCCCAATATAATCAACAATCAAGCAAACAACAACAAAACGACACAGAGAAAAAAAAATTGGATAGT
>NW_006282434.1:930441-930988 GCF_000327345.1 Myotis davidii
TAAAGTTGAGATAGAGTAAAATGGTGCTAATGAAAAGATGAAAATAGAATGTAGAACACTAATCCCAAAATAAAGAGAAAATAAAATGACACTTAAAAAAAAAAAAGGTAAAATGGTAGTAGTAATAATACTGGTTAAAAGTAAAAATGTAGTAATTGAAAAGGTAAAATCAGGTGATGAAAAAAGAAAAAAAAATTAGTTTCTTAAGTAAAAGGTGAAAAAAAAAAAGTGCAGTAGTGAAGGTCCTTTACTTCCTCTACTCTTCTGTTTGGCATGCCTTAGTCCTATCAGGTATTCAAGAGAGTGTTCCCTTCGATACACTGTTGCTCCGTATTGTAAACCACAATCCTGAATTTTTTTAAAATATATTTTTTATTAAGATATTAGAAGAAGAGAGGAGAGAGAGAGAGAGAAACATCAATGATGACAGAGAATAATTGATCAGCTGCCTCCTGCATGCCCCTCTCTGGGGACCGAGCCAACAGAACTCACTGATGGATTGGATGTGCCTTGACCGGAAATCAAACCATGGCCTCCTGCCCATTGA
>NW_006282434.1:932164-933978 GCF_000327345.1 Myotis davidii
ATGATAGTTGTTTTGTTTTATAGATGTGGTTTTAATGTTGTTGTGGGGGGCAGCACGTACAAGTTTGTACCTTATGTCCCCATCTTGGTTCTCCATAGTCCTGATTTTAAAGCAGGCAGTATTTCTTTGTTTCCCAGTCTGCCTTTATTCGTGTTTACAGAAGAGTCAGTTCGTGGTTCAGCCCTGAGTGGCAGTGTTTCTGGATTGACCTCAGAGGCTACAAGTCCTCTCTAGCCAGTATTTAGTGTTTGTTTTCCCTATTGCACTTAATACTGGTTTGGAAGAGTTGACTGCCCCAGAGCTGGTTCCTTGGTCGTTACTCCCCGCTCTGATTCCCAGGTTCCACAAAAGCAACTTTCCCCTGCAGTCTCTGAGTGACCCCAACTGGGCAATCCTATGTATTGGGTTTAATAATCAAAAGCAAAAATTTAAGGAGAGAAAAAAAAAAGAGCCAGAGTGTGCAATTCTCCCAAAGTTTCTTCCGCATGTCCTCTCTCCCCTGGCTCTAAGCAGCCAGCACACTGGCAAAATCCGAGGTTGCCTTTTTTTCACCCAATCCAGCTACGGGTTGATTTTTAGAGTTGCCTTCTGCCAGCAGCCCTGCAGGACCCCTTCCACACTCGCAGATCACACTGGCCCCAAAGGCCGCGGACTTTGTGTGGCGCAGACTTCCCCCGCATGCATTCCTCTCTCCAACCTGAATTACAAACCGCACCTTTATCTAGGCAAAATCTGACCTTTCCTGAGGAGGAGCAGGGCTTGTCTGAGTCCAAGCATTCATGCTGCTTGGGATCCCATGTTCCTAGGTTTGTAGCCAGACCCTGGGTGCCATGGTTGCAGGGTTTCTGGATGTATACGCTTTCGATATCAGCCACTCAAGATGGCGCGGTATACGCGGCTGAGCTGGCTGCTCCGGGAGAGATTTCAGCAGCAGTGGAGGCTGCCCGGTTAGGGGAGCCCGATCCGGCAGTCTCCAACAGTCCCCTGGAGTATAGCTATCGCTCACCCACAAATTTACACTCTCAGTATGTCCACACACTCTCCTTTCGTTCTCCCACTCTCACAGTGTCTTGCAGTCTGCCTTCCCTTCAGCAGCCATCTTCTGAATCCCTCATCATACTATTATTTTAATATCTTTTGTTATTCAGCACATTACCCACATTAGGCACAAAATAAAAATTTGGTTTGAATTCATTTGAATACTTGGAAACTCTTTTAGATAAAGTATGTGAATTCAAGTGTTACATACTGTTTATGCATACACTTGTACCATTTCTGATGTCTTTCTTTGGTGTGGCTGAATGACAAAACTTCCCTATTGGCTAGTGCGGAAATTGAAAGGTGTACTTGAATTCTCTAGATTTCATTTTACTTTTCATTGAGAATAGAGATACATTAAATATTTATTAGTAAAATATTATGAAGATCAGAAAGAGCTATACTTTCTACTCTATTTTTTTAAACATGTAGTTATGAAAAATTTCAAGCATATTGAGTTAAAAGCATAGTATACCAACACATAAATCTGTATACCAAATACCAATACTCAACAGTTGTTAATGTTTCGTCTTATTTGGTGTATATATGTGTTTGTGTGTTTACTTTTTGGCAGAACTATTTGAAAGTTAAAGTCTTAATGTCTTTTCATTCCTGAACACTTGAGCATGCTTCTCCCAGGAATAACAGCATCTTCCCATATAATAATAATACATGATCACATCTAAGAAAATTGAATATAATTCCCTTATATCTAATACTAGCCATACTCAGATTTCCTTTATTACCCTTAAAATATCTTTTATAAAACTTACCTT
>NW_006282434.1:934324-934745 GCF_000327345.1 Myotis davidii
CTACTGTTGATGCTTTCTATTGAGTTCTTTATAGCAGTGATGTCATTTTTCATTTCTTCTTGGTTCTTCTTCATTTCCTCTTGGTTCTTACACATATTGTTGAATTTGTCTTCCATTCTTTTCATCCACCTTATGCCCATTTCTCTGAATTCTTTCTCTGACAGGTTGCTTGACTCCATTGCCTCCATTTCGTTTACTCCCTTTTCTGGTGATGCCTTCTTTCATATGCAGACTGTTTCTTTGTCTCCCAATGATCCCTCTTCTCCAGGTGTTTGGTTATGTAGTTCTCTCTCTGCTGCGTTGATTTAAAGGCTCAAAATACAACACAAGAAGGCACAACGCACAAGGCAATGAACACAAATGTATTCACGTTACTAATAACCCCAAATAAAGTTGACCACCAGAGAAAAGAGAAGTAGGG
>NW_006282434.1:938079-942194 GCF_000327345.1 Myotis davidii
CGGGGCTGGCCACTCCGGGAGAGATTTCGGCAGTAGTGGAGGCTGCCTGGTTAGGGGAGCCTGATCCGGCAGTCTCCAACAGTCCCCTGGAGTATAGCTATCGCTCACCCACAAATTTACACTCTCAGTATGTCCACACACTCTCCTTTCGTTCTCCCACTCTCACAGTGTCTTGCAGTCTGCCTTCCCTTCAGCAGCCATCTTCTGAATCCCTCATCATACTATTATTTTAATATCTTTTGTTATTCAGCACATTACCCACATTAGGCACAAAATAAAAATTTGGTTTGAATTCATTTGAATACTTGGAAACTCTTTTAGATAAAGTATGTGAATTCAAGTGTTACATACTGTTTATGCATACACTTGTACCATTTCTGATGTCTTTCTTTGGTGTGGCTGAATGACAAAACTTCCCTATTGGCTAGTGCGGAAATTGAAAGGTGTACTTGAATTCTCTAGATTTCATTTTACTTTTCATTGAGAATAGAGATACATTAAATATTTATTAGTAAAATATTATGAAGATCAGAAAGAGCTATACTTTCTACTCTATTTTTTTAAACATGTAGTTATGAAAAATTTCAAGCATATTGAGTTAAAAGCATAGTATACCAACACATAAATCTGTATACCAAATACCAATACTCAACAGTTGTTAATGTTTCGTCTTATTTGGTGTATATATGTGTTTGTGTGTTTACTTTTTGGCAGAACTATTTGAAAGTTAAAGTCTTAATGTCTTTTCATTCCTGAACACTTGAGCATGCTTCTCCCAGGAATAACAGCATCTTCCCATATAATAATAATACATGATCACATCTAAGAAAATTGAATATAATTCCCTTATATCTAATACTAGCCATACTCAGATTTCCTTTATTACCCTTAAAATATCTTTTATAATCCCTCCCTTAACTTCCATTTTGGATTCAGTGTAAGCTCCTAGACCTTAAGTTGCATTTGATGGTTATGACTTATTTTCTTTTGGTCTGAAAGTTTTTCCTCTTTCTATTTAAATAATTTTAAAAAGTGAATATAACCTCAAGATTTTATTGTCTTCAGAATAAAACAAAAGCTGAAGCTTAGAACTGGATCAAGAGGTCTTTTCTTTCATTCTACCAATTCAAAAATGCCTGTGTGTCTTAAGGTTAGCATTCTCTTAGAGCTACAGTTGGACTCAATGCATTCAAGCCTCAGCAATTTGTAATTTGAGCCTTTTTCTGGAAAATTGGCTTAGTCTGTCCATCATAGCTACTCTGCTTCCTGTCATAATGCTGCTTTCCCTGGGCATGCAGAGAATCCTTGTCCTTATTGTACTGTCTCCATGTGGGGTCTTGTACTATGGGATCTTATACTTCGTGTATCTCTCTTCTATATTTCATATAGACTAGAATTTAGGTATAAAGGATTAATTAGATTCTGGTTAAACATTTTTGGCAAGAATACATGATAGGGTGATTTGAGGACAGAATTTCAGGTTTTCGTATGATCAGCGATGCAAAAATTGATCATTTGAATAAGGTAATAACTCTGTATACCTACTATTTACGTATAATACTACATACCTGTTTGACTCGAATTTAAAAGCTGTCCATTTTCTATTTTTTAGTTAGCAATAATCTATAGGCTGATATTTGGTTGTGTGCAAATATCTTGTTTTTTTTTTCTCCCCAACAACCTTTCATCTAATATTTTTGGCATTTCTTAATGACCCTTTCCTGAACTTGTTATTTCCTAGAAGTTGCAAAATGGTAATTTTTCTAAATTTTTCTCTATTTTCCTTTTTTTTTTTTTTTTACATTTATCAGCTAACATTTTTTTTCTTAAAGAAAAGCTTTCTGTCTTCTACCTTAGAAGAACTGTGATATCTCCTATAAAGGGAGGGTAAATGCCCTTTAATTACCAATTTTCAGATTCATGATTTAGTGGAATAGTCACTTCTAGTGGTGGCAAGTGAGTTTATTCCTCTCACTCATTCATTTGTTTATTTGTATTACTCTGGACTCATAGATTTTTTTAAAAAGTCTACATTTTCCAGTCCTTTATTTATTTATAGTCTCTTATTCATTCACTCATTTATTTGTTTCAAGTTCTTAAACTATCCCAAACTTGGCCTCTGGGAGCCTCTGCAAGCTGGTCTCTATGTCCTTTTGCCCTAGGCTCATAATTCTTTGATTGCTTCCTTGTTTGTACTGCAACAGATTGATCCCAGTTTCACCTTCCACTTTCTCTTTCTCAGACCTGTAACTGGCTATTCCTCTAAAGAACTCTGAATAATATTCAGAATCCAAAATCTGGGAACTAGGAGTAGGAATGTTTATTGCTTCTTCAAGTGTCATGAGTTTATATTGATAGTTCATGTTCAGATTTCACATTTTAATTTTTCTTAGTTCATGTTAGTATCTTAGCCTGTAAACCTCCACTCATTAATGAAAACAGAATCATTTAAAATTTTGAATATTTTCAAGCCCACAGAAAAGTTGGGGGAAGAAAAATACAGTGAGCCCCACATATTATTTCACTTACATTTACCCTGTTAATCTTTTACCATAATCATTCTATCTTTGTGCACACACACACACACACACATACACATATACATATGCACTTTTTTTTTAATCCTCACCCGAGAATATTTTTCCATTGATTTTTTGGCAGAGTGGAAGAGAGAGGGAAAGACAGAGAGAAACTCATCAATTGGTTGCCTACTGCATGAGCCCCAATCAGGGCCTGGGCTGGGGAGGAGCCTGCAACCAAGGTATGTGCCCTTGACCAGAATCGAACATGGGACCTTTTGGTCCACAGGCCAACACTCTGTCCACTGAGCCAAATTGCTTAGGACCATATGCACTTCCTTTTTGCTCATACATACAGATCCAGGGAAAATCTCAGAGACTGAAAAATCTCCCTCTGTAAGCAGAGGGCAGAGGGAGACCGAAGAAAGAAGTAGGTCGCTCTAGTCCAGCAATTAACAGAGTTTATTAAAGGAAACATAGGCTCATCTTGTGCTGTGGCAAGAGGAAGTAGATAATCTCCGTGATGCTTGGCAGGCACTAAAGGATTATGTAGAGCAGGGCAGGATGGATAAGGGACTGGACTGGTCCCAGGTAGTAAGGGAAAATGCCTTTCATGCTTGTCCGGGCAGGGTAATGGCCTGTTCCAGGAGCCAGCACAGCATGGAAGTGGAGTCATATCTCTGAGGGGATTTATGGGAAGCAATCTCTCTTCTGGATTTACAGGAACAATCTCTGTTCTAGCCAGGATCTAATATAATACAACTCAAGGGTCCAGTAGTGGTCATGCCAGGAAACAGTCTCTCCTCCATACCTTCTGAAACCATATGAGAGTAAGCTGCAGATATTATTTTACTTCTCTTCTGAATATATCAGCATACATCTCTTAACATGAGCATCATTACCACCCTTCAAAAGTCATTAATTCAATAACATCATGTAATATGCAGTCTATACACAAATTTCTCTAATTATCTCAAAATATCTTTGTTACTTTTCCCTTGCCTGTCTTTAAGGATCTAATCAAGGTTCATAGTATATGTTTGGGTATTGTGTCTTTGTGATCTCTCCCAATTTAGTCCATTTCAATGGTCTAGATTCTTTTTTTTTTTAATATATTTTATTGATTTTTTACAGAGAGGAAGGGAGAGAGATAGAGAATCAGAAACATCGATGAGAGAGAAACATCGATCAGCTGCCTCCTGCACATCTCCCACTGGGGATGTGCCTGCAGCCCAGGTACATGCCCTTGACCGGAATCGAACCTGGGACCTTTCAGTCCGCAAGCCGATGCTCTATCCACTGAGCCAAACCGGTTTCGGCTAGATTCTTTTTTTATGACAGTAGGTCTTTGGAAGTCTGGACCTGTTGTTTTGTAGAACATCTCTATATTTGGAGTTCATCTGTTTTGCCCTGTGATTAGGTTTAGCAGGAACCTCCCAAAGGTAATGTAGTCTTTCCACTCAGATGCCAGCTTGACCATGTTATAATAATCTCCAATATAAAGACACATAATTGTGTATGTGTTCCCCCATGTCCCGCGTGGTTCAGGGTTCAGGATCTGGAAGAGGAGCTGCACACAAATGAAAGAGCACACCA
>NW_006282434.1:942302-946427 GCF_000327345.1 Myotis davidii
ATCTGCAGACTAGAAGTAAGCACATGAGAACAAAAATGAGACAAGCAATAGTGGTTATGCTGAGAGGCAAATGTCATGTCCTTTTTAAATTGCTGCCAGGTATCCAAGGAATCAGTCTGTAGTAAGTTTCTTTCTGGGCCAACAGTTCTTTGAGTCCCAATTTCAATGTCCAACAGTTTCTTATGTGTACATGCCAGCAATTATATTCTAGTTCTGGATGGTGGGCAAACGGTGGCAATGCAGGTCCAACCTCTGGTTTGGTCCTGGGCAACCTACAGCGATGCACAGCTGCTGACTGCTAGCATGGCAAGGCATCTTCACCATCTTCCATCTCTGGATGGTTTCTCCTCTTGTCTTCATGTGTTCTCAGGTCCTCTCTGGGATTCATTGTTGCAGGAATCCACACAGGCTTAGAGGAGTTTTCTGGAAATATACAAACATATTCTCAACCAAAAGTTAATAAAGGAATCTTTTCTATAAACTAGACTTGGGATCCTTTCTTTGCATTGTGCCCAAACCATTTTCCTTTGGCTTATTTTGAAACAATGTGTGAGTTCATGGGTGTCTTGTCTTCAGCATTACACATGAAAAATGATTTTTAAAGTAAAAAAAAACAATGTGTGTTTTCATGGGTGTCTTGTCTTCAGCATTACAAGTGAAAAATAATTTTTAAAGTAAAAAATTTTCTTGATGTAATTTACTCCACAGGGGATTATTCCACTATCCTCCTTCTCTTTTTATTTAAATAATATTGAGGCTTTTGGAAATTTTGCAATGCAGTCTTGGTAACTTTTTATTTTAATTTTATGCACAGAAATATGACTGCAAATTTCAAATCCTGTGAACCAATTTGGATTCATTGTATGTTAAGCAGTTTTTGAACTATGAGATAAACCATTAGTAAAAAAGAAAATAGTTAATGCTTCAGGAACAGTTTTCTGTCCTGTACAACAAAGTTTTTATGAATATTCATTTATTTCAATTAGCCAATTTAAATTAATCTAAAATAAGGTTTATTTTTTAACTTCACTTGTCCTAGGTTATAGACAGTAAATGACATTAACTACATTTCTGCTGTTAGCCTTTGAATAACTTTACATAAGTTTTCTCAGGGAGGCAAAAACACAAATTACTTACTTTTTGGTTATGAAGCCTAGCATTGACTTTTAATTACAGTTTTCATGTATTTGAAGGAAACCTCTTTTTATTTCCTTCCAGAGCAATTATTAGGATACACTTAGGGAGTTTCTTTTAAAAGACACTTTTCTTTCTTTTTTACACCAAGCAACTTACAGGGGTGCTGTTTGGATATAGGGTCATGCAGCTGAATAGCTATATTTCAATGACTCTCATTACATTATGTTGACTACTAGTAAGGGTCAGATTTAATATTTTAATAATAATCTTTAATTTACCCTGTAAATATTAGCGAAAGAGATTTCAAAATTTTTAAATTTCTCCTTTTTATTAATCTTAGAATTACATTTTTAAAGAGTATCCCTTTAGGCTTATTTGCATATACAGAGGGATTATGAGTAGTCCCAGTAACTTTCAGAGGGATTTATTAGAATTTAATTGTTTATAAAAATATTGGCTTTTCATTTAGCTGAAATTATATGAAACCTTGATTATAATTTAAAAAGCTAATTTATAAAGTAATTAAAGTAGATATCTTTATTTAAAAAGCAAAGCAAGTAAATTTATACATTTGATCCATGAGGCACAAATGCCGCCCCACCTCCAGCCTATTCAAAATGCAGGCGGCTAGGAGTTTTTTGTCTTTTAAATTTCCGCTGCTGAAAAATTTGGCTGTATCTGAGAAATATACCGTCACTCTATTTTGCCCTTCCTAGAGACCAAAACCCTAATAACATCTAAAATATATGTATATAAGTAAAATGTAGTTATTAATTTTTATTAAAGCTTTCCATGCAAGTTCAAGTATATTAGATTGACTAAATGTAAAATATTTCTTTTAAGAAGAGAGAATAAATTCTTTTTTGGATCACTCCGGGCCCTTGGAGTTTTCCAAAAATCATCCCTTGGTTATATAGCCTTGAAATTTAACCTGGAAAGACTGTCAGATATATATTTAAAGATTATATACTTTTGAGAGTCGGGCTGGAGTTGTGAGGACCAGGGGTACCATGGGGGCCATTGGCGACGCCGAGCAGTCGCGGGGACCCAGTGGGGCAGAGGGGGGCGGCCCAGAGCTGGGACATGTGAGCACAGCGGGGCAGCTGGTTCTCACGAATCCTTGGAACATAATGATAAAGCACCGGCAGGTGCAGCGAAGGGGCCGCCAGTTTCACAGATCCTGCTATCTCCATGGACCTGCTCCGAGCTGTGCTGCAGCCTAGCATCAACGAGGAGATCCAGACTATGTTCAACAAGTACATGAAGTTCTTCCAGAAGGCAGCACTGAATGTGTGAGACAACGTTGGGAAAGAAGTGGATGCAGAGCAGCTGATCCAGGAGGCCTGCTGCAGCTGCCTGGAGCAGGCAAAACTACTGTTCTCAGATGGAGAAAAAGTTATACCCAGATTGACCCATGAGCCTCCAGGGATAAAGTGTGGTTGGCAGAAGGGGAAGGTGCCCATCGAGGAAGTCCCATTCCCAAAAAGAAAAAGGGAAGGCCTCCTGTACACATCCAGTCAAATGACCGGCAGCCCCTGGCATGTTGTGGAAATCCTGTGAACCAATTTGCCGCAAAGTGGGACCCAGCTTGGCTGAATGAATCTATCACCTTTGTGTTAGGATCTCGAGGCAGCAAAGCCCTGGGGATGGGGGCACCAGAGGGAGAATCTACATCAAGCACCCACACCTCTGGAAGGAAATAAAAAGAGGTTACCTCTTTAAGTACGCAGCTGATCCCCAGGACAAGCATTGGCTGGCGGAGCAACATCACATGCGGGCAACAGGAGGGAAGATGGCCTACCTCCTCATTGAAGAGGACATCCAGGACCTCGCTGCCAGCGATGATTACAGAGGATGCCTGGACCTGAAGTTAGAGGAGCTGAAATCCTTTGTCTTACCCTCCTGGATCGTAGAGAAGATGCGAAAGTACATGGAGACTCAATGGACAGAGAATGAGCATCATGCAGATGAAGCACCTCCACAGACCTGAAGCCAAGTGGCCTGGCCACACTAGGCAGCCTTCCTCCTGAGTGATTTCTCTAGGGTTTGAACCTTCCAATCAAATGTTGAGTCATTGTTATCACACACACAAATTATATCTACGCTAATAAAAGAGAAACATGGTAATAGTGTCACTCCGTTACCCTTCCCATTGGCTAATCCCCCTGTCACTCACAGAGTAGGGCCGAGATATGCAAATTAACTGGCAGCCAAGATGGCGCGTGTGAGCCAGGCAGCTGATGCAACAGGGAGGCTTGCTTGCTTCAGTGCCGGAGAACTCCAACGTTCCCCGCCTGCCTTGCCGGCCTCTCAGCTGCACTCTAAGCAACATTGTAACACATACAGAAGCTAAACAAAACCAGGGGCTTCAGCCAGCAGGACCGCGAACAGGGAGGCTTGCTGGCTTGAGTGATGGAGAACTCCAACGTTCCCTGCCTGACTTGCCAGCCTCTCAGCTGCAAAACTCTCAGCCTATGTTGCGAATAAAGAAGCTAAAAAAAACCCAGAAACCTGCTTTACTCAGCAGAGCTTCAGCCAGCCTGACCGCAACATTGTATCAAATACAGACGGTAAACAAAGGCCAGAAACCTGTGTTCAGCAGCCAAGGCCTCAGAGCTAAAGCTGTGCCAGAATAAAAAAAAGAAAAAAGCACCGGTTGGGGGCTGCAGTCCCAGCCTGAAAACAGCCCTCAGCCCCACACCCAGACTGGCCAGGCACCCCAGTGGGGACCCCACCCTGAAGGGTGTGTGACCAGCTGCAAACAGCCATCATCCCCTCATCCAGGTTGGCCAGGCACCCCATTGGGGAACCCCACCCTGAAGGGGGTGCGGCCAGCCTGCAAACAGCCATGAGCCCCTCACCAAGGCTGGCCAGACACCCCAGCAGGGATCCCCACCCTGAAAGAGGTGTGGACAGGCTGAACACGGCCCTCAGCTCCTCACCCAGGCTGGCCCGGTCCTGGGTGGGGATCCCCACCCTGAAGAGGGG
>NW_006282434.1:946703-970265 GCF_000327345.1 Myotis davidii
AACTCCCCAATCGGCCCTGCTCTGAGCCCGACCAGGGGCTGCACCTAGGGATTGTGCCTGCCCTCTGCCACCCGGGAGCAGGCGTAAGCCAGTAGGTCGTTATCTCCTGAAGGGTCCCAGACTGCAAGAGGGCACAGGCCGGTCTGAGGGACCTCCCCTTCCCCCGAGTGCACAAATTTTTGTGCACCGGGCCTCTAGTACTTTTTATAATTATTAAAAGATATTAATGAAATTTAAACTGGTTTTTGTATTAAAAAATTTTGGTTGGGATCACAGAATCAATCCTCCTTTTTAATTAGACCAATAAGTAACATATTTTGAATTCCTAATATTTCAGAGAAAACATAATTATTTTCTCAAAAATAAATTTATATACTTTAGGCATTTAGTTACTATAACTATATAATTTCTCCCAATTTAATTTGAATTCTTAGAAGCTTCAAATTTCAGGTAGCAAGTTAAATACTTAGCATTTCTCAAATTAGTAATACATTTATATTTTAAGGATGTATTTCCAATAAAATACAAGGCATATTCAATTAACAGATTAAATTCTACCCTCTAGATTTTTTTTTGAGGTAAACTCAGGTTAATATTTCAGTATTTTTGTCATTTTAAAATACCTAGATATTTAATAATTTTTATTATTTAATTCAGCAATGTTCTAAAGTCTTAAGTTACCAAAGCCTTTGGAAAACTATCTTTCTGGCGAGAAGGCAGAGGGATGGGATTTTTAAAACCGCCACTTTTTTCCTTTAGAGATATAACATGTAAAGTTCCTGTTGCTGCTGCAGGCTTCTCCAGCTTTTACAGGGAGAAGAGCGACTGGCCCTTTATCATCAACACATTATCACTGAAAAGCTTAACCACAAAGTCTAATTTGCTTATAATCTTTTTGCACATAATTTAGCTGATTTTGCACATTATACTGTCTCAGCCTTGCTAACATTTCATAAGTTATTTGAGCATTCAGCCAGGTGTATCCTCCTTAGTCTCTTTAAAAGTCTCTGGCAAATGAAATACCGTGTTCCACAAGGAGAAACAGTTTGGAGGCATGTTTTTCCCCTGCTGATGAGCTTTTTTCAAATTTTGACCCACTCTTTACCAACATTCAAGACCTAATGTACCTTCTTCAGGAAACCAAGGGTTATGTTCTATAATAACATGCAAAAACTGTATGAGATTACCTTCTGAAACTTTAATTCCTTAAGCATGCAAATCAAAAATCTACAATAAAGGTTCTTACTTTTAAGCCAAATCCTGCCCCATTAGCCTGGCTAAGGAAACATTCCCACCCTACTTATAGATTGTGAATTCTGCAGCTGATCGTGGGCTTTGTGTACAGTGAATATCTTCCCACCTATACGGTGTGCTCACCCATACAGTGAATTCTTTTCCACCTCGCCAGTGAATCTTCGTTTTTTCACTCTAGGCGAAGTCTTCTCTTCCAGATGTCCCGTTGAGGCGCCAGATGTGTATTTGTGTTTCTCTCCCGCGTGGTTCAGGGTTCAGGATCTGGAAGAGGAGCCGCACACAAATGAAAGAGAAGAGACAGACAATTTGGAAATATTGGGGGGCCAGGCGGGCAAGTCCAACTCAAGGGGAAGGACTTCCACTGGTGCCCAGGCCTCGCCAGCCTTTTATTCAACTTTGGTTACACATAAAGCCCTTAGTCAGGCAGGCAATTGTGGTAGCAGACAGACTATCTTAAAGGTCAGTAAATATTAGAGGGATTTACTCTGCGACAGATTATTTCATCAGGAAATAGCTTGATTCCCCATTGTCAGGACTAGACAATCGGTGCATAACTCAGGCCCTTGCCATGGGTTCAAGGTTCACCAGCGTTCTGGGATCCTTGTTTGCACTTCTCTGCTAGTGAAGACAGTGGGCAGCCTCCTGCACATAATACCTTTGTAATTAGTAAGTCACCTGTAGAGTGATTCAGTGAGACAGTGTGAGCATCCTGTTCCCCAGTAGTTTGTAATCCAGTAGATTAGGATACACTGATGTTCCTTTCCTAAATCAGTAATTACAGGGGTAGTTACAAATTGGATTTTCTAATTTTGTCATTCTGTCTGTATTTGTTAGCTTTTTTGTTGTTGCTGTTAATCCTCACCGGAGGACATTTCCTTTTTTTTAAGAGAGAGTTGAAGGGAGAGGGAGAGACAGAGAGAAACATTAATGTGAGAGAGACACATCGATTGGCCTCCTCCTGCACATGCCCTGAGGAATGCTGGGATCAAGCCTGCATCTGAGATAGATGCCCTGGAACCTGGGACCCTTCAGTCTGAGGGCCAACACCTAACCACTGAGCCAAACGGGCCAGGGCCTGGGCCTCGCTTTTCTCTGAGAGTTGCTCTCACAGTCGAATATAAACCTTGGAAGATGCAGGTAAAAGCTGGCCCTGCACCTCGTCCTCCCTCCCCTCCAGCCACACCGTCATGTCCCCTCACACAAAGCAAGTGCTTTAAAGATTTTTGTGCACAGGGCCTCTCATCTATACTAATAAAAGCATAATATGCTAATTAGACTGGACATCCTTCTGGACATCCTTCCAGATGACCTCTTGACAAAGTCAGGGCTGCGAGGAAAGCCTGGGTCCCGTGTGCTTGCTGGTGGCTGGAGGGAAGTCTGGGTCCCGGTGCCTGCCAGCAGCAGCAGTTCTTACATAAAGAAGGACTCTTCCCCTACTCTACCCTTTATCTCTTTTTTAGTTTTTTTTTTTAAAAACTTAGTTTTTATGGTCTGTTACCATTTTTATTATTTTAATACCCAAATTGTCCCAAATTAGGCCAGTGGGAATTTCTTCAACTTGGCTTCGATGTCTTTTGAAATGACCTAGTTAGTCTCTGGGCACTTCTTTGCATTCTGTCAATAAGAAGTTGCAGCCACACTTCATATTTTTTCTATTTCTGACCTAGGATTAACCATTTCCCCAAGGAGTTCTAGTTCTTTTTATTGGTACATGGTATTTAGAAACCAAAATCTAGGTGCTGGAAATGCTCATTGTTGCTGAGAGTCATTGCTTCTATGATTTTTCAATGGAAAAATGTAGTACATATACTTAAAGAATCTTGAGTTCATATTGATAATTCACATTCAAATTTAACTACATTATTTCTTTTTGTTTTTTTGTTTTGTTTCACTGGTGGTCTGTGAGGTCCGAAAGGTTGGTGACTGCTGGTTTAAAGTATTACCTATGTCTCCTTTTTCCCCCATCACCCCCCCTGTGGCTACTCCAACCCTCCAGGACAAGCCCCCACCTCCCAGGGTTCTTGTCCATTGTTTATGCTAATATGCATGTATACAAGTCCTTTGGTTGATCTCTCTCCCTCTGCTATCCCTCTGAGGTTTGACGGCCCATTCTGTGTTTCTCTGCTCTCTGGATCTGTTTTTGTTCATCAATTTATGTTCTTCATTATATTCCACAAATGAGTGAGATCATGTTATATTTATCTCCCTGACTGGCTTATTTCACTTAGCATTTCGTATTTGTATCTCTTCTCTTAAACTAAAAATTTTCACTAATTTTCAGTTTATTAAAATTAGCACACATTTATTGAGTTCATATACAGGGTGTGGCAAAAGTAGGTTTATAGTTCATATGGAAAATAATACAATAATAAATAATAAAAGAATAAATCTGAGTTTAGTGTACTCACAACTGTAAACCTACTTTTGCCTAATCGTTGGTATGTGGAGTATTGAAATGCAGGGAAACACATTGAGTTAAATACAATTTTACAGTCTCTGGCCTCAGTAATTTGGTTTAATAGGTAGGAAAGACAAATATATAATGAAAAGAGGAATTATAATATATTGTGATGTAGATCATTAATATAGGAACTTTTGAGATTATGACCAAAGGATGGGAACATCTTCACATGTCTTGGAAGATTGGGGAATAAGGATATTTCTGATAGAAAAGCAGATCAACACATCAGCAGGAGAGTAAGTTAGAAGGAAATTAAGTCTATTTACGTCTAATTATAATATTATTTTCTTTATGTAACTTTTTCCTTCTTCTGGTACTTAGTACTTGTGACATCCTCTCCTGCCAAATCTGGAATGCCTTTCCTCACCTTCATCATATAGCTGCCTTAAGGTCCCGAAAACCTTATTTGTGGTTATTAAGCCTTTCTCCCCCCATAACCAATTTAATTATGAGAGTAATCACTATTGTTAGCATTCCTTATTGTAGCTTCCACAGTGTCTCACTCCTTATATAAATTATTGCTTCTGTTTTGCCAATGACTTAGATATCAAGTATGCAGTCTGTTAGGTTTTAATGTAAGGGTAAGAGTAAATGAACCTGGTGTAAGGACCCCGTGGTCTTTCAGTAGGTTGAATGTCTGGGTTATGGTGTGTGTGTTTTGAGCATGTGGAACTCTGTTTAAGCATTTTGTTCTGTTTTTTCTCTTAGCTGAATTGAGTTCTGTATTTATCAAAAGGTATGTAATATGCCAAATGAATATTAATTGGAGTTACTCTCCATTTAAAACTAGAATATCTCTTGGATCTTGGATCTTGTCTTAGAATCAATCTTGTCTTAAGAATATCTTTTGTTTTCAGAGCTTCAGTGAAGATGTTTTCCAGTCGGTAAAGTCTTTATTACGGAGTGAGAAGGAACTGTGTAGTGTATCAGCAGAGGACTGTTTAAAGCAAGATGAACATGCCAGTTTGACTGAGGTTTGACATATTACTCTCTATATCAGTGGTTCTCAACCTTCCTAGTGCCACGACCCTTTAATACAGTTCCTCATGTTGTGACCCCCAACCATAAAATTATTTTCGTTGCTACTTCATATCTGTAATTTTGCTACAGTTATGAATCGTAATGTAAATACCTGATATGCAGGATGTATTTTCATTGTTACAAATTGAACATAATTAAAGCATAGTGATTAATCACAAAAACAATATGTAATTATTTATGTGTTTTCTTATGGTCTTAGGCGACCCCTGTGAAAAGGTCGTTCGACCCCCAGAGGGGTCGTGACCCACAGGTTGAGAACCGCTGCTCTATATCCTTCCCTAATAAAGCAAAATGTATGTTCATGCATTTCTGTAGAACTGCATTCCTACTTTAAAAATGCCTAAAATGTTTACATGTTAATACATGCATGAGAAGTACCTGTTTTAAATACCCACTAATATAATTGTCGTTTAATTCAGTGCACAGGCATTATTGCCCACTCATCAGACAGATGGTGCTGTATCAGATGATTCCTACTCAATTCAGTAATTGGTACTTTAATACTGAAATTTTCTACTGTGAAACATGAAATATATCCTTATTTTTTTGTAATTATTTTTTTTTTGTGGTTATTGTTAGTTTTCTTGGTTGTTTAAATTCAGTACCTTGAGTCAAAATGAAAAAATAGTGCTAAATTTATTTTGAAATTAAGATATTTACTATTTGAAGATAAGATATATCATTTGCTCACCTGTTTCACTGCTACATTAGTGTTTCCTATCTTTGTTTGAATTTATTACTAATAAAAAAGGAATAACAGCCCTAGCCAGTTTGGTTCAGTGGATAGAGGGTCGGCCTGCGGAGTGAAGGGTCCTGGGTTTGATTCCGACCAAGGGCACATGCCTGGGTTGCAGGCTTGATCCCCTGTAGGGAGTGTGCATCTCATCATTGATGTTTCCCTCTCTCTCTCCCTTTCCCTTCCTCTCTGAAATCAATAAAAATATATTACAAAAACAAAAAGCTTAAAAAAAGGAATAAATTTTATTCTTCAATATAATCATAGTCCATTAACACATTTATGATATCAAATGAGAGGGTATGAGCTCATTGAATCTGAAAAATAAGATATTAGGTTGTTAATACAAATTTTTTTGAAATTAGTGTTCTAAAAGAATCTTGATTATTCTTATGTTTAGGAATGATTTTCTTTCCTATTTCTTGAGAAACTATATTGAAGTAGTTCCATAGGATGATGAGCACACCTTTCAGGCCTATAGTGTTCTCTGACCAGAGCCTCTTCTTTTTGTGTCAGCTGAATTTCTGTGGCTCTTGACTATTATCTTATTTTCCCTTTTTACTTTATTTTCATCAAGCTGAGGCACTCTTAATCTCCTTGGTTGTTGCTATGTGACAAGTTTCCTGTGTCCTTCTGCCCTCAAACAATTTTCCAGCCTGAATCTCTCCAGCTCCTTATGTAGTGCCTTTCTGAGCCCACATTCCTTGGCAAGGTCTTCTTTGATCAATGGAATATGCAAGACTCAAGTGGCATCTTTAAAACCCCAAGTCTGCTTATTTTCTCTTTTGTATTCAGTAAAAGGAAATTTGAAAGAATAGAAGGAATTTCTTTCTCACTTTAGAGTGTACATATCCCAAAGTATCTTTTCGAAGAAAGGAAAGGAATTTAATTGAATGCCTCTTTGTTAGTGGGTGCCTGTAATATACTAGGCACTTTCCTCTACATTATCTGATTAACCCTCACAACTGTGGAGGAGAAGTTGTATTGCCTTAAGTTTTATAGATGCAGAGACAAGCTTCTAGAGGTTAACAACCTACCTAGACCTGTAGAAATTAACTATAACAATTCTGTGAAGTAACAACCCTAATAAGTCAGAATAAACATCCTGAGCTAATTTCTGACTTGCTTCTGAATCATCAGAAAGAGATCAAAAGTATATCGTGTTGCTTTGTATTTTAACTATTATATTTTCCCTAATTCCTAGATTATCCATATTGCTATTATTTAAGTATTTCATACTTTTAGTCACAGTGCTTGCTTAGCAGACAGTTTACTATTCTATCTTCAAATGGAAAATATTTCTTCTAATGTCAAAGACAAAGGGAATATAAACTTTATTTTATTATTTTTAATTCTCACCCAAGGATATTTTTCCGTTGGTTTTTAAAGAGTGGAAGAAAGAGGGAAAGACAGAGAGAAACACCAATGTGAGTGAAACATCTTGATAGGTTGCCTCCTGCATGAGCCCCGACCAAGGCCAGGGCCGGGGAGGAGCCTGCAACCGAGGTACATACCCTTGACTGGAATTGAACCTGGAACCCTTCGGTCCGCAGGCCAATGCTCTATTCACTAAGCCAAACTGGCTAGGGCTGAGAATATAAACTTTTAAAATACTACTTTTTTTCAGATTATAAAAGCAGTACATATTTCCTTATAGAAAGCATGAAAGAAAAAAATGACTGTCATTAATCTTATGAAGGAGGGGAAAAACCCACAGTGATAAAAGTAGAAAAAAACCTGGCTGGTGTGGCTCATTGGTTGAGTTTTGGCCTATCAACCGGGAGGTCATAGGTTCGATTCCCGGTCAGGGCACATGCCTGGGTTGTGGGCTTGATCTCCATTGTGGAGCTTTCAGGAGGCAGCCAATCAATGATTCTCTCTCATCATTGATGTTTCTGTCCCTCTTGCTCTTTCTTCTTTTCTGAAATCAATAAAAAATGAAAAAAAAATGATCACTTATAATTCCATTGTCTTGAGTTAATCACTGTTGTAGTTTGATGTACTGCTTTCCAGTGTTTTTCCCATGCGTATGTTTTAAAAAATATTGTAGGCATACTCTTTATCATTTTTGTGTAACTTGTCTTTTTTATTTAATGTGACATATCCTCATATCATTTCATATTCTTTAGAAATTTAACTTATATAAACTTCTACAGAGAAATCTCTATATAAGGGCATTGATGGAAATAAGTGATATCACAGGGAGTCAATAAGGAGGTAACCTTGAGGGCCTCCTCTCCGAGGAGGTAACATTTAAGTTGGATCTTGAAGGATGAGGTAGAACTAGGCATGGGAACATCCAAGGAGAGATCCAGGTTGAGGGGGCGCTACTGTGAAGCCCTTAGGCAAGTACATACTGGGCATATTCTAGGCCCTGAAGTGAGCCTATGTGTATAAATGAAAGTGAGCGAAGACTGAAGCCAGCTAACCCAGAGCCTTGGGGCCTGTTAGAACTGCACTGGGAAGCATGGAAGGCTTTTGAAAGGCAGGTGACATGATAATTACTGGGATCAGGTGGAATAGGATTGTAGTAGTGCAGATGAGAAGTGGTGGTAGTGGGAATGGAGAGAAGTAGATGTATGTGAGATATGTTTTGGGAGTAGAATTGATCGAACTTGCTAATGAAGTTGAAGAACTGTACTATAAAGCCAAATCTTTGGTGGAAAGCCTCGTCATCATCTTTGAAAAAATTAATCATTTTGTCCAAGATAGTCAGCATTTTTATTTATTTTGAGGTCTCTTTGACATAAAACATCATATTAGCTTCAGATATACAATATATTGATTTGATATTTATATATGACAGTATTTTAATTCTTTATACGTTTTTTTCTGTTTCTCAGCTGTCAGTAATCTAATTGAGATAAAATGCTAAAATTTAAACTAATAGAGCTTTATTTATTTATTTTTATTCAGGTCACATTTCTAGGTTTTAATGAAGAAACAGATGCTGCTCATATACAGGTATGGATGATTTATTAAACTGGGAAGGACCAGGAGAGATTATTTGGAACAGATTTTGAGACATGTAAAATTTGCCGTATTAACCAAAAACTTAAACACTAAACTTTTCTGTTTTTATTTCTGTTTAAAGTTAAAAGGTGACGTTTTGAGATCAATTTTTGAGTGTGCTTTGACATTTTCACTTTTTGCATTTTCACTGAGTATTCTTGGTATAGAAAGCATTTTTAGGTTAGGAAACCACAAAAGTCAATTATCTTAAGGAAGCTAAAACTCTAGGCTGAACTTTTTCTCCTGAGGTAGAATGTAAGCCTTGTTTTTTAATTTGGATGGTTTTTATAATCTGACATCAACAGTCAGATTCTTATATTTTCAAATGAGATAGAATGAAATTTAAATGGTAAAGTAAATGAGATAGAATTAAATTTAAAAGGTAAAATTTATAAAAAGTAATATTAGCCAATGCAAAACTTTTAGCCTGTTTGGTTTACACAGGAATTTACAGAGGGACCGACAGTTGAGATTAGGATCAGCAAAGGAAAGCTATACAGTTACATGAAGAGTGGTTGAAGTTCCAGTAGGTGTGGTAGGCATATTGTGTTTTACCTCATGAAGATTCTGAAGGTTTGTGATTGCCATATGTTTCCTTTTGTGGCAGTAAAAGTCTCCCAATAGAAGAAGAAGTAATACTATTCAATTCTTTGTGAACAATGCATAGAAAGTGATAATGAAAACTCTTGTGTGTCTTGATTGTATCCTTACCTGAAGGAAAAAGTTTAGGCAGTAGGTGCAAGAGAGGACATACTCCTGAGAATGTGAGGCTAAAAGCAGAAGTGTTCCAAAGTATTTCTCTCTTGTTCTACTTCCACTTTAAGAGTTACTGATAAAACCATAATTAGAAAGGAACGTACTCTGAGAGGTCAAGGATGTTAAAATACCTTGACTGGGTAAAATTTATATAAATAAAAGACTAAGCAACCTTTATGACCAGTCGACCGGACCACTCGCTGGTAGCTGTGACGTGCACTGATCATCAGGGGGACAGACGCTCAATGCAGGAGCTGCCCCCTGGTGATCAGGGCACTCCCATAGCCAACCTCCCACTGCCGGCCAACCTCCCACGGTGCCCCCCCACCCTGCCCGCCCCCGTCCGGACAGCTGGCCGGCCCTGATTGGGACTGTGATCGCTGGCCATGCCGAGGGACCCCACCCATGCACAAATTCATGCACCGGGCCTCTACTATTTACATAAAAAGGACAAATGAGAGAAAAAAGCTTTTTTCTTTACATCTTTATTAAATTATCAAAGTTTAATATAATACTTAAGAGAAAAAAAGCAGAAAAATAGAGTTGTATTTTATGAATATAAAACTTAAACTCTAATGAAGTATAATCTGTAGGCAAGAATCCTGTATGAAAAATTTCACAGTTAAACCTGGGGACTGCAGGTTGACATTTGCAGCTAAAAACTATTAACCCTCATGGATGTGTGAGGTACCATGTAAAATTTTTTGTTGCTTCATATTAATACATTTAAAAGGGTACAGAAATGGCAGGTATTAAAATATTTTAGTACACTTCATTTTGGAGTTTTAAAAAAATTGGTTATGGTTGATAAGCATATGTTAACTATTATGAACTGGGAAATTTATTAAGACCTTAAGATTTTTAGATAGGACCCTCATTATAGGAATCTTAACAAAGTTTTATTGCTTTAAATTAGGATTTAGCTGCTGTTTCTTTGGAACTTCCAGATCTTCTGAATTCACTACACTTCTGTAGTCTAAATGAAAATGAAATTATTTGTATGAAGGATATAAATAAATCACCAAATATAAACAGTGGTCCTCTAAATCAGGTAACTTTTATATATAATTTCTAATGAGTTTTTAAGGGCAGATTTTACAATGACATTTGATTAAGACTATTAAATTTTTAAATGCTTCGGTGAAGTTTTTTGTTTTTTTTTAAAAGAAACCATATTTGAGGAAGTATGATTCATGAGAAATCTAACTCATGAAGCTTTGAAATCATGCTGAACGCTACAGGAAAATGGAATATAAAAACAGAATAGTACCTGGCTCCTGCCTTCAAGAAGTTTGCAGGGTAGTTGTTAAGTTAGGTGAATGATTAAATAAGAAAAATCACAGGGCTGTACAATAGTACAGGAAAACATTATTGCTAAGTGAATGGATATTAAGTTCTGTAACATGTAAGAAGATAATGTAGGTAGAATTTCAATACCTGGTTAAGAGAAAGCTGGGAGAAAAAGATTGGGGAGTGAGAAATGTGGAGAAAGAATAAAGAAAGGAATTAAACAGTACAAAATCAGGCTGCATTTCAGGATGCATGTATTTTTCTTTTTTATTTTCCCCCTTGAGATTATGTTATTTCTAGGCTTCACTTCCAGTTAATATGTTTTGTATGTATACTATGATTTGAAATTAAAATATTTTTATCATCTTTCCCAAGAGTCGTCATTCTGGAATGCTTTGTGTCATGAGAGTGTTACCACCTACATTACCAAGACTCAGAATTGATTTTATCTTTAGTCTCCTAAGTAAATATGCTACTGGTATAAGATACACCCTGGATACATACATTCACCAGAAACGCCAACTGGAGACCACTAATGAAGATGATGATGATACTAACCAGTCAGTGTCTTCTATAGAGGATGATTTTGTCACTGCGTTTGAGCACTTAGAGGAAGAAGAGACCTTAAAGCCATATAATGATGGTTTGTCTTTACTAAACTTCTTGATATAGAGCAGTGGTTCTCAACCTGTGGGTCGCGACCTCTTTGGGGGTCGAATGACCCTTTCACAGGGGTCGCCTAAGACCATCGGAAAACACATATATAATTATATATTGTTTTTGTGATTAATCACTATGCTTTAATTATGTTCAATTTGTAACAATGAAATTGGGGGTCACCACAACATGAGGAACTGTATTAAAGGGTCGCAGCATTAGGAAGGTTGAGAACCACTGAAGAGGATTAAAGTTTAAAGTTCAATTATAAAGGCTTTAAGGCCGAGTTACTCAATTCTTTTTAACCTTTTTTTCTGATTGTCTGAGGAATTTTCTTGAGATTTTTTAAGTTCATAGCTATCTGGTTTTTATTTTTATTGATTTCAGAGAGAAAGGGAGAGGGAGAGAATAGAAACATCAATGATGAGACAGAATCATTGATTGGCTGCCTCCTGAATGCCCACACTGGGGCTCGAGCCCTCAACCCTGGTATGTGCGCTGACCGGGAATCGAACCGTGACCTCCTGGTCATAGGTCAATGCTAAACCACTGAGCCACCCTGGCTGGGCCATTGTTCTCTGGTTAGTTTTGCTATTTCTGTTCTTATTTTGTTAGTACTGTTTACCATATTAAGTGTTTGGAACATGCCTAGGGTCAAACTTGAGAGGAGTTAACTGGCAGAGTCACTGTATTCGTGTTTCTAACACATGTGACACCATTCTATGTATTCTCAAGTATGGGGTAAAATTAAATTATTTTAGTAAAAGATATATTTGATTTTGAGAATGATTTGGGATGAATATGTTAACATAATTTAGAAGAGACATGTTACAAATGTTTTATGCTGAAAGTCTATTCCCATTGATTTAAATTTTAAAAAAATTCTGTTCAAGAATAAGCTGATCATTTTATTCTTTTCCTATAGGAGTAAACATTACTGCACTAAAGAGCCACTGTGATGCTGCTTCACAGACTACTGCTGGTCACCAGTTAGAAACCCATGATTTAAGGATTCTGGTTAGCTCTGGGCGGCAGAAGTCACTGACAAAACCTTCAACTTCCTTAATAAACGTTCTGGGACATAAAGAACAACCTGTGAAAAGTTCAGTCACAACATCCATTTCTGAGCCTTGGATCCAAAGGAGTTTCTATAGGTCATCTAATGCTTCAGATAAAGGTAGTGACGTGCAGAAAACGTTTTTTTCTTCTTCTCCTGCCTATTCATCTGAATCAGAATGCTCAAGTCCAAGTCCGGTTATTTTCTTAGATGAAGAAGGATATCAAAAAAGTTTAAAAGCAAAACTTGAGTTACCAAAAATTCCTGTAATGAAAGATGATATAGAGGACTCAGACTCAGAAGTAAGTGAATTTTTTGATAGTTTTGATCAGTTTGATGAACTAGAACAAACTTTAGAGACTTCTTGTCCATTTCTAAAAGATTCTGTAAAAGGGAAGACATCGCAAAAGAAAGGACACAAACATGACAAATCTTCTGTAACCACTACTATGAATCCTCAAAAATTCAAGTTTGATTGTCCAGCTCTCCCAGCTAATGTTCGAAAGCCAACACCTCGTAAACCAGAATCCCCTTACAGCAACCTGTGTGATGCTCCAGATTCTCCTCGCCCAGTGAAGGCATCTGGGGAAGACAGTGGCTTGTTTAGCCCCATTCGGTCCTCTGCTTTTAGTCCTCTTGGAAGCTGTACACCTGCTGAATGTTTTTGCCAAACGGATATTGGTGGAGATAGGATTCATGAAGATCATGATTCTATTTATTACACCTATGAAGATTATGCCAATAGAATTACATGTGAAGTACTGGGCTCGGTCCTTCATACTCAACATACTAATGCAATATCAAACATTAATAGTGTTAAAAAGGGAGAAAGTGAAACCATTGCTCTTAAGAGTGGAAACCTTGATCAAAATAAATCTAAAAATAAACCCTTAATGATTAGAGATAGCATTCAAAAATTTGCAGCAGATCTTGTGGAAAAAAGTTTTGGCAGTGCATTTAAAGACTTGCAGAAAGGAGTCTCTTCATGTACCAATGCATTGTGCCATTTAGCCGTCAAATTAACGTCATCCATTTTTCAGATGGCATTTAATGAACTGAGAAGGCAGCATGCATTTTCACTGAAAGAGCGTGCTATTAGTGGTCTGGCTAATTTTTTGGTGAGTGAAGCTTTATCAAATGCTTTAAAAGATTTACAGTATGTAAAGAAGCAGATATTTACAAACATAGTTGCTGGGTTTGCTGCAGATCTTGCTGAAGAGCTTATTTTTGAAGGTATCATGGAAGTGTGTCAGTTTTCATCTCCTCCCACACCTGCATCTCCAAAGTATTCATTTGACTATGAAGACAAAGTAGTGAAGTCGTATGCAAAAGATTTGTCTGAATCCGTAATGCAGGAAGCATTCATTGAGCTATCACAAGTTGATGTGATCTTTACAACAAAAGCAGCAGTTAGTGTTTCTACAGATAACATAAAGTATGTGAGTGCAGAAAATATTGTGCCATGGACACAGACTTCTACATGTCCCGTTTTTAATAGTCAAGCAATTGTGACAAAACAAATGCCAGAATATAAATACACGGTACAGCAGGCCTTATTTTGTACTTCTGGAATTGTTACTTCTATACCAGTGCCCCTGGCTGGAAGTGCCCTTCTCCCATATCACTTTTCATCTAATATATATCAGGCAAAGACTCATCTGTCATCTGGTGATAGTAATTTGAATGGTGATTCTACTGAAGCAGGTGTTTCCACAAAAAACAAAGAGGAAGTAGCTTGTCTCAGAAATATTTGTTTATCTTCAGAACACAGTCTAGTTAACCAGAATGATTTTAAACCAACTAATGATGATGTTGAAATGCAAAGCTCTTCAAAATTACCAAGTGATCCTGTGATTATTAGCAACTTTTCTACAGCACTGGTGCATTCTATAGTAAATGAAACTTTAGAGTCAGTGACATCATTCAAAGTTACAAAAACAGTTGATGAACACACAGATTGTTCAACTAAAACAGTAAAGGGAAAAAACCCTCCTTTCCACTATGATCAAGTGACCCTGCAAGAGAATGAAGCTAGCAATAAGGACATGTTTGTTGATCGATTATCTAAATCTGTTATTAAACATTCCGTAGAGAAAAGCAAATCAGTGATCTCTAATGTGGATAAAAATACGGTAAACAGGGAAGGCTTGCCTGTTGCTGAAGAAGAGTCACGGTTGATACGGGGAAAGTTTCCCAGATCTCTTGATGCTCAAGATCACTTAGCTCACTGTTCACTTTTAGTGGGAAAGGATTGTGTTCCAGAATGTAAAGATTCTATAGCTCATGGATTTTCTTTAGAGCCACTACCATGTTGTTCAACTATGGCAGGTCAGAAACCTGATTTGAAGGAAGCTGCTAAGGACAAATCAGTGAAAAAGTATAATTTGAATAATATGGCACCGGTGCCCTTGTCTTTTGGGCAAGAAAATCCTTATCCCCATTCACATACTTTCTCATCTGCAGTGCTTACATGTGTAGATGGTTTGCATGTGGAAGATAAACAGAAAATCAGAGATGGAAATGTAATACCTGATACTCCTCCATCAACTCCTCTAGTACCATCCCAGGCTAGTTCTGAATGGGATATCAAGAAGTTAACCAAAAAGCTTAAAGGGGAATTAGCAAAAGAATTTGCACCTGCTACACCACCCTCTACACCTCACTACTCATCTTTTGGTAGTTTGTCTGAAAATGAACAAAATACTATTGAAAAAGAGGAGTTCATGTTGAAACTCATGCGATCTCTTTCAGAAGAAGTTGAAAGTAGTGAAGGTGAAGAGCATCCAGAAGTGGATGTGAAGGCAGAGCACTCAGAGAAGAAAACTCAATTTGCCGAAGCATTAGCTTCACACATCGTTTCTCTTGCAACTGAAATGGCAGCTTCCCATTTAGATAATAAAATAATTCAAGAACCCAAGATTAAAAGCCCTTGCTTAAATGTGCAGAATCAAAGAAGTGTATCACCTACTTTGTTAAATCACACAGATGAAAATCTACAAGCATTATGCAATTTTGCAGGTGATATGGCAGCAGAAGTCATTACAGAAGCTGAGAAAATAGCAAAAGTTAGAAGTTGTATGCTTTGCAGGCAGAAGAAGAATAGTTATAGTGATGGTGACCAACCTCATAGATCAGAAGAAATGTTGAATATAGAGACTGTAGCACATCCAAGAGAAGTTGATCCATTTATTCTTTCATTACCACCAAGTTCTTGTATGTCAGGTCTGTCATATAAGTATCCCAGCTGTGAAAGTGTGACAGATGAATATGCAGGTCACATTATCCAAATACTAAAACAGGAAGGTGGTAATAGTGAGTTAATAATGGATCAGTATGCCAATAGACTTGCTTATCGATCTATCAAATCAGGATTGAAAGAAGCATGTAAGGGAGCAACAATGAAGTGTAACTCAAAAATGTTTCCCTTGCAAAACTCACAGGTGAAAGCCAACAATGAACTCTTAATGTTCTTAAATAAACACCACCAAGAAGTAGATAAAAAAAGACCAAGTAAAAAAAATGAAGGTTACCTCTGTAAAAATCAAACTTGTGAATGGACAGGGAATACATACAGAAGTAAATGCTCTGAACTGTATAGTTTTTCAACCTCTCTTGCTCACAGCATAACCAGAGATGTTAAAAAAGAGCTTACAGTGTCTGCAATTGGCTTGCCAAAATCCTCAACAGATTCTTGCCTTTATGAAAAGTCTGGATGTGATGAAGATAATGAGTCTCACATTGAGCCAGAATTTCCTAAGTCTCTTCAACCTTCCCCGCAAAATCACAGATTTTACCACAGTGCAGGCAGCTTAAATGGGTATGGATATGAAGTGAATGTTGTTCAAGCTATAGAACAATATGCTAAAAAAGTAGCGGATGACACTTTAGAACTCAGTTTAGGATCTGCAGTTTTCCAAGTGTCTGAGACAGCAAAAGCAGCAGATAGGATCACTTATGCAGAAAAGTTGTCACCTCTTGTAAGTCAAGCTTGCAGATACTGTGACGAGAAAGAACTCCATGACTGCAATGGAAACTCACCTCAATATTCTTTCAGACAGGATTCACTTGCTCATAGTAAGCCAGGTTCTAATTCAAAATTTAGCAGCCTTTATCAGAAATCTAGAATTTTTCACCTTGATGTCCCTCAAATTCATGTTGATCTTGATAAGAAGACAGTGCTTGCTGAGAAGATAGTTGCTGAAGCTATTGAAAAAGCAGAGAGAGAGCTGAGCAATACCAGTTTGGCAGCTGATAGTGGAATTGGACAAGATGGTGTAAGCTTTGCTGAAAGCCTTACTACAGAAATAATGACCTCAGCCATCGTGAATGTTGAACATGCTGTTAGTAGGTAAGTTTCAAGTTTCTTTTGGGTCTATGATACAGTGAAAAGTTAAACTCCATCGTTCCTGGCCAGATGGCTCAGTTGGAAAGGTTGTGGGTTTGATTCCCAGTCAGGGCACCCAGTTTGCAGGTTCCATCCCTAGTCAGGGCAAGTATACGAGATAACTGATAGGTGTTTCTCTCTCACATCGATGTTTCTCTCTCTAAATTAAAAAAAAAAAATCAATAACCCTTTAAATCCAGTCATGTGATGATTTAAAAAAAAGTTAAACTTGATCATATATGTCTTAGATTCTGTTCAGAAAGGTAGGATTATTTTTTAACCCTAAATTAACAAGTTTTCTCCGTTACATTTATGTATTGTTTCATATCCTACATATTACTTTCATATACATTCTTCATTATCCCACAACAGCCTTTTGAGAGAAGGTATTAACCATTTACCCAACTGAAATATGAAGCTATTATGGTTTAAAACTATAGTGTGATTGTAGGAATGTCCAATATAATTCTGATTAGTATATTTTAAATACAAAATGAGAATAACCCCAAAGTGGGGGCAGTTCAGGACCTATTCTAGGCACTGGGGAACAAAAGTAAATAAAACAGGCAAAAATATGTGTTCATGTTACAATAAAGTAAGACAATAAATAAGTAAAATGTGAAAAAAAATAAGTAAAATATGTAGTACATGGTAATAAGCGCTTTGGAGGAAAACTAAAGCAAGGGTGTTACTGCTTTTGGTGGTGGCAGTACGTGGCAGCAGGTGGGGCTGGTTTTCAGTTTTGAATAGGTAGCAGGCAAAAATAACCCTGACAAGGTAACATTTGAGCAAAGAGCCAAAGGTGAAGAGAGAATAAGTCACATGAGAATCAGTGGAAAGAGGGTTCCAGGCAAAGGGGTGGGACTGTGCATGTGGAGGAAATGGCAAAGAGGCTTGAGTGGCTGAAGTGAGTGAGCCAAGGGGAGTAGTAGGAGATAAGGTGTAGGTTATGAGAGATTGTCATACCAGATGACATATTATAAGTATTTGGCTTATTTTGGCTGGTGAGAAGCCACTAGAGCAGTGGTTCTCAACCTTCTGGCCCTTTAAATACAGTTCTTCATGTTGTGACCCAACCATAAAATTATTTTCGTTGCTATTTCATAACTGTAATGTTGCTACTGTTATGAATCGTAATGTAAATATCTGATAATGCAGGATGGTCTTAGGCGACCCCTGTGAAAGGGTCGTTTGACCCCCAAAGGGGTCACGACCCACAGGTTGAGAACCACTGCATTAGAGGGTTTTGATCAGAAGACTAACATTTTCCCTCTTCATGTTTATTTTTTTTCCCCCTCTTCATGTTTAAAAATATACTTTCAATTGCTATGTTGAGAATTAAATGTAGTTGGGCAGTTGCAATAATTGAACAGTGAATGGCCTTCCTAGTGAAAAGTTAGAATAAAATTTGAGAACATTTCTTTATTAAAAAAAATGAGTAGGGTTAGGTTTATGATACACACTTAACATCAAAGAGATTTGGCTAGTTTGACTCTAATTTTAATTTACAGTACTAGAATTAATTGAACTACTGTTTTGAGGTTTTTAAAGCCAAAATGAAGTTTGTTTTGTTTTGTTGTGCAAATAAAAATACTATCTTACAAAGCAGTTGGAAAACTTAGGAACTTGTGCTCTTTCATAGTGGTCCCAGTTGAAAATATGAACTGCTTTGAAGAAAATTTAAATGATGCACTTAGGATGGATAGGTGTTCGTGGGTACTCAGTTAACTCTGAAAGTAATAAGCTACCCTGCTAAGTCTCTTTGTTAGCAGACACAATGAAAGGGGGTTAGGTGGACCACTGGTCTGACTCTGAAAATCATTTCTTGTTTTTGTTATCTTTATCATTTATAAGAATTATAGTCTTATCAGAGGCCCAGTGCACGAATTCATGCATGGGTGGGGTCAGGCCAGCCCAGCCCCAATTGGGGTGGATCAGGAGGAAGAGAGGGTGGGAGGTTGGCCGGCTGGCCCGCCCCGATCAGGGTTGGGCCGGCTGGGGGGAGGGGCTGCAGGCGATTGGCCAGTGAGTCCCGCCCCCCAGTTGGGGTGGGGGGGCCGATTGGGGGCGAAGGGTTGATCGGGGTCAGCAGCTGGGGGAGGGGCCGTGGGAGATTGGTTGGCCAGCCCCACCCCCTATTGGGGTAGGTGGACAATCAGGGGCAGGGCCGGCCAGGGGGAGGGGCTGCAGGCCGATCCAGTTGGTCGGGGCCCATGGGGCTAGGGCCAGCTAAGGGGAGGGACTGCAGGAGGTTGGCCACACAGCCCCACCCCCTGTTTGGGTTGGGGGGTGGTCAGGGGCAGATCCTATACAGCATTGGCTTGGGGGAGGGGCCGCGAGAGGTTGGCCAGCCGGCCCCACTCCCCGATTGGGCTGGCCGCAGTGGTCGTCATAATAGTGACCTGGCATTCTGGTCGTTCTGGCGTTCTGGTCGCTGGTTTTTTATATATATAGATAGTTCAGAACCTGATGCTTTTGGCACTCATTCATTTATTCATTCATTTATTCTTTTATTTTAGTCCAAAAGAAACAGAAGACTTTCAGTCAACTGAGTCTTTTGGTAGCCAGCAGATGAATCTCAGTATTGGTGATGACAGCACTGGTAGTTGGTCCAATTTAAGTTTCGAAGATGAACACCAGGATGAAAGCAGCAGTTTTCATCATCTAAGTGAAAGGTAACTAAAACTTTACATGTAATAGCATAGTTTAGATCCTCAGACCTATGAAGTGAGCTATTAGTTTACATTGAGTATTATTTAAAATTCTGAATTTGAGAATCTGTCATTATTTTCAAAATGCATTTTATTATTTGCAATGTATTTCTAATGGTTTTTGACATTTATTAAATACTAAAGGCCCAGTGCACGAAATTCATGCATGGGTAGGGTTCCTAGTGGCTGCCAGCTGGGGACATCTCCTTTCCCCTGGCTGCTGGCCCCACCCCCTGGTCAAACTCCTGGTCAAGGGGACAATTTGCATATTAGACTTTCATTATATAGGATAATAATTAGCCCAGCTAATTTTCTCTGGATGTGCCAATAGTTGATTTGAAAATGTTACATACATTTAATTTTATACCCTCTTAGGCTTTACCTGGACTTTTAATGAATTTTTGAGGAAAAACTTTTTTCTTTCTTTAAAGAGAGTACTTTTTTTCTGTAGAGCAGCGATTTTCAACCTTTTTCATCTCATGGCACACATACAGTAATTACTAAAATTCTGTAGCACACCAAAAGATATATTTTTTGCCAATCTGACAAAAAAAAACAGGTATACTTTTGATTCATTCCCACCAGACAGGTACTGGTATTGTTGTGTGGCTGTTGTCAGTTTTTAATTTGACAATCTAAGAGAAAAGAGGTCAGTGCCTCTGACTAAATAGTCAGGTATTACATTTTTAAAAAAATTATTGTGGCATACCAGTTAAAAATAGCTTTTTGATGAGAGGAAAAAGGACAGTTTTCTGTAAGAGACATAAAAATGGCCTGTAATTTCACAGTGATTAGTTTAGATAGTATTTTTGGAGGGGGGAAAGGTTCCTTAGTTGTCCTGCTACTCAGGAAAAAAGTGATCCAGATCATTTATACTCGAATGACTGAAATACATAAACTCATTATAACTTGTTTGGTATAGCAGAGGCACCTACCTTATATATAACTTTTCTTAATTAATTTTATTTTGAATAAGTTATGGAATATTTTATTAATTGTGATACAGTTGTTTCTTATATGTATAACTCTATACAGGCATTTTCTAACCAATAAAATTCCATAAAATCTTTATCCAAATTAATTGACAATTGGAAATGATAAATACCATCTATAGCTGAGTCTAGGGAGTGGAGAGGATTCTCAGCATACATACTTCCAATTTGGGGCATATGTGGAAAGGACCCTGTGAGGCTCTAGGTGAACAGAGCTTTGGAATGGACTTATCAGGAGTGGGAGGTAAGCAGACTATTAGAGGAGGGGCTGAGGGAGCATAAGAAAGGAAATGGCTATCACTTGTTAAAACAGATCATCTTTTCAGAGTACTTTGTTTGATGCTTGGATTAGCTAGTAAGTATTAGTATTTTTATAAAGTATCTATTTTATCATAGTTTTTTAAAATGTAGTTGTAAATCTTTAATATTTCTTAAAATCTAGACCCCAAAATGGCAGTTTTTAAAACGGGGGGTAGGAAGTGGGGGTGATACTCACACATCATCATTTGGCTCTTTTCCATAACTTTATCTAGACTAGAATATGAACACTTAAATTGTTCTCTCATCTTTGAGAGATATAGGCTTTTAGAGTTTCAGTGAGAGTTGACTTTGCTTAGGAAATCCCAGTGTTAAAATGGGAAAACTAGGGTTAGAGGCTAGGGCAGCCGTGGGCAAACTATGGCCCGCGGGATTTGAAATGAATAAAACTAAAAAAAAAGACCATACCCTTTTATGTAATGATGTTTACTTTGAATTTATATTAGTTCACACAAACACTCCATCCATGCTTTTGTTCCGGCCCTCCGGTCCAGTTTAAGAACCCATTGTGGCCCTCGAGTCAAAAGGTTTGCCCACCCCTGAGCTAGTGGCATTAAGAGGATTGTAGCCAGTTGGACAGCTCTATGTGGAATGTTACCTAGTTTGATGAAAAGAGGGAGACATCTACCATGCTCTGTTCTTGGTTCTGTCCTATACAGCATTATTTTATTGGTGATAAGTAATACTCATTTCTGAACGACTCAAAACGAAGATGAAAACAGTAAATCACCAATTGTTGGTGAGGATGTGGAGAAAAGGAAACCCTGGTGCACTGTTTGTGGGAATGCAGTTTGGTGCAGCTACTATGTAAAACAGTATAGTTTCCTCAAATAATTAAAAATGGAACTGCCTTATGACCCAGTGATTCTGGGAATATATCTGAAGAAATCTGAAACACTAATTGGAAAGAATATATGCACCCTTCTGTTCATTGCAGCATTATTTACAATAGCCAAGATTTGGAAGCAGCTCAAGTGCCCATCAGGAGATGAGCAGATAAAAAAAGCAGCAGTACATTTACACACTGGAATACTACCTGGCCATAAAAAGGGAAATCCTACCTTTTGTAACAGCATGAATGGACCTGGAGAGTATTATACTAAGTGAAATAAGCCAGTCAGAGAAAGACAAATACCATATGATTACACTTATATGTGGAATCCAATGAAAAAAATAAAATAACAAACTAGAAACAGACTCATAGTTACAGAGAACAGACTGACAGCGATCAGAGGGAAGGGTGTTGTGAGGCTGGGTGAAAAAGGTGAAGGGATTAGCAAAGAAGAAAAAACAATTCATAGATACACAAAACAATATGGTCATTACCAGAGCGGGAGGTAGAAGAGGGTAAAGGGGAGATGAATGGTGACAGAAGACTTGGGGTGGTGAACACACAATACAAAATACAGATGAAGTATTACACAGTTGTACACTTGAAACCGATATAATTTTATTAATCAATGTCACCCCAATACATTCAGTAAAATATTTTTAAAAATTAGGATGAAAGATAATTCCATTAACAATCAAGGTTTAAAAAGACCAAATTAGGCTGAGGCTAAAATAAGTATATTTAATATGGATAAATCCAAGTTGGTTCAGAAAATTAATTATTTGAATTCAGGATGGGGATAGTTTGGCTTGATAGCATTTTGTCAGAAAAACTTCTGTAGTTCAATGTACCACAGTCTTAAGAACTATTAAGACTATTGTGGCATTAAGATTCAGCCAAAGAAAGTTAGTGGGATGCATCCAAGCTTGTTGGACATACAATTTTCAGGGCCTCATGTCCCAGAGATTGATTCCCTAGGTCATTAGAGGGTCCCAAGATACTGCATGCTTGATAAGACCCTCATAATTTTAATGCAGGAAGTTCAGAGAACACATGTAAGATAATATGGCTTTTCATGTTTCATCTTTTGATGACATGTGCTGTAGGCACTGTTATTTTCTGGTTCAGAGATCAAGGTAGGAGATTAAAGACTTCAAGATTTGGACAAACTTGCATTTTCCCTCTAAGTAGGAAGTTCCATAGAGGGCACCAGTTAAAAAAGAAACAATAATCTCAAAAGTTCACAAGTCTTTAGGAGGAATGTATAATGATTAGATCAGAAAGAGAACGGGTCTATGTAAGTGAATCTCAAGTATTTCAGCAGTTTGTGAATTTTGTCCCCTCCACTGATTTTTAGACAGAGTGGAGGAGAAAAACATTGACATGAGAGAGACACATTGATTGGTTGCCTCCTGCTTGATCCCCTACCCGGTTCTGGGGTCGAACCTGCAACAGAGGTACGTGCCCTTGACCGGGAATCAAACCCTTGACCCTTTGGTGCATAGGCTAGCACTCTAACAACTGGGAAAAACTGGCCAGTGCTGGTTTGTGAATTTCTTAAAAGTTGAGTTTTAGCCCTAGCTGGTTTGGCTCAGTGGATAGAGCGTCAGCCTGCAGAATGAAGGGTCCCAGGTTTGATTCCGGTTGGGAGCACATGCCTGGCTTGTGGGCTTGATCCCCATTAGGGGGTGTGCAGGAGGCAGCCTGCCAATGATTCTCTCTTATCATTGATGCTTCTATCTCTCTTCCTTCTCCCTTCCTCTCTCTGAGAAGTTAATAAAAACATATATGAATAAAATTTTTAAAAACCAGACATATGCAAATCATACGTATCCACATGGACACAGATGGAAATAAAAGCCACGGAAGTCCACTGCTGGTTGATGCTGTGACCGAGTGTGTGACTCTCAAATTTGTTCTTTCTCAATGACCAGGACTTGGTAGAATTTCATGGAAACTCATTTTGCAAGACATTTGCACTTTAGAGGGGAGGAATCTGCAAGGAGGTACAGAGAACAATGACTCCCAACAAAAGACGGTCTCCAGACACAAGCAGCCCCC
>NW_006282434.1:971297-974612 GCF_000327345.1 Myotis davidii
ATATATATCTATAAATTTTTTTTTAAGTTAAGTTGTAGTAGATTTAGGTAAGAGATGGGGCCGGACTTGCCAAATTTTTTAGATAACTACCAGTGGTTTGCAAATGCCTGTCTTTAACATAGGAAACATGAAAAGACATAAAAGAAAATGATGGAAGCAGGACAGTGTTCAGGAATGAAATGAAAAGATTTTAAGTGAAGAAATGAAGTTGTTTTATGTGTGGTTAACATAGGATGATCATACCTCCCAGTTTGCTCAGGACAGTCCTGGTTTATTTCTGTTCTGGTATAATTATTGTTGGTGACCTCTTTCATTTTCAGAAGTGCCCTGGTGAGGTGAAAAATACATGGCCATTCTAGTTATAAGTGGCATTTTGTAAATAATGGACATCAAATCTCTACTTTAAGGGTCAACATGGAAGGGGGAATGAGGTTAGGTAGAGGGAGTTCGACAATATTTTAGCTGGTATTTTCATGTTCATCTAATACTTAGATGATTGATTTTTATTATTAAGTGGGGGAATCATTAGTGAATGGGTAAAAAGTTTGTAAATTTTTTTGTTTAGCTAATCATTTTGTTACTAGAAGTAAATACAGTGTTTGAGATCATTAATTTCTCTGGCTAGTAGCTCTCTGTTCACTCTATTTCTGTATTTTCTCAGTGTTGGTTTGTTGGACAGACTACATGGGCAAGATTCTGCTTGTTTTGATAGTTTTATGATAGAGCTATGTTTGTTTGAATATATGTGAAAAGCTACTGCTCCGTTTTAACTTTTATTCTCTAGTACATTATAGTTTGTCACAATTTGTTAGTGGTAGAGTAAACATGGATATGTAAATTATTTGAGATTGCTTGGAAACTACTTAGAACTTTTAAATAATCTTCCTTTTTCTAGTAACTTTGTAAACATTTACTGATGCCTATGAAATTATTTAATGTTAGCTCATTTTTTAAAACCAAAATTTTGGTTTATATAAATATTAACTTTTATAATTGCTTAGCCTAATATGGGGAAATATAGCTGCTTTCACTGCAAACTAATGTGCTTACTAATTATTTTGATTAGAATTTTTAAAAATTGCATGTTTAGGTGTTAATCTGAAAGATTGAATTTAGTTTTGTTTCTGAACACAGTTGCTTTTTGTTTTTTATTGCTTTGTTGCAATTTTAGAATATAGTTGCTTTCTTCTTTTGATTGGCTTAGAGTAAGTTGTTATCTGTGTGGAATTAGTGACTGGCCAACCAGACGAGTGAAATGCTTGAATAAGCCTTGGTTAGTCAATATTCTGAAGAAAATGTATGTTATTTGCCACCTACTGAATTATATGTAATATATGAAATGAAGGTAATGACATAATAAGAAAACCTGTTTTTTCCAAGTAGTTGAGAAGGTCTCTTTGGGACTGTGTTTCGGTGCCTACCTTCCTTACCCCCCAAGTCTATCACTGTTTGCACTATCTAAAGACCTGAGAGAATGTTAACATTCTTATTCCAAACTGAAGAGTATTAGCCTTTAAAACTTGACATATACTTAATTTAATTGTAAAACTTCATGCATTCATTTGCTGCTTTTAAAGACATTTTGTTGTCATAATCTGTAAAATAAATATACATTTAGAATAATTGTTATGCTTTCTTGAGGACAAGTAGGAAAACACCCAGATCTCTGAAGCTGTCAGGTACCTTTTGCAGTAGCAGTGTGGGCCTCTTGACCCCTGTGGATGCTGCACTCTATTGTGGCAGTTTCAGAACAGCCACAGTTAACACTTGACAGAAGCTGTTCCAAGGAAAACCATGACCGTCTTTACTATTCATTTTCTAGTTCAGCTCTGTTCTTTTCTTCCTCTGGCAGTAATGGTAACAGCAGTAGCTGGAGCAGTCTTGGTTTAGAAGGAGATTTGTATGAGGACAATTTATCCTTTCCAACATCAGACAGGTTGGTCCAGTCCAGAAACTTAAAAACTGATGAGTCTTTCACCACTAATGCATGATGTCATATTCTTAAAACAATGTGGGTTACAATGCCAATATGTATCAAGCTGCTTTTCTCCTATTTTTGACATGATTCTGCTTGATAAATTACATCTAATGAAAAAATTCTGTGCTAAGATATGATTGACATCTAATTGCAAAATGTATTACTTTTATGCATGTATTGCTCTGCTTGCTATTTTTCATTCTACCAATTATTATTTCATTAAAAAGAGCTTGCTTCCTACAGGATTTCTGTTTTTTTGTTTTTGTTTTGTCCTTTGTTTTTTTTTTACATAGCTTTATTTCATACATAAGAAAAATGTGTTCTTACTATGTTAAAAATATATAAACGGCATCAGCAGAAGCATTAATAAATAATAATTTGTGGCATTCTATGATATTCAAATGCTGTGTTATCTAAAACCAAATTGGTAGAATATTTTGGCTTCAAAGTATTTTAAATTAAATTTTATTATGAAATTACTTGGTGTTCTATATATCATGGTCAGGTAGAACTTCTAGGTTATGATAACTTATTTAGGCATTATTTGCAATTCATATTTTAACATGAAATGATGTGAGAAGCAAAGCTTCCTTTTTTATTGTCATTTCTCCCCTTTTTAAATATCACACATCATATTGTAACATTCATTCTTTACCACATTTCAAGAATTGGTTTTAATACCATTATTAAAGCTTTTTTGTTTAACTGCTTCTGTTCTTTTATTTGAAAAGTGATGGGCCAGAGGATAAAGACGAAGAGCATATGGACGACATAGAAGGTAATTGACAATTTGTTTTTCAAAGTGTTTGCATGTTTTGTTTTATTTTAATACTAGAAGCCTCGTGCACAACATTCATGCACTTGGGGGGCGGGGAGTGCCCTCAGCTCAGCCTGCGCCCTTTTGCAGTCCGGGAGCCCTTAGGGGATGTCTGACTGACAGCTTAGGCTTGCTCCCCATGGACATCCTTAGTGCTGTTGCAGAGGCGGGCCCCTGCGCTCGCCAGCCATCAGCCCAGCTTGGGGCTGAGCGGCGCTCCCTGTGTGGGAGTGCAATGACCACCAGGAGGCAGCTCCTGCATTGAGTGTCTGCCCCCTGGTGGTCAGTGAATTTCATAGCAACCAGTTGTTCCACTGTTTGGTCGATTTCCATATTACCCTTTTATTATATAGGATAGGTTTGCATCATAATGATTTTTTTTTCCTAAGGAGAACATTGAGAATAAAAAAAATTCAAGTATTTCTTCAGTAATTAATTTTTTTCTCTGACCTCAAATAGGTAATTTAATCCCAATTTTCGTTCCACATAAATATTAGGGTGCTCCATCTCTCTTTTACAA
>NW_006282434.1:975656-990801 GCF_000327345.1 Myotis davidii
TTCCAAAGGTAGCTTCAATAATAGATCCATTACAAATCATTTCACCTCCAAGCTCCACTCCGAGGGCAGGTTCCTGCCTGAAACCTCACCCTCCAGGAAACAGCTCGGGGAGGGCGAAGCTGTTTCCAAGACGACCCCTGCAGGACTGACTTCCTTCCAGTTGGTTGTGGTTCTGGCCGTGATGTTACACCCAGGGTTTTTATATAAGTAGGTTTTTTAAGAAGTGGGTAAACTGAGAAAATTGCCAAAATGAATTTTTTGAAATGTATTTTATAACATCTAAATTTCCAGTCAGTTTTATTACCAATTGACCAATTGTACTTTTCTTGTTTAGGAAAGTCATGTTCCAATTTTTTAGCTAAAACCCTCAGATCTAGGATGATTATTCTATTTGAATGCTAGTGCCTTTGCTAAGTAGATATTCTCTTCATACAGGTCTTCTAGAAGTAAGTTTTTCTCATCAGATATAAAGTAGAAGTAGGGTGGTACTTGCTGAGTTATGGCTAGCATAATAATATTTGCTTTATTTTTGTTAAAGTGTTGATTTTTTAATATAGAAAAGTTTTATACTTTTCCCAAATAATACCTATGAGTAGGTTATTCCAAAGGCTATATACATGGTATAAATGCATATAGTGAGTATTTTCTGTAATGAATGCTAACTTGACTGAGGAATGATTAAGATGGAAGAAAATATAAATTAATATCTATAAAATTCATTTAGAAATTTTCACTTTTGGCATTAGGCAGGCTGTTAGGATTTCTTTTGTGAGTAAATAGAAATCAGGAGATTAATTATTTGAAAATATATGTTATTACCCAGTTTGTGAGATTATAGTCATCTCTTATTGTATAGAAAATTGTAGCCAACTTTAAAAATTTTTAAATTAGAAACTGGTAAATTAGGAGATAGATTGATGTAGATTTATAGACAGATTCAAAATTATGGAAATTCTAAGGAAACAACCCTCAAAATTTTTGTTGTTGGTTGTTTGTAGTTTTAGGATGTCAGTCCCTTCTCTTTTCACTAGTGTTTAGTACCTTCTCTAAAGACAAAGGTCATTCATAGGTAAGGCCACCAGAAATCCTGAACTGAAAAAGCCAATAGTACAGAGAAGCTTTGGGCTGACAGCTTCCAACCCCATGACCCCTGCAGGAATCACAACATGGCCCAGAGACCATATTTAGTACGATAGTGCACCAAAGCCCCTTTTTGATTGAAAGTCAATGGTGAGAGTGGAGGGCAAAACAGTACATTTATTTTAAGAGAATAATGTGGACCAGCTTTTTTATTATTATTTTTAAGTTAATCCTTAAGGTAAGTTTTCCATTGATGTTTAGAGAGAGTTGAAGGGAGGGTAAGAGAAGAGAGAGAGAAACATTGATGTGAAAGAGACATATTGATTGGTTGTCTCCTGCACATGCCCCTACTGGAGCCAGGATCGAGTCTGCAACTGAGGTACATGATCTTAACCTGAATCGAACCCACAACCCTTCAGGTCACAAGCCAATACTCTAAGCCAGTGATGGTGAACCTTTTGAGCTTGACATGTCAGCATTTTGAAAAACCCTAACTTAACTCTGGTGCCGTGTCACATATAGAAATTTTTTGATATTTGCAACCATAGTAAAACAAAGACTTACATTTTTGATATTTATTTTATATATTTAAATGCCATTTAACAAAGAAAAATCAACCAAAAAAATGAGTTTGCGTGTCACCTCTGACACACTTGTCATAGGTTCGCCATCACTGCTCTAAGCACTGAGAAACTGGCAAGGGCCAGACCAGCTTTTTAAGTGAAAAAATTAGGGACCTACACATATCCTATAAATAATTAGCAATGGTCTAGAATGCAAACTATAAAAATGAATCAGGGACATTAACCAACAAATTTCCATTACTGGTACTATTTGGTACCATGTCTGCCAGCAGGCCCTACTGTTCACCTTTTGTGTGGGATGGCCCATGTCTTAGCACTGCTTATTGTCCAGCCATCCTAATTTAAGCAGGAGTGTTAAGTCATTACTTTTACAGTCAACAGATTCATCCTACTTTATGTTGAAAACACGATTATATTTTCTTTTTTAATCACCTGAGAATATGTTTTTTTTACATTGATTTTATCTTACTTTTTAAATCCTCATCTGAAGATATGATTTTCATTGATTCTAAAGAGAGAGGAAAGGGGTCGGGGGGGAGAGATATGAGAAAGAAACATCAATCAGTTGCCTCATATGTACCCTGACCAGGGATTGAACCTGCAACCTAGATATGTGCCCTGACTGGGAATCAAACCCATAACCTTATTGGTGCACAGGAAAATGCTCCAACCAACTGAATGATGTGGCTAGGGTGAAAACATAACTTTCATTTAAAAAAAATAAATAAACGTGAGAGCAATATCTTATTTATAATAGTGGTGTGCCAGAAAATTCCTTTGTCTTGCTTTTGGGATTAAAGTGGTTGCATATAACATTTTTCCATTAAGAGCATGGAGCCAGATTGCCTGTGTTCATATCCTTCCTCAGCCACCACCTCACTCTGAGACTCTGGATCTCTCTCTGCCTCTGATACCTTACCTGTAAAATGGAGATGATGATAGTTTCTACATCATAGGTGGTTCTGGATTATAGGACTTTGCATATCTAAACAGCTTAGAATAATGCTTTAATGTATGCTATACAAGTAGTTGCTGCTGCTATTTCTCTTAGTACAGAAAGCTTTCTTAAAGTCCATTTAATGTGTTTATTTGAGTTTTTTATTTGTGTGTTTCATTTGTATTTTGATTGTAATCTTGCTTTATAGTTTCATTTTTTCTCCTTTTACCTGTGGACCATATTTTGACACAAATGATGGCATGTGTGGTACTTCAGTACTGTGCTATCAGTAGGTGATCAAAGTTATCCCTTTGTTTTACGTTATTTTGCCGTTTCAAAGAAACATTTTAATTGATGTTTTGGTGTAGTTAAGAAAGGATGAATTTTTCCAAGCATTCATTGGAATCTTAAGACGTGGCAAATATTTACATATCCTTGGAAACCAGAGTATTGAGAGTTGAATTGATGCATTTCACTTCATATTGTTTAAATTTAAATATTAGGTTTGGGGCAAGATGAAAAGACGCTGCTAATAACGAATATTGACATGGAGCCATGCACAGTAGACCCTCAACTAAGGATTATTCTTCAGTGGCTCGTGGCCTCTGAGGCTGAAGTTGCAGAACTTTCTTTTCATGACTCAGCAAAGAAAGAGTTTATACAAGTAAGTATCTGCCTTATAGGGTGGTTGTGAAGATATATTTAGTACATGATGTTCTGTGTCAACTGGTTGATCTAATAAGATAACTCATCGATAGTAGAGTGATTAAATGTGTAGGCAATAGAGTCTGATAGTTGGGCTCATATATCAGCCCTGCTACTCTCTAGCTGTGTAACCTTGGGCAAGTTCACCAATTTCCAATCTGCACTGTGGAAGTGAATATAGAATTTACAGAGGTTTGTGAGGATTTAATATAATACTGTAAAGAATGCTTAATCTAGTGCCTGGTACATCCTAAGTTCTCAAAGTTAGGTGCCATTAATAAACATTTCAGGTGTTTCTATGAAAAGATTGAGTTTTTCTTTGTATTAAATTGATTTATAATTGTGCCTAGTACTTCATTTGTCTCTTTCTCTGTTAATTCAGTTTCATTAGTGTGAGGAGCTAGCAAAATCAAAAATCAGTAGAAGTTTAAGTTCTAATAAGGGACAATGGACCTGTTTAATAAGGTTCTAATAAAACATTCAGATTTGATGCACTAATAGGATATTTTTATTGAGAACGTACTGTATACCAAGCACCTTGTTAGTCAAGATTTTCAGTTTACTGCACAAACCAGCATTTGGGAATCATTACCACAGTTCTTTTATCTCAAGTATCCAAAAAATAATGCGCATATTTGCTAAAGAAATATAATGGTCTGTTATTGCAACAAAAAACTGTATTTTCATTAAACATTTTTTTTTTTCGGTTTAGATTCTTAACATTTTTGGCTCAGAATGTTTCTTATCAGAACTTTGGTTTAATTTATTTGTAAGGTATAGAATAGTCTAATGAATAACCAATGTAAATTGCTCAATAATAACAAAAAAGGAACTGCCCAGTTTCTCGTGATTCCTGGTTCAGAATTTACAAAAGTATTGTTGGAAGAAATGTGTGAAAAAGATATTATGAAAAAATAGTGGGTTTTTGTTGTTTGTTTTTACTTAGATATTTTGGTGGGTTTTTTTTTTTTCAGTTTAGGTCTCTGTTTTTGGGCAAAGGGAGAAATAAGACAGAAAGTGATGCTCAGGAAATAAACTGTCAAGAAGAAAGAATGGGTAGGAAAAATGTTAGAAATGACCTCAGGGAGCAAACATTTTCAGGTCATTTAGTCTTAGATAAACTGAGGGCTAAGAAAGGCCAGCAGCAGAGCTGAGTGTGATAGCGCTTGAGTTAGGGGACCTTGTCCCTATATTCTGCCTTGTCAGAAAATATATTGCCAGTTCCTCAAAAAGTTAAACATAGCAAAAAAAAAAAAAGTTAAACATAGCATTATTATATAACGCAGCAATTCCACTCCTAAGTATATGAATGTTGTCCATTGCAACATTGTTCATAATAGATTAACAGTGGAAACATCTTTAGTGTCTATTAACTAATGAATGGATAAATAAAATATGGCATATCCATGCAATGGAACATAATCCATCAATAAAAAGGAATGAAGTAGGTACATGCTACACCATGGAGGAACCTTGAAATTATTGTGCCAAGTGAAAGAAGCTGGTCATAATAGATCATGTGATATAAATAATAATTTCATATAAATGACCTCATTTATATGAAATGGCCAAAATAGACAAATAGAGACACAAAGTAGATTAGTGATTCTCTAGAGTTGAGGGGATTGGAAGAAATTGGAAGTGATTACTAATGTGTAGGGCTTTCCTTGTGGTGTGATAAAATGTTCTGATATTGGTTGTGGTGCTGGTTGCATTCAACTCAGTGAATAATACTAAAAACCATCAACAGGTACACTTTTAAAAGAGTGAATTGCATGGTATGTGAATTATATTTTTATTGAGGTATATTCAAAAGCTATTTTTTAAAAGGCTAAGCATATTTACATTACAAAAATTAAAGTAGTTTTTACAGAACTAAATAGAAAAAAAGTGAAGATGTTCTGATTGGTGACGATAGAGATTTATTTAAACCTGTATTTATTAACTTTTTAAAAATCCTCACTAGAAGATATGTTTATTGATTTTAATCAAGAGAGCAAGGGGAAGAGAGAGAATGAAGGAGAGGGAGAAACATCATTGGGTGCCTCCCATATGCATCCTGACCGGGAATTGAACCCTAAACCTTTTGGTGGTGTGCATAATGACACTTTAATCAACAGAGCCACCGGGCCAGAACTATTTACTTTTTTTTATTGAGGTATAATTGATATATAATATTATATTAGTTTCAGGTATACAACATCATATATACTGTATTGTGAAATGATGACCACAGTATTTTACTTTTTGTGTTGTTTTTTTTAAAACATTAACATTTCTTAACTTAGAAAACCATGTTTCCTTTGAGGCTAGAGTGTGTATTCCAAAAACATACACCACACTATATGTTGTGGAAGGAAAATCCACATCCTTTTATTAAGCTTGACATTGCCTTTACTATTTTATGTTTCTACTTGAGGGTGTGGCAGATGTATTTAGTTAGGTTAAGAATTTCCTGTAGAAATGTAGCTCTATACTCCCACACAGGATATTTGCTTGGTGTGGTTATTGGAGTTCTGTCTCCAGCAATGCCAAAGTGTCATTCTGTGGAGGAGATGTGTTTATAAAGGGCAGGAAAGGAAAATGTTTAATTTGTGTAAAGTGGTGGTTAGGGAGAAAACTTTGTTATAACTGGGAAACAATATTTTATTACAGACAAGATTCTTAGATTTCGCTGATGTTAATAAAAATGAAAATTTTATTGTTATAAAATTATTTTTGGTTAATGTTTGACATATCTTTCTGTCTTATTAGCTTTCAAAACAATTACAAGAAAAAGGATGGAAAGTGGGAGACCTCCTGCAGGCTGTGCTTAACTACTATGAGGTGTTGGAAAAGACTTCCAGTGAGGAGAAATGCAAGTCACTGTATGATTGGCTCTTGGAAAACGCATAGAACAAATTCCAAACCAGTTTATGTTTATTATTTGTTTTAGGAGAGGAAGAAACAGATAAAGACACATAGAAAAAAATTTGAATAGTGAATATTGACATTTAAAGTAAATTGGGGGAAAGTAAATACAGCTTTTTAAGCTCCTGTGTCATCACATACTATATATAGTTCATACTTTTGTAATCTCTGTCAAATATTATCTTCAGTCTTCTATACACATGTGTAATATGTTAAAAACCTAAGAACGTATTTGAAGGAAGGTCTAACCATGAGGTTTTCAGGGACATTGATGTCATTCTTTTTACATCCAAATTGTGCTGCTAAAAACTGCACTGAGGTAGCTAAGGATAGGTGCCAGGGATAAAGAGTTAGAATTTGCTCCTTTGTAAACAAGTGGTATCCTATTAATAACTAATTTGACATAAAAAAAGAGCATTGGAGCTGATTTTTTTCTGGTAGTTTTGGACTCATTTTTAAAAGTCAATTTTATTTTCAAAGCTCAGCTATTGGTAGGTTTTTGAATCCCTCAAACTATTTAATTCCTTAGGAACATTAATATTTTAGGTTTCTGTTAATACTGTAAATGATACTTTTCTCAGCCTTTCATCAAAGTACATTATTTCCATTCGTTCTGGCAGGAAAGTGAGTGTGTGAGTGTGTGTGTGTATGTGTGTGTGTGAGTGTGTGTGTGTGTGAGTGTGTGAGTGTGTGTAAAGGAGTACTTTAACCTTGCTAGTGGTTTGTGCCCTCTTTTATTTTAATATTTTCTTGGTTAGAAATTCACTATTGATATTAAAAGGTGCTTTAAAATGTCTGTAAAGATTGTGCAGCAAAAAATTTTATTTCTTTTTTTGACTATTTGGGGTCCCCAACTTATTCTATAAATTAAAATAAAGTTGGAAAACATGTTGAAATTTTAAAAATTAATCTTAATAGGGAAATGCATTTTTGAAAACCTCTCCTCTTGAGCAAGGATAAGTTTTTTCTAGGGGAAAATAAGGATCCTCCTGTGATAAAATCTATCTGCACTATTTTGTAAAGACCTCTGACATGATCCTTTTGGGCTCTACATTTCCTACTGCTTTAGTTTTAGAAACTGCAAGTTGATTTGACTAGAGGACCAAGATTGTGTCTTGGTTTTTGTATTGGAGGGTGTGCATGTGTGAATTTTTTGGTTCTTCCATGATTGGATTTTGCAATCTAGAGTAAATCACTTTTTTCTGGGGGCTTTGGTTTTGCTTTAATTCATTTTATTTTTTTTCCCTGGGCACTGACTTTTTTTGGAAGCTGCACATAGTGTAGAAGCCATAGCACCTGCCATGGGACAAGGACTAGGGGTACTTACGTTAATTTGAATTAATAATTATAGTAGAGAAATGTATTTTATAATGAAAGAGTCAAATTTGCTTTTTAAGAAAATGCCAAGAGCTATTTAAATATTTTGAGGTTATATTGCAAGCTTTGGTTTTTCTCAATTTAAGATAAAGAGCAGGCCTTGAAAATAAATTTTCCTCAAGTTTCTTTAAGTATTTTTTAAGGTGGAGAAATGCAGGAAATGTATATAGCCAGAATTGCTTCTGCCTTTAGCTTCTTCGAACTTGAGATACAGCAGCACTGGCCTGGGTTTTTTAATGTTAGGAGCTTTGTTGTTAATTATAACACTTGTTAACTGATTATTAAGTTTGGATTGAATTTTTACAAATGTGTAACTGTCATTGTGTTTAGAAACTTCAGTGTATGTTTGGTTTTGATTAACAGCAAACTGAGTTCTCAATTTCTTTTAACCTAAAGTGAGAATATATTTTGTAAAATGTGCTTGAAAATGTTTATGTTTATTTCTTGTGGTAATAGTCATTTTGAGGTAAGATTTTCCTCAGCTCCTTTTCTCCTTTGCAGTTTCATGGAGCTGTGCTGTTTTCTGAGTTCTCTTAGTTAGCCTCCACTTATGTCAGCCCAGTCATTAGGTATTGGCATGCCTAATAATAATCATAGAGAAGTCCACACTTGTATCAGTTCAGTGCAGGGACATAGAGAAAATGTGAAGTATTGGCAGATGTGAAAAGAAGCCTTCTTACTTAGAAAACATTTGTGTTTAGAGCAGTATTTTTATCAAGTACAGTCTAAATTTACTTTCTTTGAAGACACTTTGTGATTTTTCCAAAGACATTCTAGATCCCTTTGGTTGCTCATTCTTCAGAACAGCTGTTTTTTGAAGATAGCTCTGTCTTATTTTAATACAAATCTACTTGACATATTTATATTATAATATTGTATTAATGCCATTCTGTAGATTTTCACTCTTATGAAATATCTTATTCAGAACTGTTAAAATTGTGATGTGCATTGAGTTGAATTTTCTTTATCACATTTAGAGCCATTGAAGGATCTGTAGAAAGTGAATGAGGCCTCTGATAAGGGGTTTTTAGAACATTATTTTAGACTGAAATGTGGCAAGTCTTTCATAGTCTTCTTTTCTCAAGATAAGTTTAAATTTTTAGATATTATTAATGTTGATTTTGAAAATATGTACAGATTTATACAAAAGAAATGATTCATTTATAAATCACAGAAGAAAATTACAATATTTGTTGGATGGTTTGATACAATTTAATGGAATAAAACCTTTGAAAGTATTCACTCAGTGAATATATGTGATGACTGACATCTTTATACTTTGAAAAATGTTTCACTTACCCTTTCAGATATTTGATATGAATTAATTAAATTCATAATACTTTCATTATGGTTAAATAAGTGGTTTATGTTATTGATAAGAGAGTTTACTTACTAAATGCACCCTTTATGAAATGAAAGGTGGTTTACCCAGTGACTTTGACATTAGTGCACATTCCCCAGAGGCAAACTTGAGTCACCATCAGAGTCCAGACCCAGATGTTTTCTTAGTTAATTATTTAGCTAATATTATTCTTCCACAATTAATGTTATCAATTTCCCATCAGTATATTGCTTAAATTTTATATTTTTCAATGGAAACTTTCCAACAAATTTTTTAAAAATGACACATCCATACTCAAACTGTAGGGATAATACTTTTATTTAAAACCCTATCCATCTGTCACCAGCACAAAAGAGTTAGAGCTTCAGTGGGAATTATGAAATTGTACTAAAGTGAAATACATTTTTTTCTCATTTGTAGCAAAAGACCCTATGCAGTTACTCACTATTTCTGCTCTGAAGAAGCAGATACAGTGTTAGCCACTCTTGTCACTTTATTTATTTATTTTTTTTACCATCCATGTACATTCCTTTCACAAGGTTAGAATTATAGTTGTAGAAGTTCATTGTTTTATTTTTGTTGTAATGTTTGAATACTATTTAATATCAGGTTTAATATTGCTGGATTTGCTATCTTTGGTTACTTGTGCAGTGTTAAAAGTAATTCACATTCTTATTTAATGTATCAGATATATAGCAAAAGCAGCTTTAAATAATTGTAGTTGTTTATTTGACTGTGCTGAATTACTATATTAAGACCTTGTATTGTATAACAGTAACTTCTTTTTGCTTTTCAGTAATTTAATATGTTCATTTACCGAAATATGAACTTTAGGACGCACTAAAATTTTGTTTCAGCAGTGGTTCAAAATAAACATTTCAAAAATCACTTCTGTAATAATTCTCAGTTCTTTTATCTTCCATCAGTTGTTTAAGTCTGTGATTTTTCCCCTTCCACCTAAGAATTCTCCAATAAACTTACAAAATGCCTGACCTTGGTTTCATTGTATAATATCTTATTAACTACTCTGTACTGAACTAAAACAAGGGCATACAAGAGGAACTGCTGTAATAGAAGACACATCAAACAATCTCAGTGCTTCTAACATGGTTTTCCAGAACAAGAGAAGTTAGGAATGAATATATATATATTTAAGTGCTCACCTGAGGACATGTTTATTGATGAGAGAAAGAGAGACAGAGACAGAGACAGAGACAGAGAGAGAGAGAGAGGGAGAGAGAGAGAGAGAGAAGAGAGAAAGAGAGAGAGAAACATCGATGTGAGAGAACTGGGGATCGAATCTGCAACCTTTTGGTGTACGCAACATGCCCTAAACAACTGAGCTACCTGGCTAGGGCAAGAATATTTTTAATTGGACACTGGATTCTAACTACTTATTTAGGTGCTCCTGGATTCTGACACCGTGATTTGAAAGGTTATTTGTCTAATCAGATTTGGATTTTAGTACAAAGTAGATCAAGCATGTCAAACTCCCAGACCGCATGCAGCCCACCGATATAATGGTATGTAAGAAACGTTTTAATAAAAATTTCGTAACTTAATTTTCAGAATATCTTGTTATACATAATTATTAATAACGAACTACAACATCCGCTAATGACTGATTACTATAATCGTGTTGCATTCATTTCCCTTATGTGCCTTACATGCAGGCACACCATTTCTCTCCACTAATACTAGCAGCGAATATTTTAGCAGCTGATTGCCACATCATTAGTCTTGGACTGACTTGTTTGGTGTGCGCAACAGGAAATATTTTGCTTTCGGAGAACAAGAAAAATAGGTTTATTTGTGTTATGCTTATTACTTTGTGCAGTTATTCAGTGTCTGGTAAGTTAATGTTTAAGAAAAAATAATTTTTATTAAAATATTCAATTATTTTATGTTAACAGTTACTCATTTATTTCAGCTCTTTGTATTCAACATGTCTCTTTCAAAATAAACCTATGTTTCTATGAAAATTGAAGCTTTTGTTTTTTTACAACCCACATAAACTTAAATCTTTTTTATCTGGCCTGTGTTAGCCTTTGAGTTTGACATGTTTGAACTAGAATATTTTGGTTGACTTCTCTATGAGTGTGTTATGAAATAATTCTGGTGTGGGTTGAACCCTCCTTCCATAGAACATAGGGATCAAACCTCTATTATGCCATGAAGCATAAAGCACTTAAAAGTTAGATGCTGTTAATTTATTACAAATGGAATTTGACTTTCTTAAGTATTTTAAGCCTTAGAAATGAGGGAATGATTTTTCTAGTTTTTCAGGAATGTTTCGAAATGCCAAGAAATTATAACAAACAATGGCTTTGGGTGTGAGTGCATCCCAGTCAATACAACAATTTAAAAATTCTGAGAAAAGGTTAGCAAGATTACTTTGACTGCAGTTCCAAAATTTGAACAATTTTGCACATTGGGATTATTTGTGATCTGTGTCCTAGCTGGGATAGAGAGGAGGGTAAGGGACAGGTCTTGATGAAATACTTCAGATTTTTGAAAGTGGACAGATGGAGAGGAGTCACATATCCAAGGATGAATATGCCTTTGGGGTTCTTATGCGAAAAGTTAAAGAGTAAACATCAGCCCTTTTTGCAGCAGTATGTTTATAGCAGGAACAAAAGAATGCGTGAAGGTGATTCCTTGGGGGTGATCATTGCATTTTTTTCCTCCATCCTTTGTAGTTTTGTAATCACCTTTTTGTGTTTTAGGTTAAGGAGGGTAATGCGTTAGATTGAAGAGAAATATAAAAGAATTTATATTTTATGAAGCCCCTGAATTTGATATTTTAGCTCCTCACTCCCCTTCCCCCATACCTCTTCTTTTAAACAGACACCACTTCTCTCATTTCTGTTGCCCGCAGGGCCCTGTCCGTGTTTAAGCTGCAACCTCTGACGTAAAGCAAATGAGGTAATATGCTTAGAAAATTTGAAAGATGTTCCAGCAATTTTTCCATTCTCTAGGATTGCTTGAAGGGGGAAGGAAGATTTTAGAAATTATAGACTTGCTGAGTCCATTTCTCCTGAGAAGAAAGCGTATCATAATTGTTGAAAGCATATTGTTTTAGTATAGAGAAGAAAGAAGGGAGAGGCTGCATAGGTTTACCAAGAGCAGAGTCTGTCAGATTTACATTTTCTTTTTCAATAGAGTTATTATACGGAGACATAGTATCTGTGTTTTAATGAGGCATTTTACATGGAGGAAAGGAATGAACATCTGTGGCCTCCTGGCTTTTTGAGAACATGTTCCCAGAGACCTGTAGTCAATAGTTCAGAACCCACCGGGCAGGTCAGCACTGTGAGGCGCCATAGGCCATTGGTGCATGGCTTTTTATACTGCCTTGGGTGAAGACTGTTGGAAATCTGTCGGTCAGGGGTGTGAAAGAACATTATGATCATTACCCAGTAACCATATCAAGGAATAATAATTAAGTAGAACTGAAGTAAACTGGGAGCAGACAAGGGACTTCAAAGTCTATTTTTCTTTGTCTTGATGACTGAACCATGATTTGACATTTTCCTTCAAAGGTAGGAAGGTTCTATGTTTACACACTGCTCTTTTACAACTATAGGCTTGAATATTTTACTTCAAATGCTATATTTTTATGGCTTTCTTGATATACAGTTACTTTCCTCCCTTTTAACATAAATTCTATGAACCCAGAAGTTGATGCTTAGAAATTCTATAAAGGCTTAAAATGCTGTGGACTCAGAATAAGGCTGTTAGGAAGAAAGAGAAGCTGCCAGAATTATTTACACCTGAAATCAACCTCGTTTCTGTTTATAATGATGGGTTTTTGTGGGGCAGGAGGACATGGATTCCAGGGAGATTGAAATGTTACAATAGCTTTTCCAACCTGTAAGTCTGTGTTACTGAGTCAACCTCAGGTACATGTAGCAAATGTTGGGAAGGCCCTTAAGTTGCCTAAGTTTGGGGAAGCCAATAGACCTCTTCATTGGCCCTGAACCCCAAGAAGCCACGGCTTCCAGAAGGAGAGGGCCCTGGTTCAGTGGCAGAGTCTGCCGTTGACACAGCTGGTGAGATACACAGTCAGTGTGTGGAGTGAAAATCAGATCCCATAAGACCTCACTAGGCCCAAATGGTTAAGTGCTATAATAATGTGGGAGGTAAATCGTGGTCCTGCCTAAGTACAGGGTAGTGGAACATGAGAAACCCTCAGGCATGTGTCAGGATCCTAAGAGGCTGCAGAGAGAAAGTATGTCGGTGCCAATGCCCTGTTGGGAGTGGGAATATGTTTGAATGAAAAAGAAAAGCTCAACATTTATTGACACCCCCTCCCCCATTGGTCTTTATGGAGCTTATTCTTTAGTGAAGAAGAGTCTTTTTAAAAAAAATGTTTTTATTGATTTCAGAGTGAGGAATGGAGAGGGGGAGAGAGATAGAAACATCAATGATGAGAGAGAATCATCCATTGGCTGCCTCCTGTACTCCCTCTAATGAGGATTGAGCCTATAGCCCAGGCATGTGCCCTGACTGGGAATCAAACTGTGACCTCCTGGTTCATAGGTCAGTGATCAACCATTGAGCCACACCAGCCGGACAAGAAGAATCTTTAAATGAACAATTTAAATTCTGTTGTAGGAGCCTAAAACAGAGGAACTTAGGGCTTTCCTGAAGATGTGAGGCTGAGGCTTAGGCTAGGTTTGAGCTTAGTAGGTCCCAACCAGGCAGGAAGTTAGGGGTGGAGGGGAGTGGGAGAGTTGCTCCAATACAGCCAGCAAGCACCCTGAGGGGAAGAGGCTCGTGACTTATTTGAAGAACCAAAAACCAGTTTTGCTACAGCATGAGGAGTTGTGACAAATCTTGAAAACAGCTTCTTAGCTAGCTCTTACTCAGATGCTTAATGAAAGTGTTTGTAGTTTTCTGTACTGCAGTGGAATGCAGTTTTTCTACTGCAGTAGTTGGTTTTAAGCCCGGGGCATGGTAGATGATAGTCTTACTTGACCCTGTGCTATTCAGACCATGCCTAGTCCAGATACCATCTTACAAAGAAGAGAAATAATGTGAACCGTCCACATCCATAACAGCCTAATATGAGGGAGCTAAAAATATTATCAGTTGAGTTTTCACTGAAGGAAAAAGGCTGTTTGGGCTTGGAGAAGGAAAGGTGTGGAGGCTTTCAGTGTAGACAGATGGAAACTTGTCACCCTAGAAGACAGGGTAAGTACTGGAGTTAGAAGTTAGTGGCAGATTCAGTTAGCTCTTCAAAAATTGTACTAGATCCCCTTCATGAAAAAGGTGTTGTCCTTGGAGATGTGCTGCAGTGCTGGCTTATCACTTCCGCAGGTTTTGAAAAGTTCATAACTTTAGATTAAGTGACAACCATTCCCATACACTATTTTTTTCTGTGGCAGTTTAGGAAAGTAAGAACATAGGTTCTGGGGTCAAAAGAACTTGATTTAAAATTGTAGCTCTGCCACTTGAGACCTATTTGTATGATATGGAACAAAGGACTAGAATGATGGTACTTTTTCTTGGGTGTGTGTGTGGGGGGGATCCTTTTCTGTCAGGTGCCTGGGGGCACAACTAGTTTGGGAGCTCTTTAAATTGAGGTTTCCTGGGTCACCAGGGCAGCTTGATGGTGCTGCCCTCCAGGCCGCGGCCTGCATATGGAGAGTGCAGCCCTGGGAGCAACGACCTGAAGAGGTGGTTTGTCATGTTGGTGGGTGGAGAGGATTGCCTTTTGCCTGTCTAGCCCTATGAGGCTGCCAGAATATTACTCTGTTTTTTTGTCAGGTTTGGCAATTATTCTGGGACACACACAAAAAAAGGTATTGAATGCTGGGTTTACCTCCTAGGGTCCTTTGTTTTTGTTGGATTTTGACTCACTGACTCCTCAATATCTTATTAGCTTTCAAGATGTTTTAATATTTTTTATTCACCTTCCTCTCCCAGGTAACTGTAATATTTTAATTTACATGTAGTACTTAAATGTTTTCTTCTCCATATGCTTTAATATTGATATCCCTTTCACTTTTGTCTATATTTTATCTTTTGAGAGGGTTATAAGTGCATATGTTATTAAATTATCCTATCTAATAAAAGAGAAACATGGTAATTGGCGTACGACCGCTACCCTTCCCATTGGCTAATCAGCGAGATATGCAAATTAACTGTCAGCCAAGATGGCAGGCGGCAGCCAGGCAGCTTGAAACTAACATGAGGCTTGCTTGC
>NW_006282434.1:991994-1004861 GCF_000327345.1 Myotis davidii
CCAACTCCCCAATCGGCCCTGCTCTGAGCCCGACCAGGGGCTGCACCTAGGGATTGGGCCTGCCCTCTGCCATCTGGGAGCAGGCCTAAGCCAGCAGGGCATTATCTCCCGAGGGGTCCCAGACTGCGAGAGGGCACAGGCCAGGCTGAGGGACTCCTCCTTCCCCCCAAGTGCACAAATTTTTGTGCACCGGGCCTCTAGTAGAAGGTATAAGAATGTGCAGTGAGCTGCTTTCTCACCACTTCTGCCTGGAGCACCTCATACAGAACCATTACCAAGTCTGCTGCGTAGAACTTGTGCTGTACAGGACATTTCAAAGCGTTGCTTTGCTGTTATTGTTGGATATTAATTTGCAAGTGTCAGAAACAGAAGCTGATTACTATAAAATCCAGGTTAGTGGTTACTTCTGGGGCAGAGAGATATATAGGAGACTAATGTATCAACAATATTCAGTTTCTTGAGTTGGATAGTGGTTAAACTATCTGCACAGATTATGTGCAATTCTGTGTAAACATTTCATAGAACATGTACACGTGCACATGTGAGTGCACACACAATGTTTAAAACCAACTGCAAAACTGACCACCTTCAAAATGACCAGAGGGTACAGATGGTTACCTGCAAAGCAAAGTTTGGTTCACAGCAACCTGCTGAAGAGATATGATAGAAGCCAAAAGATAATAGAACATCTTCAAAGTTCTGGTTTAAAAAAGTCAAATCTGCCAAAACCGGTTTGGCTCAGTGGATAGAGCGTCGACTTGCGGACTGAAAGGTCCCAGGTTCGATTCCGGTCAAGGGCATGTACCTGGGTTGCGAGCACATCCCCAGTAGGAGATGTGCAGGAGGCAGCTGATCGATGTTTCTCTCTCATTGATGTTTCTGACTATCTCTCTCCCTTCCTCTCTGTAAAAAATCAATAAAATATATTTTAAAAAAATAAAAAAGTCAAATCCGAAATTCATATTTTGCTAAACTATTGTTTAAGAGTGAACATAAAATTTCTAGTAGACTGAAAGAGTTTACATTTACCTGTGCTGAGAAGAAAACCTGATGAAGTGTATACTACTTCTATGAGAAGGAAATTGAGCTGTAAGGAAATAGCGGAGAAGCAATGTTTAAAATAATAAGTAAAATAGAAAATGAAAGAAGGAGCAAGCACCCAAATACAATACATGTTCATTTAATTTCTGTTTACTGTTATGGCAAGTGCTTCACATTGAAGTTACATATCAGCCTTGTTATTATTTCTAGTTTCTCATGTGGAAAAAAAACTCAGCCTCAGAGGAGTTAGGTTTCTTACATAACAGGGATAGGGTCGTGCCCAGGTCATTAGGCTCCAAACCCCAAGTTCTGCTCATCACTCTCACCATATTTACAAACCAAAACACAAAAAGAGGACAACTTGTAATAACAGAGACTGTTTACATGTTCGCATACTTCCTTCATGTCCCCCCCCACCCCGTATATATCCTATCTAATAAAAGACAAAAAGGGTAATTGACTGTACCTTCACTACACTTCCCATGGGCTAATCAGAGTGATATGCAAATTAACTGCCAACAAAGATGGCGGTTAATTTGCATACATAGGTGCCAAGTGACGGAGCGAAGCCGGCTGGCCCTGGGCAGGAGCAGCAAGCAAAGTGCACGCCACGGCCTCCGCCATGCCCCCAGGGCCCACGGCGTGCCGCGAGCCAGGGGCTTAGCTAAGGCTTAGCACATACTCCCTGGTGGCTCCTGCAGCAGAGCATCCTGGCAGCCTGCTGACAGGAGGGCGGTGGTGAGAGCTGAGTGGGGCAGGGGCTGCAGGGAGCCATGGAGGGGCAGGGCAGCCGGAGCCAAGTTCCTGGGGCTCTGAGGAGAGTGATTGACAGGAGCCCGTGCTGCAAAGAAGAAAGAGGAAGCGGCCATGGGGAGCTCTTCCAATCCCCCTGCACGGACACCCTATCCCAGCCCCCGCACCCCCGGGGGAACGGGGAGGCTGACCAGACAGGGAGAAGACCCAGCCTCAGGGATAGCTGCAGCCTGTATTTCCGACTCCCAATTTCTTCCCCTGCCACCCGTGCCAGGGGTGCCCACAACAATAGCACGCCTGCGACAACCCATTAGCGCCCCCGAGGCCTGTGGCCTGCCACTACTGGGCCCCCTCTGCTGGGGCCAGGCATGCCTCTCCTCCCTACAACTCCAGACCCCGGTGGAGGCAGGCCTAAGCGGCCCCTCAGGATCAGACTCATCCCCCCCAACACCCCCTCCCCTACAGCAAAGTGCACTGAACCTTGCCGGGGGTGCGGCTAACCCCGCCCTCCTAGCCCTCCTGGCCCCACCCTGTCCCGGCCCCTGCCCTGCTCCAGGGGATTGGAACCCCGCCTGAGCACATACAGCTGCAAAAAGGCCATGTACAATTTAAAGAATGGTGCCAAGTGGGGAGGTTTGACAGTTACTCCCCCTTCAGCCTTGCCACCCCCCTAGCACTCCCCCCTCCCCCCAGCCAGCGCCTCCAGGGACGACCAGTGGTTCCCAAGGTGCAGCACATGCCCCACGGGGGGTGGGGGGGCAATTTGATATTAAGTGGGGACAATTCCAGAATGAGTTAACAGTGAATTTTTTGCATTTCTTATGGTTCAAAGGGGCCTCATCTACAGCGTATCCTATATAATGAAAGGCTAATATGTAAATGACTGAATGGTGGAATGACTGGTCACTATGCTGTGTGCTGACCACCAGGGGGCAGACACTCAACGCAGGAGCTGCCCTCTGCTGGTCAGTGTGCTCCCACAGGGGGAGAGCCGCTCAGCCAGAAGCCAGGCTCACAGCTGGCGAGCACAGCAGCAGTGGTGGGAGCCTCTCCTGTCTCCGTGGCAATGCTAAGGATGTCCGACTGACGACTTAGGCCCACTAAGCCGTAAGTTGGACATCCCCCCAGGGCTCCCAGACTGTGAGTGGACACAGGCCACACTGAGGGACCCCCCCTCCCCAGTGCATGAATTTTGTGCACTGGGCCTCTAGTTTTATATAATTAGGGTTTCCTTTAGTTCCTAAATATTTTTCAAAAACATTTTTAAAAGCTTTGGACTTTTCAGGTTTGGTTGTCAATCAATCTGGCCACTCTCTTAACTGGAAATAACGGCCAGAGCTCTTTGGTCTGACTGACTGATAGTGTATTTTTGCATTCCTATTATGTGGGATTGCTTTGTGTCAAAGTTGGTTCACTAAACCCTTGGTTGTGCAGACCTTGATTTAATGGACTTCAGGTTTAACGGATAAAATTTCCGGTCTGTATGTCATATGTGAAAATTAACACCCTTTTACTTTTAAAATGGTTTTAACCAAGGTTTGCTTATAATTACATTAGCAGGTTTTTTTGGTTATTCACTAATTATGAATTTTGTTAATTTTTTAACAAATTTTAGCAGATAGGCCATATGTTGGAAAATTTTGCTGACATAAATATATATTACATATCTATAACTATAGTTTACATATTTGAATGCAAGAGTCACTGTTCGTAAACAATGTTCCTCAAATGATTAGCTCATGATTGAGCTGCATTGTGGGGTAATTGGTTCTATTACCTGGCTAGACTTCCTGTAAGTTTTAACTTCTGCCACCTGCTGGTGATGTTAAGGCTTAACAGTTAAGCCATGCCCCAGCCGTGTGCGTTTGTTTATCCAAGGTGACTGGTGAATGCACGCATTTACTGGACCTATTCACTATAAATTTAAAATTAAGAGTAATACATATAGAAAACTATTCTCTGAAATTAAACTTTTTATACATATTTAATTTTAATTACACAAACGTGTCTACATAAGTAAAAACAGATAAACTAATTTGTCAATTTTTTTAACATACACATTCAGAAAAATCTATTATATAATAGACTTTTGGCTTTACTGGACACCACCTCACCAGAATTAGTCCAATATATAAAGGTTTTACTGTACAACTGAAAATCTTTATAATGTATTTTATGTATATCTTTTGAGGACAATATTAATAAGGGTCTCTCGTTGGTTTCTAGAATTATCTCAGCTTGACAATTTGATTTTTCTCTCTCCTTATCTTCAATCTTATTCTGCCCATCAGAGCTGACAGCAATAGAGGCCCTTTCATGCATGAACTAGAGCTCATCTTGCACAGCAAACATGCACTATGTGCCTTCCCATACTTGTTCAAGCTTTTGAGATGAACACTTTGGAGTAATCAGTTGTCTTTCACCTCTTCCTCTCCATCCTGACTCCTCTCTCCAAGAGGGAGGAGAAGCAGGAGTCTGGAGAACAAATAATCCTCCATTCAGGGGAATGGGGAAAGTGAAATGTTAAAAGATGTTTAGGAAAGTTTGTAATTTGGTGCGTTATAAACCCATACTCCATAGCCAATGATTTTGAATCAGGTATGTGTAGTTATAATCATTACTATGATGTATTGGATACAATATATTGAGTCTTACAAAAGATGGCTCGGTAATACCAGATGGTAGGAATCACCTAAGAGACCAGCCACATTTCTTGATTAAATAGTCTGTAAGGTAAATTAAAGAAAGGCACAAGAGCCCTGGCTGGTGTGGCTCGGTTGGAGCATCGTTCTGTGCACTGAAGGTTCACAGGTTTGATTCCTGTTCAGGACACATACTCAGGTTTGGGGTTTGATTCCCGGTCGGGGCATGTACAGGAGGCAACTGATTGATGTCTCTCTCTCCCCCTCACTCTTTCGATAAAAACCAATAGAAAAATATCCTTGGGTAAGGATTTAAAAAGAAACAACATGAAAAGCACACTAAATCAGCTTGTTTACAGACTTGCATTTTCGTTAGCTTGGCAGATGACTAACCCTTCCATTGAAAACAAACATGCTGCATAAAATATTAAAACTTTTCCTAAATGCCTTGATAGGCAGCATGAAGGCAAGGAAAATGTAGGCCAGTAGAAATGTGAAGTTGAGCCAGGGAACCCCAACTCTCCCACTCTGGGGATCAGAAGAAAACTTTATTTTGTCCAAAACTTTGGCAGTAAATTGAGAGGAAAAACATCTTCCCTGAGAATTGATAAGCTAATTCTCATGTGAGCTTCAGCCTAAATTCACCCTACCTAAGTGGTTTAAAAAAACCTCAAGTGAAGAATTTAATGTTTTTCTGTTAATGCTTCTCAGAACCTGTGGGAGGCAACCAAATCCCATGTTCATCCTAATGTTTCGATTATTCCCAAAGATAAAGTTCCAAGAAAAATGAGAAACTTAGATTTTAAAAATTTACAAAACCGTGAACATAACCAGCAGATGTTGTAATGTACCCCGTGAATCACAGAAGGACGCCTTAAGAAGTCAAATTAAAGAGTCACATTTATTGCAATCCGGGACTATGAGGGGCCATTCCCCAAATCTCATTGTGATAAGATGGTGGCAAAACCAGACTTATATAGGCAAAGATCACAAAGGTGTTATGCCCAGATTTCAAGATCCCCAATAGACCACACCAGGGAGCCAGCCGTGTCCGATGCAAAAACAAAGAGTCTTTATTCAAACTAGTTCGGCTCCCTGAGCACACTCACTGACTCACTGGCAAGCCAAGTGGCAGAGAGAGAGCTAGCCCAGTGCTAGGGTAAGATGGAGGGCGTAGCCCTCGCCCTTTCAAAAGGTATTGATTACATCTCAAGGTTTGGAATGAGGAACCTGGTTTGCAAAAAAGCAGTTTACAGAAGCAAAATTAAGCATGTTAATTATAGTTTTGGGTCTTGGTGTCACTGAATTGACAGAAACACCTTATCTCTAGCCCTCGGGTCTTGAGGCCGCTGAGTTGCCAGGAATTCATTATCTTTCTAGAGCCATCGAGGCAATTTAGAGTAATTGCACTGTCTTGGTCTTGGGACCACTGAGTCAACTGGAACGCATTGTCTGTGGCCACTAAAACAATTTAGGATAATTGTGCTGCCCTGTTTCCCAGGTACAGAAGAATGTGCTTTCTAAAACCAGTATGACCACTATAAATGGGATTTCACATTATAATCAATAGGGTATTCAATCGAATGGGATGATTTATATAATTCAGAAAATCAAAATAACCTGTCTATTGTTAAACAAAGCAAACAGATACCATACTTCACAGAGTGGAAACCAGCTCAAAGACTTCAGATGTTGGTATTGTCAGATGCAGAATACAAAGTAGCTGTATTATATATTTTGGTAAGACTAAAAGGGAAGCTTAAATATGAACAGAGAACCTCCTCATATCCATTAGGACGGCTAAAATAAAAAAGATGGGGCACTAGAAAACAGTGGCCAAATAGGCAGATGTGTTGTGCACCTCCTGCTGGAGCCAGACTGGAAAAGCAACTAATCAGAGAACAGCCACCAGAATTAACAAATTACACACAGCTGAGGAGACAATTTACAACAAGGAAGGGCGGAGGATGCCTGGGGATCTGGCTGGAGAAGGACACAACTGAGAGGGTGAGGAGGAAGCTGCACGGCACCAAAGCCGGGAAAGGCTGCGCGGAGAAAGGCGCCCGAAAGACAGCCCAAGCAGGACGGCGCTGGGAGGAGAAAACTCGCAGTTCATGGTCGTTTTGGTTCAGTTTTGTCTTTGCTTTTATTTGCTAAACCTAGAACATAGGATCTTTCCATTGCAAACACTTGGCACAGGGAGACAGGCACAGCCTTGAGGTCCCTGAGGAGAGGGGGCGGGGAGGGAAGCAGGGCAGGGAGACGTGGCCAGGAATCTGGCAATGGGACATTCCTAGGCTTCCAAACCTAAGAGGCCATTTCTCTCCTGAAGAGCCAGCCCCGCCCAGTAATAGAGCCAGCCACACCCTGCCTGCATTTTGAAAACAAAGGCAGAGGCTAGGTTTATGGGTCTGAATAGGCCCAAACAGCCCTCAGTGACTGGATTGGAAGAGGGGCCAGTTGGCCTCCCTGTTCTGTGAACCAGACTGAAAAAACTCCAGGTTGCCAGCCAACTCCACTGGTCTCCGTACAAGGATCTCTCTCCAACCAAGGCCAGAGTAATATTTAGGTCACTTGTGGAGCAGTGAAGCACGAAAAAGTCACCCATCTTATTCCCTGAAAGTGAAACAGCACCAACCCCACCTAAAGCCCTGTCAGAAACAGAGGCATGAGTGATTAAGACTGACCGCTGGCAGACAGGCAAAGAGGGCAGATTGGCCCCGCCTGCTTGTGGCCAAGGCCTGAGGAGACAGACGCAAACAGAGGGCCTGTGAAGCACTTGGAGCTTCAAGTAGGTGCTAAAAGCCAAAAGGCAGGGCCTGACAGTGGCCAGCACGAAGTACCTAACAGGAAGCCCAGAATGAGCACAGATGGGGGTCCTAAACCAGTTCCCATGGGGCATTAAACCTTGGCTGAAACGAACAACACTTCACTTTTTAATACTTTTTATTTTAAAATTTTAAATTATTTTTATTTCATCTTATTTTATTTTTACTTTTTTTGCACCCTTTTCTTCTCTTTTCCGTTTTAGTGTTTCTGATATGAAATTTTTGGACTAGAACATGCGATGTTCCCCTGGGCAGACTGGTTCCTGGGTTTGTGGGAATCGAAGAATGAATCTATGGACCGCTTGGAGCTTCAAGCTTTCTCCTAGTCTGTAGTCCTGTGTTTTTTTCCATGGACACCAAATCTAAAAATTCCCTAAACCTGCCTATATTCCCCTAAAATTCCTGTTTCTTATCTTTTTCTACCCCTTTTCCTACTCCATTCTCTTCACTACTCAATTTTTTCTCTTTTCTATTTTTTTACCTTGTTCCACTTCTTAAATTTAGGCCTATTTGTTCTCTCCTCTAGTCTCCTTTTCAAAAAAATTTTTAGTTTTAATTAAAAATTTTTTCTTCTTCTTGTCTTCTCATTTCTTTTCTCCCTCCTCTATTCTAAACCATGGTCCTTCCCCAATTTGTCCAATCCCTCAACCTTATTTTCTCTATTTAAGCTCTGCATCTATAGATTCTGCCTTTGTTTTCTGGGTTTTTTATTTTGTGCTTTTTGGTTTATTTGTTGTGTTGTGTTTTCTTGCCATAGTCTTTTTTTCCTTTTCTTATTATCATTCTTGTTCTCTTTTATCTTTCCTAATTCTCTCTTCTCTGGTGGTCACTTTTATCGGGGTATAGGTGTCTTGTATACATTTGTGTTCTGTTCCTTCTATGTTGTGTCTTGTATTTTTGTATTTTGTGCTGTTTGGTCAGCGCCTCCACAATGGTTGGCACTACGTGGTAGGGAGTGAGCCACATAATCAGACAACCTGAGAGGAGATTCCACCTGTGGGAAACTGTTTATTGCCTTCACTATCTGATAAGCATAGACAGAACTCCCCGAAACCCCCCGAAGGCTGGGTGCCTTTGAAGCCCTAGCAAAGCTCGGAGCTAGGCGCCAACTCTGTTTGTCCGGACAGTGGTAGCTGAAACTACTCCCCCCATGAATAGGACAATAACATTCAAGACCCAACTACATCAGGAAACCCAATTATCTCAAGTAGGGGGCCTCCCTAGTGACATTGGGTGAAAGGAGAACTAATACATGTCTAATAATTATAGGAGGAAAAGAGAGAGAATGAGCAGAATTAATATTTAAAAATATAATTGCTGTTGAAACGGCCCCGGTGAGATTGCAACGGCCCCGGTGAGGTTGAAACAGCCCCAGTGAGGATGAAACGGCCCCAGTGAGGTTGAGATGGCCCCTGTGAGGCTGAGACGGACCTGGTGAGGCTGAGATGGCCCCAGTGAGGCTGAATCAGCCTCAGTGAGGTTGGGACGGCCCCAGTGAGGTTGAGGTAGTCCTGGTGAGCCTGCAACAGCCCCAATGGGGTTGAAATGGCCCCGGTGAGGTTGAAACAGCCCCAGTGAGGTTCAAACGGCCCCTGTGAGGTTGAGGCAGCCCCTGTGAGGCTGGGATGGCCCCTGTGAGGCAGGGACGGCCCCTGTGAGACTGAGATGGCCTCTGGCAAGCTGAGAAAAGTACTACATGAACTCACTCATTTGTGGATAATAAGAAGCATTATGGACTGATGAACAAGGATGGATACAGAGGCAGAGCAGCATTGAGCAGAATGTCGAACTACAGTGGGAACCCTGGGGAGGGTTGAGGGGAGTAGGAGAGTAACCGAAGGACTTATATGCATGCATATGAGAATAACTAATGGACACAAGACACTGGGGGGTGGGGGAAGCCAGGGGAATGTCAAGGGGGAGAAAAAAGGAGACGTGTAATACTCTTTGTAATACTTAAAGAAATAAAAAAAAAAGATAATTGCTGCAATTTTCCAGAAATGATGGAAGAAGCCTCCACAAATTCAAGAAACCCAACAACTCTCAAGTAAAACAGAATACATATTAAATTTTTTAGGAAAAGCTATACATATATTTGTCTACTTTTGTGGATTATTAAGTAAGCTAAAAAAATTTCAGGGTAATCAGTAGGAATATATATATGTATTTATATGCTTATAATACGATATATACTCACATATATGCTATATATATTCATATATATATATATGTTCTATATATAGAAATCAAGGAAGTATAAAAAAGAAACAGACTGGGACCAAAAAGAAAAAAAAATAGAAAAAACAAAATAAGATGGTTGGTATAAAGCCTGCTTTCCTCATCACTCACAGGTGTTCCTGACAGCACCCTCCAAAAAAACTTTCTGCACAGGAACATCGGAGTCTGTTTCCAGGGCAACCTGATTCGTGAAATTGGTATAATTGCTTTGAAAAATGATTATTACATAATTAAGTTGGATTTGTGTGTGCCCTATTACACAGCAATTTCACTATCATATATAAACTCTAGGGGAAAAACTTGCTTATGTACACCAGGAGGTATGTACAATGTTTATGAATAGTAGACTGCATATATAAATTGTGATATATTCATTCAAGGACATTTTATACAACAGTGGAAAAGGACAATTGCTATGCATCAACAGAGATGCATTGCAAAAATATAATAGCAAAACAGGCATGTTACAGAACACACAAAAAGTAAATCCATTTAGGTAAAGCTCAAAAACAAACAGAACTATATACTGTTTGTTACATATACATATACACACTTATGTATATACTAGAGGACCAGTGCATGAAATTCATGCACTGGGGTGGAGTGTCCCTCAGCTCAGCTTGCACCCTCTCCAATCTAGGACCCCTCGTATGTAGATTATATGCATGTATGTATGTATATATATGTATGTATATACACACACACACATATATACACACACACACATATATATATAAATATATATATGACTATTAAAATATAAGGGAATGATTATTACAAAATTCAGGATAGTAAATTACCTGTGGATATGGGGAAAGGGAAGCAGATGCGATCGAGGCTTCTAAGGTACCAGTAGTATTCTTTTTATGAGTGGAGGGTCCCTGAATGTTCAATTTATTATTTTTCTTCAAAGTATACACATTCTTTATATAATATTTTAAATGCATGTTATACATCACAATGAAAAAATCATTTAAAACAAATACAGTAGTCCCCCATCCATGATTCACTTTCCAAGGTTTCAGTTACCCGTGGTTAACTGTGGTCCAAAGATATTAAATGAAACATTCCAGAAACAAACAATTCATAAATTTTAAATTGTGCATTTTTCTGAGTAGCATGAAGAAATCTCATGATGTCTTGCTCCTTCAGACCAGGGCCTGAACCATCCCCTTGTCCAGCTATCCACGCTGTGCACAGCTGTGCACGCTCCCCGCTCCTTGGTTACATGGTATCCGTCTTGGTTATCAGATTGACTGTCGCTATGGCAGTGCTTGTGTTCAGGTAACCCTTATTTTACTTAATAGTGGCCCCAAAGTGCAAGAGCAGTGATGGCAATTTGGATATGCCAAAGAGAATTCATAAAGTGCTTTATTTAAGTGAAAAGGTGAAAGTCTCTCAACTTAGTAAGGATGTTATTTCACATCAATTCAAGAAAAAGGGTAGAAGATATTTTGAGACCACATTCACATAACTTTTATTACAGTGTATTATAACTTCTATTTTATTGTTATTATTGTTAATCTCTTCCTGTGCCTAATATGTAAATTAAACTTTATTATAGTTTTGTGCATATAGGAAAAAACACAGTATGTACAAGGTTCTTCAGTACTGTCTGAGGTCCCAGGCACCCAATGGGGGTCGATATCCCCTGCAGCTAAGGGGGGATACTGTACTCAAAATTTGTTGAAAGGAGGTGTGGGGGTGTATTTTTTTAAGTGTTTGCAAAAACAGCTTTGAAGAAAAATGATGTTTAAGCACAAGAAGATTGGGGGGGAGAGGGGGGGACTCAGAAACTTTTTTGTTTCCTGAATTTTTCCCTGGGAAAAGTACACATTCTCTGGGTTTTCGGCTTGTCAGCCTCTTGCTAGTAAGGTTGGATGAGCAGGGTGAGGGTGGAAATTGGAAGTAGTCAGAGAAGCTAGTGTCCTGGCCGGTCTCATCCCTGTCTTGTGTCTCCGGGTCCTGCCTGCACCTGGACTCCTGCCCCAGCTTCTGGCAGAAGCTCCGCGACCCACCAGGAGGTTGCGACCTGCTGGCTCTTGCCCTGCGTGGGACGGGATCAGAGGAGGGGAGGAGATGGCGGAGGAGGAGGCTCTAGGTCAGAACCTTTCGCGGGAGAAATGCCAGGGGACATGGAAGAGGGCAGAGCTGTCGCGTGGCCGGGGCTCTCAGCCAGGAGTGGGGAAATGCTGATCTCCGGAAGCTGCCTCGGGATTCAGGGTGAAGAAACCAGAGCTGAGATGCTTGCGCTCTGCAGGGCTGGGCGGTCATCCTGGCAGCTCGCCCTCGCCCTCTGCAGGGGTCCCATGCGCCAGCCCTTCCGCAGACACCTCTGCAGCCTTTCCCACGGGTTCGCGGCAGGGCAGTCTCCGAACCACCGCGGAGCCAGGCAGCGTTTTATTACAACCGAGGCAGCCTCTGGGAAGGCACGGCCTCAAGTGCAGTGTTCCTTTGAGCCGCAAGGTGGTACAGCAGCACAGCCCACGGCTTAGAGCCCCGAATTCAGCTGCAAAACGCTTCCTGGGGCACAATGAGCCCGACCTGCAACCACCTCGCAGTCTCCTGCGGGCATTCCTTGTTTCATATTCCCGGCCCCTCACCTCGCCTGACTGTAAAGCCCACATCTCCATCTCCAGTCAGGATCTGGAGCATCTTCTCCTCTCTGTTCACTTCTGCTCAGGTTTCCCCCTCAGTTTCAGGTTAGAACTGCTGCCTTATGCTCATGGCACCCGTCCGCACGGCACCGCCCAGACAGTGCCAGGCACACAGGACAGATGAGTCCTAGGGGCTCCTGGGGCCTTCACATCCTCTCGGGTGAGCAGTCAGCAGACTGTCCCCACCACATTCCATTCCTCCTCGCGTGTTCAAACCTGCTCCTGCCTTTTTATTTTCCCATTTCCACCAGCTCCCACCCCGCACATCCTCAGTAGGTTTTTTGGGGGGATTTTTCTATTAGTATTTCATCATGTCCATGCTGCTTACAATTAGCTTTTATTCTAAATATGCTCTAAATTGTACTCCTAATTTAGTCTCTGCTCAAAATGTCAACTTACCAATATAGTCTCCCCTTACCATGCTGGTCAAATAGCAACTACCTTCCAGCACTCTTTAACCCCTTGCATTGCCTTGTTTTCCTTCTTTGCCCCCTTGCCACCTGAGGTAAGTATTACCTCTTACACTCTAGGCAGCGGTTCTCAACCTGTGGGTCGCGACCCCTGAAAATACATCCTGCATATCAGATATTTACATTATGATTCATAACAGTAGCAAAATTACAGTTATGAAGTAGCAACGAAAATAATTTTATGGTTGGGGTCACCACAACATGAGGAACTGTATTAAAGGGTCGCAGCATTAGGAAG
>NW_006282434.1:1005197-1009340 GCF_000327345.1 Myotis davidii
GGGCATCAAAAGAAATCATAAACAAATGGCACTATACCAAACTAAAAGGTTTTTGTACAGCAAAGGAAGCCATCAATAAAATGAAGGGCTACCTACTGAATGGGAAAAGATATTCATGAATAATACACCTGTAAGGGATTAATAACCAAAGTTATGCTATTTGTGACAATATGGATATACCTAGAGCAGTGGTTCTCAACATTATGGCCCTTTAAATATAATTCCTCATGTTGTGACGCAACCATAAAATTATTTTCGTTGCTACTTCATAACTGTAATGTTGCTACTGTTATGAATCGTAATGTAAATATCTGATATGCAGGGTGGTCTTAGGCAACCCCTGTGAAAGGGTCATTCAACTGCCAAAGGGGTCGCGACCCACAGGTTGAGAACCGCTGCTCTAGAAGCTGGAAATGGATTCTCCCTCAGAGGCTCCAGAAGAGATGCAGTCCTGATGTCACTTGGATTTTAGCCCAGTGAGACCCATGTCATACGTACAGAGCTGCAAGACAATAAAATTTGGGTTGTGTTAAGCTACTAAATTTGTGGTAATTTGTTACAGCAGCAATAGGCAATTAATACATTACCTTCTGTTTGAAAAAACGCTTTGCATTCCCAGAGTGAAAGAAGAGAGACCTGGCTAGGCATCCAAAGCTGTGCTGTCCAATGTGACGGCCACGAGCCACGGGTATGGACTGAACACTGGCAGTGTGGCCAGTCGACCTGAGGTGTGCTCTGAATGAAGATCACACAGAGATCTGAGAGATTTAATGTGGGCAAAACCTCATTAATGGTTCAGTCACATCAATTCCATGTTGAAAGGACACCATTTTGGATATATTCATTTAAATAAAATATATTACTAACATTTATCTCACCATTTTTTAACTTAAAAAAGTGACTTTGAGAGAATGTAAACTACACACCTCGCTTGCACCTGTGGCCCACGTGAGCTGTGACACTCAGGTCCAAGAGGAAAGATCAGGCCTTTTCTTTTTTGCGTCTTTCTGTATTGGGCTGTGAGAGACGGTGTCGCTTGGGTCACTGTATCGTCAGCATAGAGAGTGGCTGTCACATGCTTAGTGATTACTTGCCAAGCATTTGATGTTGCTGACCCTAGAAGATGCTTTGACGAGGCATAAGATGGTAAATTTGTCTTGAACAATTGTTTTGAAGGACCTAGAAACTGGTTTAACTGAAAACAAGATCAACAAGTGGGTCTTTTCCTTTTTGGCCAGTATTTGTTGGCTTACCCTACCCCTCCCGGACAGGGTTAGTTAGCATTTCCAAAAAATAAAGATGTCAAAAACCCAAAGGCAGCCTCAGATGTCTGAGCCCAGATACCAACAAGCATTCCACATAGTGATGTCTGTTTGGCCTATTTCTTATCTCTGTGGCAATTTTTCAGTAATGCAGAGAAAAATGCCTTGAACTTAGAACTTAGGAGATAAACACTTCTTCATTTGAAATTTTAATTCTCCTCTGATTTGCTCCATGATCAATTAGCTTCCCTGTGGTTTCCTTCACTGTTTGTTTATAACGACCAAGTACTGTGAGGATTAATTAGTGACTCTAATTAGAAATATTTAAAAAGTATCTGGAATAATTTGCCTCAGAAACAAATTATTCTGGCACAGGATTTTGGGTTCTGATCAGTTGCTTTACTACAATCCGGACATTGACATTTGCAAAATCTATTGTAGTTCAACAGCTAATATAGGCCCACAATACCATTGAAAGTGTCCATCATGGATATATGCAGTGAAATATTGCTATTTCCCTCCTTCCTCCCTGTATGATGTCATCTGCTTAACTCAAATGAACTTTGTGCCATTAAAAATGGGGAAATACAATTGATTTCAATGCCATTTGAGTCTGTTTTGAGGTATTGTGGACGGAAATATCCTGGTTACTTGGTTGGGATGATTCATGTAGTAGAGCAGTCTGGGAATAAACTTTATCTTGTCCTTGTCTTTATTTTTGTTTTCTATATGGAAACTAATCATTTGAGGTTGGCAACGTGGATTTGGGCTAAATTTCTTCAATGAATTTTTTCCATGGTTCTCTGCTGCAGACAAAAAATTTCCAACTCCAGGCTGTTTTCCAAAAGCAAATCTACTCACGGGTCCCTGGAAGACTGCTAGCCTGTCAGATACTACAGTCCGCCCTCCTCTGAGGTTGTTTAGGTTCAGAATTCATTGCATTTTACTCAAAACCCGAGTGTTGCAATTTATTTCCAGGAGCAAGAAGGCAAAATAGTAATGAAAACGTTGTCAGTGGAGACGGCTGCCTGGTACACAGACCGAGCTCATTAGCCTGACCCCCATGCTGGGCCGGGGGACGGGTGACCAGTGAGCAAGTGCTGATGCTGGTAACTGAAGACAGCATGTGCTCAGATTCATCGCTCCTGCTGGCAGTGCTGCCTTCAGCAAGCAGTAGGCTGGTTTCAGCAAGCAGTAGGCTGGTTTAGTTAAATGCGCGCGCACACACACACACACACACACACACACACACACACACACACATGTTTTTCCTGATGCTTCAATAAAGCCTGGGAGTAACTGACTATCTTGTCACTGTAAAAATGTCATATTCACAGGAAACAAATAACATGCCCACCAAAGAATGAGGCTATATAAATGAAGAGGCCAAGGTATCAACACCCATGGAGAAAATAATAGAAATCCAATCCAACTGTTTCTTAATAGTCTGTAGCAGCCCACTCTAATGGTATGGTAGGATTTATAATAACCACATATGTTTATTCCCTTACTAAACTATTTCAATAGCTCAAGGCTCCTGTTTAAAAATTGAAGAACACTCACTAGTTAAATTATGTTTCTTTTAATTGAGGAAGTATAGAGTAAATAGCTTAGGGTTTGGGAGCTTGCCATAAGACCATGTACAACTAAGCACACTTAGATCAGCTTTGAAGTTGCGCCTGTCACATGCCCTCCCCTGCCCCCTTCCCAGTGAATGAATAGCTTTTGTCCATTTAACATTATGTTCAGTTTGAGGGCTGCTGGAAGCAATGTCTTTTAGTCCCATATTATTTTCTTTATTGTGCGAGTGTGCAGAGCTGGAGGCTATCCTCGCTGTTTAAAGCTCATCTTTGTGAATGTGATTGTACTTGGAGGCCGTCAAAACCTAAAGAAATGTGGCCTTGGTGAATGGCCGTGGAATAATATGACAGCATTTTCAAAGTAGCCCAGCATTGGGAATACTTCTCATGGGCCAGGTAGGTATAAGGCAGGCATTTTTCACTCTCGGAGCCACCGGCAAAGGGTGGTAGACATTTCCTTGGCCATTTGTTTTTCTGCTTAAACAAATATATCTGGAGCGTAGCCGTTTAAAAGTCTGCACAGGCGCCTGCAATAGAATCACCTGGGGAGCTTCCTCTACCTGCAGGTTGATGAGTCTCACCCCAGACCTACTGAATCACAGCCTCTGGGGATGGGGCACCTGGGAAGCCCACTTTCTTCAAATATATTTTTACTTTTAGAATAGTGTTAGGTTCGCAGAAAAGGTGCAAAGATAGTACAGAGTTCCCATTTATGTCACACCCAGTTTTCTTTATTCATTTGTTACAATTAATGAGCTACAATAGATACATTATTATTCACTAAAGTCCACACTTCATTCACACCAAGCCCGTTCTCTATTACAGCATCCTATCCAGGGTGCCACGTTATGTAAATGTCTCCTTAGGCTTCTCTGGGCTGAGTTTCTCAGATTGTCCTTGTTGGTGGTGACCGTTGAGACTTTAGAGGCAGACTAGCGAGTATTTTGTAGAATGTCTCTGTTGGGAGTTGTGTGATGTTTTCCTCATGGTTAGACTGGCCTTACTGGGTTTTGGAAGGAAGGCCACAGAGGTAAGTGCCCTTCTCATCACATCACACCAAGGGTCCTGCTATCAACATGGATCACTGTGGATGTTAACCTGGTTCACCTGGCTGAGGTGGCTTTTGCAGGCTTTTCCACAGTAAAGTTACTCCTTCTCTCCCACCTTTTCTTTTTTTTTTAAAGTTAAATCTTTATTGTTCAGATTATTACATTTGTTCCTCTTTTCCCCCCCATAGCTACTCTCCACCCAGTTCCCACCCCACCCTCCGCCCTCACTCCCCACCCACTGTCCTCATCCAA
>NW_006282434.1:1015420-1023418 GCF_000327345.1 Myotis davidii
CTGCATGCCTCTCCGAGGGAAAGCTGCCCTCGAGTTCCAACTGATGCCAGACAGTCCTGCTTCTCCGGTATGAGTCTGGGTCCCTAGAGACTCACCTGGAACTGGAGCTCAGAGCCTGAGACTCCCTCCCGATTGAAAACGACAACTGCGCCCTCAGCCACCAGCCCTCTCCGCATGCACTCCGCACCTTAGTATTTTACTTCAGCACTGCGCCTCCTCTGAGTCTCGGTATGCTTTTCTCTTTCCTTATAGTTGTGGAATTTCCACTCAGCCAGCCTTCCTGTGGTTCTGGATGATGTCCGTTCTGTCTTTTAGTTGTATTTTTGAAGTGGTTGTTCGAGGCAGCAAACTCTGGTGTTTACCTATGCCACCATCTTGGTTTTTCCCTCTCCCACCTTTTCATCTGTACTCTTCACACAAGCTCATTGTGGGTAGCCCACACCTCAATAGTGGGAGTTATAGCCCACCTCCTTGATGGGGGAGTAGCTACATAAGTTATTTGGAATTCATCTGCATGAGAGATTTGTCTATTTATTTATCTCTTTAATAATTTATTTATATCAGCATGGACTCATCGATATCCTATATTATAAAGAGGTAATATGCTAATTTGTCCATTACGGTGTCTGAGTCACGACGAGTCAAAGGGTTGCGCACGCACAGGAGCTGTGGGGCAGGGACTTCTGCCTCCAGCAGAGGCACGCCCAGGCCTGCCCAGCACTAACGTCCTGCCCAGGGCTGAGGTGAAGCTGCCTGCCTATGTCCCTGACCTGGGACGTGGTGCTGCCTGCGAGCATCCCCCCCCAGGGCAGAGCTGCTTCAGTGTCTCGGTGAACTTTGCAACCGACCCAAGGAGAAAACCGAGAGGGGAGAGGCCAGGAGCTCTGGATTCCCAGCACTTCAGTCACTTGAAAACAGCCCCACTTGGAATGCGAGGAGGTTGTACATTCAGCTGAGAAGTGAGGGGGCTGAACCCACCGTCTCTGGGCTCCGGTTGGTCCGAGGCCTGAGCGTCCACCGCAAGAAGGAAAAAATGGAGGGAGGGGCCCAGAGGAAGGAGGACAATCAAAGGAAATGTGTCTAGACTTTCCCCAGCCCTCTCCCTCTTTCTACTGCCCTCAAAACCCCTGGGCCGGCCACAGTTCTGTATCCACCTTTTAGTCCCCTGTTCTCCAACCACAGAGGAAAGAAATAAGGAAGGAATCCGTGCTGCCTCCAGAAAGTATCTATATACCTGATTGGCCGGTTGCCTCCCACAGAGAGAGGCCAGCCTGTGACTTCGGCCCGCTCACCATGGGGAGCGGGCCTAAGCCGTCAGTTGAACATCCTGTGAGGGCTCCCAGACTGTGAGAGGGGGCAGGCCGGGCTGAGGGACCCCCTTACCCCGTGCACGAATTTTTGTGAACCGGGTCTCTAGTTGGGTTATAATCCAATACTACTTTGTTAATTGAATTACTGCAGCTTTGTCCATTGGGAACTTTTCCAACGGGCTCCTGTATCCACTAAAAATATACCCATCATTGTATTTTTTGGGGTGCACTTCTGGGACTTTCTGCCACTAAAAGATGCTCTAAAAATCCACATATTTAACAGACCCCAACACACTAAAAGTCAAAATTTACCATTTTCAACCATCAAACCTAGACATTTCCAAATGGCTTGTTTATTTGTGGTTGTGGAACAAAGTAATTAAAAAGGTCATAGAATAATTTGTATCCTAAAACTCCCTCTCCTTTTACTCTGTAGCATGTCTAGCCAAGGCATGTAAGTCCAGTCAAGAGACTGGGACTCATCTGAGGAGAATCATCAATGGAGTGTTTTCCCAGGAGGTGCAGGGCTCTGGGCACAAGCACATCACTGGGAGAGGGCAGCGTTGTCTGAGTTAGCCTGGTTTCTATTAAAGAGCATCTTGAGCCACATCAGCTGCCGTCTTGGGACTCTCTGGTGACTGTCCTGAGAGGGAGGGTCAGGAAAGACCCATGGGTAGCAAGTCTGAGGGCTGGCGGTGGAGTGGGCTGGAGCGTCATGCACAGAGCGTTGTGTGGGCTATGGCCCGGGTTGACTGAGCCTGTGCTGCAGAAACTGAAGGAAGTGACTGTTCCCACAGGGTGCCGAGTGTGTGTCTGTGTGTGTGTGTACAAATGAGCTTGATGTGGGCAAACATTTCTTCCATCTTATAACTGGACTAGTGGCCCAGAATTCATGCACATTAAAAGGGAATTAATTAGAGGAAATATTTTAATATTGCTATTTGCCCTTTCTCTATAATAGAAGTATCAGAGATGAAAGAAAATTAGTAAAATGTATATGAAAATCTCCCTCCTGTCAGAGTCTGGGGCACGCCACAGGACCCAGAGTCAAGTCCCCACTCACCTGCGTGTACCTCGAAATAGTTCAAGACCCAGACCGGGCCGGCCCCACCCCCATCAAGTTCCACAGGGCAGGGGGCACAGCCTCAGGTCCCCCAGCCCAGCACCAGGCAGAGGGCACAGCCTCAGGTCCCCCATCAAGCCCCACTGGGTGGAGGGCGTGGCCTCAGGTCCCCTGGCTCAGCCTCAGGTCTCCTGGCCCCAGCGCTGGGGCAGGGGGAGGGCCCAGCCTCAGGTCCCCCGGGGCAAGGGGTGTAGCCTCAGGTCTCCTGGCCCCAGTGCGAGGGCGAAAGGGTTCTACGACCATTTGCATATTAGCTCTTTATTATATAGGATTAGATTGAGAGCCCTTTGCTGCAGCATGTGCGTGCTGTGTCAACCCATTGGATCCATGGCGGCACCTCTAGCACCCATTTCAGATTTTTGTTGAACCCTCTGCTGCGATGACACTGCAGCCACGTAACACAGAACCACCAGCTTGAAGGGAACTGGCTCTTGCCTTTCTTGGCTCTTCCTTGGTCTCCATATTTGCTTTTGCTCCTCTTCCTTAGCTGAACATCTGTTTACTTCAGAAGGCATCTGGTAGTGTTTCTAATTAGTGATAACAACAAATTATGCATACACCTTCACCTCACGGCATTTTAAACTGCTGAATGTCTTATCTCATGGCCAGGAATCACTTGTCAGTTATGTATACTCCACAGCACCCATTTTGATTGTTCTTTCTACTCTCTACCTGACGCCACTCCTCTTGTCTCTGCCTGCCCTCCCCCCCACACAACCTCTCCCACTCAGTTCTGCAGAGGACAGTAAGAACGGCCTGCAGGTAATCTCCTCCTGGCAGGCGCCAGTGCCAGCAGCAGCTGTCCTCCAGGTATGGTTCTTGGCACACTTCTTGCATTCTGACAGCACTGTGGCTTCTGTGCTTTCGGTGTTATTATTTTTATTGGGGATTGGGTGTATTGTGTTTTGTCTCACAGGGATTTTTCCCATCTGTTTCTGGGCTTGAGTTTATGGCAGAGGTTCATTTGAAATAGGATTGCTAGGTTTTATTTTCCCACTTGAGGCAAGAGTGTAGATGGGCTGTACTTTTAATTCCCTTTCTGCCACATCAGAGGAATATGTCATTTTATTCCTAAAGTAAAGAGGAAAAAGAACCACATCTGAAATAATCTAATGCAAATGTGTGCCAACAACTCCAACTCCACCAACCCTGGTACAGCAATTTCAAAAACTTGTGTGATTATCTATGTTCAAGTCACTCTTTTGAGTTTCCACTCAAGATCTGTAATAATGATGATAAAAGTAATGTTAACAGCAATAAAGTAGCGTACTTTTGTTGAATGCTGTCTAGTTGATACAAATCTCTTTCCATAGCTTAGTTTTCACAATAGCTACTAGTATACCCATTTTATGGTTGAGGAAACTGATGTGGGAGATTTTTTTTTCTCCTTCAAACACAGAAAGGTCCTAAAGGTGTACAATGATAATCTGCCTGGAGAAGCTCAGTAAATAAACCAAGAAACTGAATTACAAGAGGGCTGGAAAGGAATGAAGATACCAATAAGGAAGACAGCTCTTCGTGTTTCTTCGAGGATTTGGACAGAGCGCTAGGTGGAGCTAGGGCTTGCCTCTAGGATGGTGACTCAGGATTCCTGCCCAGGATCTGTCTCCTGGACTATTTCTCCTGGGCCCTCCCTTCTGGCCTCAGGCTGCTCTGAGCTTCCCCTAGGCCTAGCCAGTTCCTCTCCAGGCCTGCCCCCCACTGAGGAGGTACTTTCCTGCCTGCTCCCTAAGGATGCTCCTCTGGGCTTCTAGCCACTGAGCACTGACCTTGCTGTCACCTCCCTCCATTCCCTTCCTCCAGGAGGTCTCAGTTGGATTCTGAACTAACCCCTTACCCATTTCTTCTTCCCAAACTGTCAGAGAACATCTGGAATGCTACTCAGCTATTAAGGCGGATTCTAGCCTTCAGCAAAGCCTGGCTTTTTATGCATTAAAATGCTGAAACCTTGCGTCCTTCCCTGCAACGGTTGTCCAGGCTCATGGGCTAGCATGGTCCATTGCCAGAAGCGTCCCTTCTTCCTCATGGTCAGTTATGGGCATGCCCACGGCAGAGGGTGTTGGGGCGTTTCAGGGGCTCTCCTCTCAGGTTTCCTTTGGGCCAGGCAAGCCACCTTGCACAGGCTCCCAGAAGACACCTTTCCTCTTGGCTTTTGCCCGCTTTCCCTTTCTACCTCTCTCCTTCAGGGTTCTGCTTGGTCTTGCAGTGAGGACAGCTTCTCTTCTTGTTCAGGTGTGGCCAAGCTCTGTTAACTCTGGATCCTTGACATTCTTCAGAGCCAAGTACTCATAAGATAAAACAAAAACAACAACAACAAACTCCTCTTGCTAATACCCAAGCTGATCTCATTATGCCAAGGCCTTCCCATCCTGGACACACACAACACAAAGCAGGGATGAGGTGGGGAGGGTGAGGGCGAACGGAAGCTCCTTATGCCACTAGCGATTCTCCAGTAGCCTTGAAGAGTCCCAGGCCCTACCTAGTTTTGGGCCAATGCTAGTTCCCTCTAGAGCAGGATGCCCATCACCTCTGTTTCTTTTAAAACCTGCACTTCCTTTGGTAGCAAGTTCTGCTTCTCTTGTCAGGGACAACATCACCTTGGAGCAGAGGAAAGATGACTAACATTCCACGGCCCAGTGCTGACTGCTCATACTTCCTGTGTTTCCATCTGCCCCAGGTTTCCCTGATGACTGTGACCTTCCCTGTATTTTATTTTTAGCAAACCTTCATTGAACAGTTATTCAAATACTAGAGGCCCAGCCCATGAAATTCGTGCATGGGTACGGTCCCTAGGCCTGGCTTGCGATCAGGGCCAACTTCCCCGGCTGCTGGCATCTGGCCCGTCCTCCCGCTGACCACCCATCCCTGGTTCCCCGTTCGCCATCTTGCACCTGAGGTGGGCCCGGCCCAGGATATACTTCGAGCCCATGTAGGAGGCTATGATCCCCCTGGTGGAGGCCCGTTCACTGGAGGTGCTTTTGTGTAGAATTTCTTTCAGGGAAGGAATGGGGTGTGGGTCCAATGCCCGAGAGAGTTCCAGGGGGCCAGTGGCACCATCAGGGTCATTCTGGTCACTCCTGAAAGTTCACTGCGTTTATTCGTTGGAGGATTCTAATTGCAGGGTCCTGGGGCACGACAACCCATCCCACAAAAAGGTCCCATTAGATTTCAGGTTGCATCACCACCGAGGAGGGTAAGATCAGGTGCTTTAAGCAGAGAACACAGAATTCTGAACAGGGTTAGAATTCAGCAGCAACAGGTTTCTCAACAACCCACCTAACCAAAGCCTGCTACCTTGCTGATAGCTTCTCCCTCCCTCCTCAGGGAGCAGGTAGAGAGGAGTGAGGAGCAACTGTCTGCAGCAGTGGGCAGCCTGTGTCTTGGCTGTGGGGAAAGAATGCCAGCCGGCTGGCCCCACCCACCCATCCCCGGTTCCCTGTTCACCAACGGGCAATTGGAGCCTGCTTTGGGGGGGGGTGGGGACGGGGCAGGGTGGGGGACCCTGAGGTTGGCCTTTCCCACTGCTGGTTGCCCTCTGTTTGGGGCAACTGGCAGGGTGGGGGCCTTGACCTGGCACCGTCACTTCCGCCACCACCCAACCCTGGTTCCTTGTTCCCCATCAGGTGATTGGAGGACCGAGAGGTTGGCCGACAGGCCTCAGATAGGGTGACTGGGGCAGACGTTCAACACAGCGGGCAGCCCCCTGGTGGTTGTTCCACTCGTTCAGTAGATTTGCATATTACCCTTTTATTTTATACTAGTAGCCCGGTGCACAAAAATTTGTGCACTTGGGGGTGAGGGTGAGGAGTGGGGCCAGACCCCTCAGCCCGACTTGCACCCTCTGTCCTGTTCCTGGACCCCGGCCACTCCTGGCCTAGGCACAGGCCTAGAGGCTTGGGCAGCCTGGCTCCCGAGGCCCCATTTTATCAAGAGAACAAAGTCGGCGTTAGTTACAGCCCTCACCGAACCCAGTACAGTGCATCTGTGCATACAGCTGCCTCGTTCATGTGCCTGCTTCGCCCTACTGAATTACTAACATCTTGAGGACATAGGTCTGTCTTATCCTGCTTCACCTTCAGTGCCTGGCCTGGTGCCAGGGACCTGAGAGGGCTTGCTGAGTGAGTGAATAATGAGCGAGTCAATGAGTGAATGAATGAGGAGTAAGTGAATGAGCAAGCAGCTACCAGTGGGGATAGTTCGCACTCTGGTCTGAGCTGCCTGATGCCAACCCCGGGAAGTTCCTGCCCTGCTCCCAGCGGCCCCACTCTCCTCTCCCGGCTGCATAGTTCGTGCAGGGCAAAGGCTGCCCTGGTATGCGTTTTGGCAAATCAGTGCATTAGCACCTGCCAGCCTGGGATCCCAGTGAAGGGCCGTTTTTGGGCATGGCCAGTGGCAGGTCGGTGCATTAGCACTTGTCGGCTGGGGATCCCTGCTGGAGGGCTATTTGTGGGCGTGGCCAGTGGAAGATCGATGCATTAGCATCAGTCAGCTGGGGATCCCCCTGGGGGGTCATTTGTGGGCGTGGCCAGTGGCAGATTGGTGCATTAGCACCAGTCAGCTTGGGATCCCCCTGAAGGGCCATTTGTGGGTGAGGCTGGTGGCCTATCGCTGCGGTTCCACACCAGCCCTGGGTCTGTTCCCACAGGGGCCGCCTGCCACTCGGGGACGCAAATAGCAGGCCCGGATGGCAGCGGGGCAGGTGGGATGGCGCTGACCTGCCCTGCCTGCAGTATGCAAATTAGCCGCCATCTTTTTTAAAAATATTTTATTGATTTTTCACAGAGAGGAAGGGAGAGAGATAGAGAGTTAGAAACATCGATGACATATCCACTGAGCCAAACCAGTTTCGGCTAGCCGCCATCTTTGTTGGCGGTTAACCGCCATCTTGGCTGGTGATTAATTTGCATATCTTGCTGATTAGCCAATGGGAAGGGTAGCGAAGTTACAGTTAATTACCATGTTTCTCTATTATTAGATAGGAGGATTGTGCCAGGGAGGTGGTACAAAAAATGGAAAGGTTTTGTTCTGGATCTCCTGAGACCTGTGATGCAAGGGAGAGGTAGCTGGTGGGTACACATTTTCATAATGTACATTTCCTTTGTTCCTTTGTGTTATTTATTTGTGTTTGCAGTTCTAGTGAATGGTTTGTTAAGAAAGCTCCAGGGGAGGGCGAGGTGAGCGTTGATGTAGCTGGTCAGGAGAGTTTTCCTCTGAGAGGTGAAATTTGGTCCTGGCCAAAGGATGTCTAGGACTGTGACTGGTAGGAATATGCAGTTGGAAAAGGGCGCAGGCACAGCACAGCGCTAGAACGTGACACCTTGTCCTCAGAGACCCTCCCGTGGCTAGTCTGGCTCTGTGGAAAGATGTGGGGAAAGGAGTGGGAAGGGATATACGAGTGATGCTGTTGAGGGTTCCCATAGTAGAGGAGTGTTTTTCCAGTTATTCCAGTGATAACAATATAAAAAATAGTTTATCTATACATTAAAAAGATTCGGCCTAATTCTCTACAGGGGGAAGGCAGCTGTCACTATACTGTTAATTCCAGTCTTGAGCTTTTTAGAAGAT
>NW_006282434.1:1023445-1029082 GCF_000327345.1 Myotis davidii
CAAGCACCAGCATCCTTGTTCCTGTGTGGAAACTATTTTCCAAAAGTGAATAATTGATTGCATTTGTCTGTCTGACTTTGGTAATGGCTTTATGCCTTTTATTTTTGTTTTGTGCTTGTAGTCTGTATGTTTGGGGGTTTGAGAATGCAGGCGGGGGCCCATCTGCCTGGATTTCCACCTCCGCTCTGCTACTCCCCAAAGGTGTGATGAGCAAGTACTGAACTCTCCTGTTCCTTTGTTTCCTCTTCTGCAGAATGGAGATAATGACGGTACATTCCAGGGTTAATGTGAGGGTTAAATGAAATTATACATGTAAAAAACTCTCCTTCCTGGCACAGAGTAGACAATAAGTTTTCCTTATTATTATCGTGCTTTTAAAAATTAAATGAATTGTTCATATTGGTATTGAAAAATTGGAAGAGTAATACATACACATGGTGAAGCAACAGCCACAACCAATTCCCTGGTTTGTACCAGAGGGTGAATAGTGAATGAAACCCCCACTCCAACCACACCACCACCCCTGTGCCTTCCGTGCCTCCCAGCCTGAGGCCCTCACTGTTACATTTTAGTGTATGTTTCCAGAATCAGGTTGAGATTCTAGAGCATATTTATGTGTGTGTGCCTCCCTCCCTCTGAATCTGAAATATATGTGTGTGTTTGTGCATGTATATCCATAGATGCTTAAAGACATATATGTATAATTTGCACCTTATATTGTCACATTATAACATATCTTAGTGATTATTTTATATCTGCTTTATGGACCTATATAATTCTTTTAAATGATGACATAATATTTTATTTTATACTAGAGGCCCAGAGCGTGAAATCTGTGCACGCGAGGGGTCCCTCAGCCCAGCCTGTGCCCTCTCGCAGTCTGGGAGCACTCGGGGGATGTCTGACTGACAGCTTAGGCCCGCTACCTGTGGGGAACAGGCCTAAGCCCCTAAGGTGTCAGTCAGACATCCTTCACCACTCTACTTGCCAGCCATGAGCCTGATTCAGGGCTCTGGCTGAGCAGCGCTCCCCCTGTGGGAGTGCACTGACCACCAAGGGGCAGCTCCTGTGTTGAGCGTCTGCCCCCTCGTGGTCAGTGGGTGTCATAGCGACCGATCACTCTGCTGTTTGATAGATTTGCATATTGGCCTTTTATTATATAGGATATATAAACTCAGTCCCTTATAAATGGAATATTAAGATTATTTCCAGTCTTGTGTTTCAAACAGTGTTCCAATGATTACTTTAATACATTTTCATTTTGATGGATATTACCAAATTGAAAATTAGGAAGTGTATTCTTCCCTGTTTTCCTATAAGCTCTTCAGTGCAATCTACATTTTTCATGTATGCTTTGTGAGGCGAATTTACTTTGGGGGATGTGATGTGAAATGTTGTATTAAGCTTCAAGGTGGTATAGAAAAACCAGAGGTTACCTACATGTGAGATACAAAGAGGATTTTTTTTAGTGAAGGAAATCTCTCTGATGAAATATTATTACCCTTAAAATGTTTCTCTTGAAAAAAAAATTGCTTTATCAAGCACAAAAAGAAGGTAATACATTTTTATTTATCACTAGTGAATCTATTGCTGTCTTAATATACTTTAAAACAAATCTGAGTTAAAAAACAAACAAACAAGGAAGAAACATCTGTGTATGATAGGTGAATATTTTAAAATAGTCCATTAATTTAAATTTTAGAAATATTTTTTCAAGTGTTTTGGAATGCCCATAATGGAAAATAGGAAATAAGGCATACTTATAAAAAATTATCTTTATTGTTAAAAGGATTACAGATGTCCCCTTTTTCCCCTCCAATGACCCCTTCCTACCCCCTGCCCCAAACCTTCACCACACTATTGTCTGTATCCATGGATTATGCATGTATGCATATAAATTCTTTGGTTAATCTCGCCTCACCCACCCAGCCATCCACCCACCCACCCACCCCCACCTTCCCTCTGACTTCTTAAAGGATCAAATTAAAAGGGGGAGGCAGGGAGAATGCTGGAGGAAGGCATACAGACAATTTTAAGAAAAAGGCAAAGTGGAGAAAGAGACATAAGAATGAAAAAAGCATAGCAGTTGGGTCTATAGCTGAAACTCTAGGAATACCAGTCAATTCTGTGGACCAATTGTACTGACACTATCACACTAAATGTTAATCTTTGGGGATCTCGAGTCACTGAAGAAAAAAGGCTCAGTAAATTCATAATAGATCAGCTCAGGTAAACTAGTGAGGAAGTGTGTAGTACATGTTAAAATAATCTTCATCAAGATAATTTTTGCAGTGTTGTCATTTAAAGGGGAAATCAGCTGCTATTGGAAAAATGACCTTTCATAGACAAACTCCTTGCTTAACAGTGCTGGATAAATGAGGCCTTACTGTATCTAGTCTTCTAAAATGTATACTGTTAGCTTTTTAAAAATGCTATCTTCAGAGAGAGATCTGTTTATTACTTGGTTAGCTATCTTTGATTATACGATTTGCTCCTTGTTTAAGCTGTTTATGAAAGTGTCACTATAAAATATTGATAGTGGTCATGGCAAGACTCAGAAAAATGACCTGCAGGTCTAATTCCATTCCAAAGAATTCAAGGGACTTTCCAAATTAATTTATTTGAATTCTGCTTGGAATTTGCAGTTCGGTAAAGGGTAGATAGACACTAATGTTTTTATCATCTATAAAGTTAGGGTTTCTAAGCAGATGACTTATGTTTAACTTCCAGAAAACTAACTTCTTAAGTATCATCAAGTTTTGTTATAGGCGTCTGTTCACAAACAAATGGTGTGTGGTATATGACCTTACTGATCACCTAATTTTTTATTTAACTTCTAAGGGCTTTATTTGACAAGAATCTTGAAATGATTGATTTGTTTTTCAAAGAGTCAGATATTTTTCCTAACCCTCTGTCATTTCTTAAATGGATCTGGATTAGTGAGGTTAATACTTCATTTTAATACTAAATTCATTTTGTGAGGTTGTATTGAATATTCTTGAAATATGGGTTTGAGAGCTTTTTTTGAGGTTCTAGCAGGGGAGCGCAGCTACTCGTATACCCTTGACCAAAGACCGGTCCTCTCCTGGGGCTGGGGGAAAGGTCGTCCTCTTCGACCGAGCGAGCAGCTCCGGGAGGGACTCACATGGATCGGTGAGGGAGGAGGGGGACACCCGCCTAGCCAGCCAGATCAGCCGAATCAACCCTGGCGATCAATGGGGTGACAGATGTCACAGCCAGATCGCCCTCACATCCATGGGTTTGGAATTAAAATCTTTTTTTTTTTTTTAATGGGGAGATTTTGTTGCAGTGATTCCTACTTTGATCTATACAGGATGAGCAGGCATTTTCTCCTTATTCCCTATCTGATCTTATCCCCTTTGTTAATGAAGGTTCTGTTAGGCCTCTCCCACCCTGCTGTGTTCCCTTGTTTTTCTAACACCAGATTACATTAGCTACCCCGAGGAATAAATCAGTGTTTTCTTCTCAAAGAAACAATATATGATTGTGAAAATATACAGCTACAGCCTTCCAGTGAATGCCCAGCAATGCCTCTAGGCCCAGGCCCTTGTGTTTCAAGTCTCCTTCATGGGTATTGACGCCTTTCAGATGAGGGCAGTTCATTCTTGCCTGAATTGGCTGGCCAACCGATGTGAGTACCAAGTCGAGCCTTGTGCTAGATACTACAGTCCTGACTTCAACAAAGCTGAGTTTAAAGAACTGTGGAGTGGACATTGGGACTCCTGGCTTTTTTTTCTAACTCTTGACCTTGGAATGTTACCTCACCTCTCCGGTCTTCAATTCCACTGTCTTTGTTATAAGAGAGTGATACTTTTAATAAAAGGTCTTTCCTAGTGCAAAAATTAGATGATTCTAATGAAAGAAAAAGAAAATTATAAAGTGAAACTCCCATTTGACCCAGTAATTCTACTTCCAAGAATATATCCCAAGAAATCAGAAACACCAATCAGAAAAGATATATGCACTCCTATGTTCATAGCAGCACAATTTACCATAGCTAAGATGTGGAAATAGCCTAAGTGCCCATCAGCAGATGAGTGGATTGGAAAACTCTGGTACATCTACACAATGGAATACTATGCTGCTGTAAAAAAGAAAGAACTTTTTCCATTTGCAACAGCATGGATGGACCTGGATAGCATTATGCTAAGCGAAATAAGCCAGTCAGAGAAAGATAAGTATTACATGATCTCAGTCATTTGTAGAATATAATGAACAACATAAACTGATGAACTAAAATAGATCCAGAGACATAGAAGCATCGAACAGACCGTCCAACTTCAGAGGCAAGGTAGGGGAGGGAAGTGGCTAAATAAATCAACCAAAGGACTTGTATGCATGCATATGAGCATAACCCATGGACACAGATAGTAGGGGGGTGAGGGCATGTGCTGGGGGTTGGGGGAGGCCTGGGAGAGATCAATGGGGGAAAAGGAGACATATATAATATTTTGCAACAATAAAGATGAAAAACATTAAACTATTTAATTCTAGCTGCCTAAAGTATGAGGGGCATCAACATCACAGGCTCAGCTCTGTGCCTCAGGGAGTGACTAAGGGCCTCCTGGACAGGACAGTGTTCTTCATTACTTCCTTCCACTGTGTTCTCCCAGTGCTTTGCCTTTAAAGGCCTCCCATTGGAGAGTTTATCATGTCATATTACACTTATCTATGTATAGTATGTCTCTTTTATGGTACCATGACCCGCTGGAGAGCAGGAACTATATCTCATCTTCATATCTCCATTCTCACACTCAGTATCCATCACATCAGTTACCCAAGAATGATTGTTGAAAAGCAATCCGTCTGAGGAACAAAAAGCAATAACTTGCAGATCCTGAGAGTATGTTTTCTTATCATAGCACTAATCTGTCAGTCAAGAGACCCTGGTTTACAAACTGACCAGTTCTAGGCCCCTGGACACCTTGCTTAACCTACAGTTTGCCAAAATCACTGGGTTGTGCTAAGGCTCAAATAAGATGATTCAGAAGAAAACACCTTAAAGAATAAAGAGCTATTAATATTTTTAAAGAGCTATTAATATTAATAGTCATTTCTTGAGCCAATGTTAAAGTCATCATTACCATTTCTGTTTTACTGGTGAGGAAGTCAAGACTCTGAGATGCCTTGTTTAAAAATGCCACAGTTAGCAAATGGATGGTCTGGGATTCAAAGCTCTTTCTACTACATTACACTGCCTCCTGCTATGCAGTGGATACATCAATCTTTAGTGAATACATACGATGTGCAAGTTGCTGTGTGTTTGTATGTTTTTGGTGGTGATGAGAGGTTGTAAAAATATAATAGATGCTGCATTCATATCCGATTTAATCTCTCACCACTGTTTGACACTGTTGACCACTTCCTCCTTGAAACACATGCTTCCTTTGGCTTTGTAACATAGCCCTCTCTTTGCGGCTATTTCTTTTCAGTTTCGTTTGAAGATTTTTCCTTTTTTAATGCAGCCATTATGTGTTGGTATTTCTGAAGAATTGGTTCTAGACCTTTTTCTCTTTTCATTCCCCTCCCTTCTTTCCTTCCTTCCTTGCTTCCTTCCTTTCTTCCTTCCTTCCTTCCTTTCTCTCTCTCTTTCTTTCCTTCTTTTTCTTTTCTTTC
>NW_006282434.1:1029207-1035864 GCF_000327345.1 Myotis davidii
TGTGAGCATTTTTTCATTACCCCCCTCCCCCCAAATAAGATTGTGGATTTGATCCCTAGTCAGAGCATGTACAGGAAGCAAGTGATCCATGTTCCCCTCACATCATTGTTTCCTTTCTCTCTCTCTCTCTCTCTCTCTCTCTCTCTCTCTCTCTCTCTCTCTTTCTTTCTTTCTTTCCTTCCTTCTTTCTTTCTGCCATCATTTATGTAAGCCAGTAAAGGAGTCATGGTTTGGACTGTCCTTTCCTTCACTCTTCTGGAAAGAGTTCATTACCAATTTCCATTAGTGTTTCCACTAATTAGTTCTCTTATATGTCTTGTTCTCTCCATTTCTACTGCCCAGCCACAGTCTAAGCCACCACCACCTGTCACCCAGACTGCTGCATTAGCATCCTAACTTGATCTTCCTATATGCTCTCTGGTCCTCCTCTTTCAGTCCCTTTCCACACTAGTGACAGAGTGGTTTTTAAAAAAACATAAATGTATTCCACTTACCCTCAATGGATTTGCATTGCTCTTAGGAAAAAGACCCAGACCTTTCTCAAGGCACAGTCTCTGAATGGGCTTGCCCACCGTTCTAACCTTATCTCCTTCTTCCTTCCCTCTCTGTTCACTTTAGTCTCACTGGCCTTGCAGTTTTAAGAACTTGACCTTATCCATTCTACAATTGGGTATTAACATAGTCTGTTACCTTTACTGGAATACTCATTCTATCTCCACCCTCTGTGGTAGGCTGAATAATGACCTGCAGAGATATACAGATCCAAATCCCTAAAACCTGTGAATGTTACCTTCTATGGTACCAGGATTTTGCAGATATAATTAAGGATTCTGAAATGGGGAGATTATCCTGGGTTATGAGAATGAGCCCTAAATGTCCACTAGAGTGAGGCAGAGGGCGATTTGATACAGAGGACAGAAGGCAAGGTGATGATGGAAGTAGAGAGAGATTTGGAAATGCCATGATCTGGCTCTGAAGATGGAGGAAGGTGCCACGGGACAAGCAATGCAGCTCTAGACACTGGACAGGCAAAGGAACAGATTCTCCTCCAAAGCTTCCCAAGGGGCATGGCCCTGCCACAGCTTGGTTTCTGCCCAGAGAAACCATTTTGGATGCTGTGCCTCCAGAACTGTAAGATAATAAGTTTCTGTTACTTTGAGGCACTAAGTTCATGGCAATTTGTTACAGCAGCAATAGTAAACTACTATAAAACTGCCAGAAGCCAATTCCAGCATGTCAGCAGGGCTGAATCATCTGGGAATGGCTTAAAAGGCATTTCCCCAAACCTGAAAAGGATGATTGCTTGTTGCCAGACAGCTCAGGGCATCTTAATCTACATGTTATTGCCTCCTACTGGCCAAACACCTGAACAGCCATGGGCAAATTCTTCCAATCTGACAATGGACTCTATAAATGAAACCCTACCCATTGAAGTGTATATCTCCACCTCGCCTTAGGACAAATTGTGTTAATAAATCGCAAGGGGTCCTGAGACGAGGAGAACTTAGTTCCTTTTAGCTAAGCTCCTCTGACTCCCTATAATGCCTTTCAAAATTATGTTTTGTCTCTGGACTCTTTAGTAAGTTACACACAGCCCTTCTCCTGATTTCTGAACCCTTCTTGATGCTGGAACAAGAACTCTGGCATAAAACATTCATATTTAAGCAAATGTTTTGAGCTCCCTAGAGTAAAACAAGAGAGGCCCCGCCAGGGGCCTAGAGCTATGCCATCTGTCTGGTAGCCAGAGTTATAGGTGGCCACAGAGCACTTGAAAGTTGCACTTGGGCTAGTGCAACTGAGGTGAGACAGTGAGAGGTTGGGGCCATTTTCCTAAAAGCAATGCAAATCCATTGGGGTGAGGGAGAGGAATTCATTTGAATGCATTTATTTTGAAGGGGTTGCCACCTGCTGTTAATTCTCCTTTGCCCCAGGAACAGTAATGGGCACATGACCAAGGCCTGGCTAATCATGATATGCTATCCTCAAGGCCATGATAACTGGCCTGTTAGTCTAGTACCTGAGCCAGAGCAAGTAGGAGATGTTATGGGAATACGGAAATGGCAAGCGCTCTCTTTCCCCCAGAGTTTCTGAGCTGGAATTATGCAAGACTAGAACTGTCAGGGACTCCGTGCTCCCCTTCTTCCTCTGCCTGGGGGAAGTGTGATAGCAGGGAGAACAAGGTTGATATGAAGAAGCAGAGCTGAGATTATCAGGGGCAGAGGTACAGAGAGGAAATGACTTGATTACATTTTTGGAATCCCTTGTGTCCCTAAGGCAATTTTTTTTAAAAAAAATATTTTTATCGATTTTAGAGAGGAAGGGAGAGGGAGACAGAAACATCAATGATGAGAGAGAATCATTGATCTGCTGCCTCCCACACGACCCCCACTGGGGATCGAGCCCACAACCAGGGCATGCACCCCTGACTGGAATCGAACCTGGGACCCTTCAGTCCAAAGGCAGATGTTCTATCTACTGAGCCAAACCAGCCAGGGCCCTAAGGCAATTTTTATCTCTGAGATCACAAGAGTAAAGTTCACAAAGGCCTGGGTTGTAGGAGGCCCCCGTGTCACTACGTGGAATGAGCTTGCCAAAATAAAGCCAATAGGAAAAGACTGGACAAAAATCATACACCTATGAAGAAGAACAACTGTAATAATCTGAACAATAAAGATTTAATTTAAAAAAAATAAAGCCAATAGGGAGGAAGGCAGAACTGAGAGTCTGGGAAAAAGGGCTGGGGTCCTGAAGACCGCCCATGAACTTTTGGGACCCCATGGTAGCAAGACCTGTTAGATGTCCCAATCATGTAAGCAAATAAGTACCCCCCTTTTCCCTAAATATTTTTCATTATCGTTCTTTCACTTGACAATTGAGTTTTATTCATACAACTAGAAAAGCTACTAGTGCATTATTTGAAGTAAGATTTTTAAAAATTTATATTTGTACTGTGTGGAGAAAAAGAAATTATTCAGAGATTCTTGAAAGATTAGGCAATAAAAGCAATAACCTATTTTACAACAGCCTTGTAAATGGCTGCCATAAATCCAGGCCCCAGTAAATCAATTGCCTCCCTGGTAAGTTTCATTCCACCACCCTCCTCCTACCACCATTTACTAGGGAGAGTTGAGATGCCAAAAAAGGCACAGGGTTGGCAATCTCAATGATTTTCCTGCCCTTTACCTCTGTCCTGCAGGTGATCACTTGGAAAGTCTTAAAGTACAAGACTTTCAAGGCAAGAATTTTTGGGGTCTGCCTTGCGTCTCTTGATGACTAGAACAATGCCTGCCTGGCTCATGTTAAGTGCTCAAAACTATTTTTGAATGAATGGCAGCAATATTTACTTTGCACCTATTGTGTGAAGTACATTAAGCACATTAAGGCATTCAAGGGAACTGATGAATTTAGGAATAGTTCCCTGTCCACACAGAGGGTACAGATTATTTTTTTTCTAATTTACTATAAGCCCATAGACTAAAAATCATTAAACTTTCTCCTCTGATCCATTTGCAAAATACTCTTCAAAACAGCATCAATGTTCTTATATGTTTTAACATTATCTGGTTCAGGTATTTCCTTGGATGGATGGATCAGATGGATCAAATGCTTAAGAAATACCGACTCCGTGGAAGTCCCAGGTTTATCCTATGAGATACAACCAACATTTTGTTTTTAACCATCAGAAATAGATAATTGAGAGTAGGATGGTTTAATTCCACATCTGAGCTAAAAACATGGCAGTGCATTCTGTGTTATTCATGGAGCAAATATAACCCATCCCAGCAAGCCATGGAAATCGTGAATAAAGTGATGATGAGGGCCTTGTGATGGTGGTTTTCTGAATGAATGCCTGCAGTCAGTTTGCCGTGGAGCTCTGCCAGGGGAGCTGTGCTTCTGGACTGTGCTCGGATCCGGCGAGCACGCTGTCACTCCCTGACCCGCCTGCACTGTTTATGGTGAACCCCGTCAGCTCACACCCTGCATGCACGTACAGGTCAAGGGCAGCCTTTCAGCATCACCATGTCCACTGCGTGAATGCTGCCCATAAGGTGCAGTCAGAGGTGGGAGAGTGCGGGGAAGTACAGCAAATGCTTGCTCCACCCTCCATTCCGTGCAAAAAGTCAACAACCCATAAACCAGTCCACGTGGTCAGCCTCTTGTGTCCTCCCAGCGAGGGTGTGTGCACAGGGGCCTAGCACCAGATGTTGGATGCTGTTTACTCCTGTCTAGCTAGGGAGTCATTATTAGCCAGAAAGGAACTGTGACGTCAGTTTGGTCTTTGTGGATTTCCTGATTCAATGTTTATGAAGCACACACAGATGGTCTACGATATCTGGTCTAATTTGTATCATATAATAGACATTTTTCATTTTCTATGTGCTGGTAATTGTCATGTGTTGTGTTCTGTGACACTGTGGACATAAAACTATGGTGGAAGGCAGAAGGAGGTGGTACTTTTTCAGTCTCCTTTCCCTCCTTACCCCAGAGAGCGAGTGGGTGAGAGTAAGGCCTCTGCCTCAGTCAGCTTGCAGAATCCTTATTATTTCAGATTCTGTCTTGTTGTCATCCATCAGGACCTGGAGCCTGGAGTCAGGTGTGCTTCTGGGATGGAGCACGAGTTCCCGGAGAGACCCGCACAGGAGATCTGAGGTCCTGCTGGCTCCCTCTCTCAGCTGCGGAGCAAAGATCTGAGGATCGCTCCCCTGCCTACGTTCAAGGGGTGGGAGAGTATCTGCGAGGCTCTTAAGCCTTTGAAGGCAGGTGCTGTAAGAATTTGAGATAAAAGTTTCCGGAGATGAAACAATGGTCAGGAGGCCCTTGAGGGCTGACAACATCAGCACAACTGATTTTTCTTCTCTTCTTCTTTGCCAAGCCCTAGGCTTTCGAGTTTGTTGTAACGTAAGGACTTGAATTGAGGGGGGAAGCGTACTGTGATACCTTAATATCTCCTTCCTCATCCCCCTCTAGGGAAATGGGAAAGAAGAAAGGAGAGGAAGAAGAAAGGTTGGAGGAGGAGGTTAGGGAAGGGCTTTGATGCCGATCTTTTCTCAAGCGCATAGGAGGAGGAGAGATGCTAACACAGCCCAGTGCAGCGAGCTAACTTGCTCAGTGTTTCCAGGATGTGTCATCTCCTTCAAGCCTCTGTGCAGCTGTGGTCTCTCAGTCTGGGCTGCCCTTATCTTCTTCCTCACCTGGGAACTGGCAGTTAGCCAGCCTCCCTGGTCCTTGGTGAGTCCCCTGCTCCAGCACCGGCTTGTTCACCACTAGCTTGTGTCTGGCTCTCTAGACTGAACAAAATTTTTAAGTTGATTTCAGAGAGGAAGGAAGAGGGAGAGAAAGAAACATCAATGATGAGAGAGAATCATTGATTAGCTGCCTCCTGCGTGCCCCCTGCCTCCTGGGGATTGAGCCCACACCCCGAGCATGTGCCCTGACCAGGAATCAAACCATGATCTTTTGGTTCATAGGTAGACACTCAGCCACTGAGCCATGCCAGCTGGGATAGATGGAACTCCTTTTAAGTACAGGAGCTGGGCTTTATGTATCTTTTCACCTGCCTGATTCTGAATCCCCAGTGTCTATGCCCAGTAAAGATGGGTAGTGTAAGAAGAGTGCCTCCGTTCCATGTCAGTCCAGGGGATGCTAATATTCAGAAATTGAAGGTCCCTCTATCACAGCCATGCCACCAGGACAGAGTGGAAATATGATCATTTAAATCTTGAAGCTGGTTAATTTCATATACAACCCACACGCTATCAACCTCTATATGTCTTCTACACTACATCTGTAGTATACATTTCTATATAGGGAGATAGATATCTCACTTATATTTAACTAGAGGCCCGGTGCACGAAATTTGTGCACGGGCGGTGTGGGGGAGTGTCCCTCAGCCCAGCCTGCACCCTCATCAATTTGGGACCCATCAAGGGATGTCCGACTGCCCACTTAGGCCCAATCACACGGGGCAGTCGGACAGCCCTCTCACAATTTAGGACTGCTGGGTCCCAACCGCTTCTGCCTGCCAGCCTGATCACCCCCTAACCACTCCCCTGTAAGCCTGGTTGATGTCGAACTGCTCCCCTGCTGGCCCGATTGCCCCCAACTGCCCTCCCCTGCCAGCCTGGTACTCCCAATTGCCCTTCCCTGCTGGCCTGACCTTCTGCCTGCCATCTTGTGGAGGTGATCTTGTGTCCACATGGGGGCGGTCATCTTGTGTGTTGGAGTGATGGTCAACTGTTTGTGCTCTCTCCCCTCACCCCCAACAATACTCTGTACACAGTAGGTGTTTCAAAAGTGCTGTGTAATCTTATTGTCCTCAGCCTCTAGGAGCCTAGGTGGTTGTGGTGGGCAGAATAATGGCTCCTAAATATGTCTACACCCTAATCCTAGGAACCTGCAAATATTACCCTTATGTGGCTAAAGGACCTTGCTGATGTGATGGAATTAAGGGATCCAGACGAGGATATTATCCTGTTATCTGGGAACTTGATGTAATCACAACAGTTCTTCTTCTTTTTTTTTTTTTTTAGAGAGTTTCTTTTTTTTTTTTAATATATTTTTTATTTTTTTTTACAGAGAGGAAAGGAGAGAGATAGAGAGTCAGAAACATCGATGAGAGAGAAACATCGATCAGCTGCCTCCTGCACATCTCCCACT
>NW_006282434.1:1037244-1038932 GCF_000327345.1 Myotis davidii
CGCCGCACCCTCCGCGCCGCCAGCCCCGCTCCGCGCGCACTCGGTACCTGAGAATTTCACTTCAGCACTGCGGATCCTCTGAGTCTGGATATAATATTCTCTTTACTCCTAGTTGTAGAATTTCCACTCAGCCAGCCCTCCTGTGGCTCTGGATGTTGTCCTTTCCCTGGTTCAAGCTTAATTTGAATTGGTTGTTCAAGGCAGCAATCTCTGGTGTTAACCTATGCCGCCATCTTCGGTTCCCCCCACAACAGTTCTTCTAAGAGTGACACAGGAGGAGTCAGAGGAGAAGGTGATGTGACCGTGGGAGTGAGGTCAGAGGGTGCAGTTTGAAGGCGGAGGAAGGGACAGCAAGCTGAGGCAAACAGGTGGTCACTGGAAGCAGGAATTGCCCTGGAAGAGCCAGCTGCCGCAACCTTGACCTCAGCCTGGTGAAGCTGAGTTTGGATTTCTGACTTCCAGCACTAAAAGGCAATGCTTACTGTTGTTTTAAGCCATGAAGTTTGTGGTAATTTGTTATAGCAGCAACAGGAAACTACAAAATGGTATGCCTGGTGCCATGTCTGGGTGATCTTAGGGCAGTACAAGAGCCCTGCTGGACCGAGGGGTCAGGAAACAGGTGCAGACCAACCGGCTGACTCCCAGACCCCTCTTTCTTTCCAGGCACTGGGCGGAGGAGACTCTGTCCTTGCAGCTTTGTGCATCCCTAAGGATTGAAATGTAAAATCCTGGCTGGAGGGGTTGCCTGGTGGGGAATCAGCAAATGGGACTAGCAAGCTGCTATGCCTGGGATTCCCCTTTTGGAAATCATTTCCCCCTAAGACACCCACAGTGACGCAAAGTAGCTCTTTTGGCTTTTCTCCAAAATACGTTCTCCCCAAATGAGGGAAACACCCCCAGGGAAAACGAGTTCCTGATTCAAAATAACTGCCTTAAAGATATCAAATCAGACAGCATTAGCCATCCCACCTGTCCCTGACACATTGGCACATGATTAAATATACCTGGAGAGATAAGGGACACTATTAGCACTGCTGGATAAGATCGAGAAGTAAAAAAGAACAAAGCAGAAACATGTCTGAAAAATTTAATTCATGGGGAAACCAAGATGGCGGCATAGGTAAACACCAGAGTTTGCTGCCTCGAACAACCACTTCAAAAATACAACTAAAAGACTGAACAGACATCATCCAGAACCACAGGAAGGCTGGCTGAGTGGAAATTCCACAACTAGAAGGAAAGAGAAAAGCATACCGAGACTCAGAGGAGGCGCAGTGTAGAAGTAAAACACTAAGGTGCGGAGGTGCGTGCGGAGTCGGCTGGTGGCTGAGGGCGCAGTTGTCGTTTTCAATCAGGAAGGAGTCTCAGGCTCTGAGCTCCAGTTCTGGGTGAGTCTCTAGGGACCCAGACTCATACGGGAGAGGGACTGTCTGGCATCGGTCGGAACTCGAGGGCAGCTTTCCCTTGGAGGGGCATGCAGCGATTGCCCAGACACTGAGAAGCAGAGCCTCTGAGAGCAGCCATAACTGCTAGCCCTGCCCTGTTGATCCCGTGGGACCCACCCTGCCCAAGCCCTGCAGGAAGACCTTTGCTGGATAGCCTAAGGCAGAGGCTAGATTAGCACCTCCCTAGAGATCCAGGAGCCAGGAGCCATCCAGAGGTCAGAGTGGGACCATCCAGTTTGCAGC